>NW_012152840.1:2856059-2892414 GCF_000956105.1 Propithecus coquereli
TGTCAGTTTTCACCAAGATGTGTTTGTTATTCCTTAGCAATGTTTCCCATATTTTCTCAATTCTGTCTTGCAGATTTCTTGTCTTCATATATAAAAATAAACTCCTTCTATCTGATCTTTCTAGTTCCTTTCTTGACTCCTTTTCCAATATCTTGCCCATCAAAGCTAAATAGATTATTCTTTGCTATTTTCTTCACCATAATATTATCCTGCTCAAAACTGAAGAATATCTTTCTAATGATTGCATAATTAAATCAAAACTTACAAAAATTTGAGCTACCTTATAATCTATACAACAAAACAAATATTGTTTATTAGTAGTGTTATAGTCTGCCTATATTTCAAAACCCTACAGAATTTGTTTCTAAGTTATTTCCACTAATAGTGTGGGCCACAGACTCAATGGAATTAAACTAGAATATCTTTAGCTTCCTGTTTTTTAAAATTTACTTTAAATTCTCAGTATTTGAATGCTACTTTAAGGGATAATTCTCACTTTTTGATCTATCATTTACTGAATATTCACTATTTGCCAAATGCTGTATTATGTAATATGGGTAATATCTAATATATATTACATACAGTGTTATGTATATTACATATCACATATAATAAGAGGTTATATGTCATACAGTATTAAAACACTTTACATATAACATGTTTAATTTTAATACAACTCTGTGTAGTAGATTCTATACCTATCTCCATCTTACAGGTGAGAAAATAGACAAAGAGATACACAGATATAAACAGTGAGTGCATCACAGACCTAAGATGTGTCTCTGTTTCCAGAATTAATAATTTTAACCAGGATATGTTAATGGGCAATGTAGAAAATATAAACAATGAAATTTGTATTTACTTATGAAATCTTGAAATAATAAATTATGATTCAAGCAAAAAAAAGTAAGTAGAAAAGGGTTATATATGTGGTAATGAGTAAAAGATATAATGACTATTTAATAGTCATGTAACTTTATCTACCATTGCATTTCTTATATACCACATCACTTTTTAAACTAATTTATTTAACTACCATTTGAATAAATACTATTTATTTAAGTACCATTAAAATATAATGCAAAAATAGTTAAAATTAAAGAAAAAATTTTCACAGGTGCAAAAGGAATAAATAAATGCACCATGTCATTCTCAATTCATAACTGGTCAATTAGATAAAAATTTTAAGTATAGGGTATAACTGCATAAACTCATTAATAAGATTTATTTAACAACTATATATTGATTAAATTCTGCAGAAGTTACATAGCCTTTTCAAGTATTCTTGAAATATGAAAACAAAATTTGAATGCATGATATTGCATAAGCAAAAACTCAATAAATTTTAAAAATTTGATGAAGAACAAAGATTAATGTGACAAATGGAAACTAAGAAAATTATATTCAAAACATATACCCCTTCTTAAAGAAATCTTCATAGAGAAATCAAAAGTCTTGAAAGTGCTTTTATGAAATTAAGTACAAAATAACAAGAAAATAAGAGTTTCAATCTAATAAATTAGGAAAAAAGAATAGCAATTGAGGAATAAGAAAGATACAGATGGAAGAAATTAATAAAGCTAAAAGTTGGAATTCATATCTTGGTAAAAAGAAAATAATGGTAGAATTGGAAAGCACAAAAAGAACATGAGCAGACACAGCAAACAGTGCTGACATAGATGCTTCTGATTATAAACACATAGAAAATTCCAGATGAAATATTTTTAGATGGCTTAATACAACTCTCAACTGGAAAGACAGACAAGAAAACTTCAGGAACCCTAAACAAGGAAGTAAAGCAATAACAGAGGAAGAAGGTGAAACTGATGTCCTGGCCCACGGAATGTATAACCAGATATTTCAGTAGCGTCTGGGGTTCTAAGTCAAACAAGCAGAATAATGTATGGAAAAGCATCTAAATAGTAAAAAAAATTAACACACTCCTCTCAGAAACTGATAGTTAAAGCAGATCAATTTTTTAAGGGTAAGATTTGATCAACAAAATTAATAATTTAGAGAACAACTAGGGAATGCACACTCTTTTCAAGATCAAATGAGATATTTTCAAAAGTTGACCAGGCTCTGGGCCACAAAATCATCTCAACAAGTACCAAAAAATTAATAACATACATACCACATTCTATAACTACTCCATTATAAAATGAAACTAATAACGAAAAGATAGCTTAAAAAAACAATTAAACCAAAACCATAACAACAAATATCTAGGCATTTAGAAGAGCACAGTACTGGATAAGTCATGAGTCAAAGAAGAAATGATGACCAGTGATTATTATTAAATATTGAGTTATGAATTACAATTAAACTCCACATAGCAAAACTTGTGGAATGCAATTAACACCATTTTTAGAGAAAAATGTATAGTCTTAAAATGCATGTATTACAAAATAAGAAAAACTAAGAATTAATGAACTAATAATGTACCCAAGAACTAAAACATAATAGGGTAGAATCTAGGGCTAGAAAAAAGAGAATAATAAAACTAAGATGGAATATCAATTAATATAACAAACAAAGATAAAAACAGAGACTAAAATAAACCAAAAAATTATTGTTTTGAAAAATCTGCCAGGTGTGGTGGCTCATGCTTCTAATCCTACCACTTTGGGAGGCTGAGGCAGGAGATTGCTTGAGGCCAGGGGTTCGCGACCAGCCTGAGCAAGAGAGAGACCCTGTCTCTACAAAAAATAGAAAAATTAGCTGGGCATGGTGGTACACTCCTGTAATCCCAGCTATCTGGGAGGCTGAGGCAGGTGGATTGCTTGAACCCAGGAGTGTGAGGTTGCTGTGAGCCATGATGACGCCACTGCATTCTAGCCTGGGGAACACAGTGAGACCCTGTTTCAAAAAAAAAAAAGAAAAGAAAAGAAAACTCTATAATAAGTTTACAAGTTTCATAGGAGGGAAAAAGAGAGAGAGAGACGGTAGACTAGCTAGCTTCAGCACACCAACGGAGAGGTCACGAATAAGTAATATTACAACTGAAAAATAGGACAATTCAGTAAAAATTTAAAATATTCTGACAATATTCTGAATAAGTTTGTCAATAAAAGTGAAAACTTGGACAAATGGACAATTTCTTAGAGAAATATAACTTGCCAGAAGAGACACCAAAGGAAACTTGACAAAAACCAGATCATTAAGATAGTTAATAATGTAAAATCTACTCATGACTTAACAAAATAAGCAAAACAAAAAAGCTCATCAGCTTTTACAAATGAGTTTTAGCAAATTTTAAAGCAGTGGTCTTAAAGTCTAGTCCTCAGAACAAAAGCATCAGCATCACCTGGAACTTGTTAGAAATGCAAATTATCAAGTTTCACTTCCTACCTACTAAATTAAGAAACTCTGGATGTGAGATCAATGAATATGTATAATGACGCATGCTGAAGTTTGAAAATTACTGTTTGGAGGAAAAGATCAACCCAAAATTCTACAAACTATTTTAGAGAAAATAGTTTAGAGGAAAAAAAGAAGAAATTTACCTCTAGTGATCTTATTTTATGAAACCAAGATAATCTTCATTCCAGAATCAGATATAAATACTATAAGAAAGGAAAATTATGAGCTGAATTCACATGGTCTATAAATCCTCTAAACAAAATATTTGCAAATGGAACCCACCAATGGTTGTATGTGTGTCTTCCTCTGAGTGCACCATGACTAATTCGGAAACACCTATAGCAAAAGAAGTTTTTATATTGGGAAATATATTACTGTAATTTCCACATCAATGAATTAAAAGAGAAAAACCATATGATAATCTTTATAGGTACAGAAAATACCTTTAGTAAGTTTCAATCATCATTCATGACAGAAATGATTATAAACTCCTAGCAAACTAGAAATAGAAAAGTATTAACCTGATTAAAACTGTTAAAAATTTTGATGAAATTATAAATATATTCCTTTTAAATAATAAGAAGATAAGGATATCTGCTATTATCACTTCTATTCAACATTGTACTGGAGGTCCTAGTCTGTATAGCAAAATAATAAAAAAATAAAATGGATATAGATTAGAAAGGAAGAAATATAAGTTTATCCTTTTTAGGTTATATGACTATGAATACAAAAATTCAAAACACTTTATAGACTAATAGGTATAACAGGTTGCTTGCTATGAGATCACTATAAAAAAATAAGGTTCCTTTATAATAATAGATATTCATAGTAGCTTTAAAAATTTTAAGACACTTAGGAGTAAATTTAACAAAATAAGCATGATATACAACCCAGATTATTTAGTGATATAAATCCTAAATAAATAGAGAGTACAGCACATTTGTGAAAAGGGTGACTGTAGTTTTTAAAGCCGTCATTTCTTTCTAAATTAGGGTTGCCAGATTTGGCAAATATAAATATATAAAAGCCAGTTAAATCTTAATTTCAAATAAATTAAGAATAACTTTTTAGTATAAGTGTGTCCTAAATATTACATGAGATACATTTGTACAAAAAATTATTGCACAGGTTATATATGGGTATAGTTGTATATAGAGAGATAGACACATATACAGATATAGTTATACAGTCATGCATCACTTAACAACGGGGATACATTCTGAGAAACGCGTTGTTAGGTGTTCTTTTTGTGCAATTGTAGAGTGTATTTATATAAACCTAGATGGTATAGCCTACTATACAACTAGGCTATATGATATAATCTATTGCTTCTAGGCTATAAACCTGCACAACATGGTACTGTACTGAGTATTGTAGGCAATTGTAACACAGTAGTATTTGTGTATCTAAACATATATAAACGTAGAAAAGATACAATAAAAATATGGCATTATAATCTTATAGGACCACCATTTTCCGTGCAGTCCATTGTTGACTAAAATGTCGTTATGTGCCACATGACTATATATAAAATTTGTTATTTATCTGTACTTCAAATTTAACTGGGCATCCTGTATTTTACTGGGTAACTTTATGCTAAATTAATCTATCAATCCAGTGTAATCCAATATATAGTCCTAACAGGATTTTTTGTGGAATTTATAATCCTAAAACTCATATGGAAGAGCAAAGCATGCAATATGCAAATATGAAAATAGCTTTTTCAAGAACAATGGGTCGGTTTTTGCTTTCAATTTGTATGTTTAAAGAGACACTTCTAAGAAATCTAACCCAGAACAAGGGTTAGAATTTCTTAAAGATAAATTCAATTTTTTGCCCCAGAACTAAGAAACTTCAGCCTTGATTCTGCCTGCATTGGCCTATTGATTCCAGCCAGGTTGCAGCAAGAGGGAAAGGAGAACCTCCACATCACTGGTCCTTACTTTAATTCATATTTTCTTCTTTTTTATCAAGGAATCAAAGAGGGTGCTTTTGAGTTGAGGCAATAAAATGCGAGAATTAAACTACTGTAATTGAAAATGAGTCATGGCAGTCATTTGACCTCAAAAACCACATTCCAGGTGTGATCGGACCCTATCCCTACTCTGTAGGTAGATTCAGCATCTCATGAGAAAAGTAGACCAGATAGACAGATGGTGTTGGTAAAATGGTAGGATCAATTTACTGCCCTATCCTGGTAGATAGGTGAAACTCAGTAACAGGAAATTTGGGGAAGGAATATATTAACATAAAAATGCAATCATGGGTAGAATTTGTATCAGTTAGGATTCCTTAGGTGTGATAAACAGGAATCAACCCAGCCTAACAAGCACATAGGAATGTATAGGAGGATTGGAGAACATAGGACACCTTCATACAATTTTAGAGTCAATCTTAGAGAAGTCAGGAGCCAAAGTACCTCTGGGGAAAATGGGAACTAATGGGCAGTCACAGTCATTCATCCCACAGCTTGGATTAATCAGTGCAAACTGCTTATTCTACTTTTTTCTACATTTTGCATGTTCTTCGAATTCCAAGGAGAGGAAAGCATCTGATTGGTGCTTGGGTCACAGGGCCATCCCTTGGCTAAGAGAAATGGGGACATCTTGATTGACAGTTCCATGGCTGTATCCAATGGTGAAGGAGTAGCTTTCCCTTTGCAAGTTCAGGGCACCATTTCAAAAGAAGGGGAAATGGATTTTTGGCAGGCATAAACAACAGATGTCCACTGCATGACTAAATAACACAGATTTTGGGAAATGTACCAATATAGAGCAACGTTATGATTGCCAGTTGAACCTTGGTGCAAAGCCCCTCTTTTTTGATAAAAGAAAGGATTCTCTCAAGATGAAACATTCTGGAAGTGGTTAATAGTGGACTAAGGAAATGAGGTGGGCCACTATCTGGGGGAGGAAAGGTCTTTTTTCACTCTCTGGACTGGAGGCATTATGCTGACATGGAGATATTATTCTAGAGCTTCCCCTGCCTGTGGTAGCTGCTGAGCACCTCTATTTACTGTGCAAGTAACAACAGCAACATTCATGAAAAAACATAAGCTACTTTCTGGAGCTTCCAGTATCTGTGACAGTGATTATGGGATCCTCCCATGTCAAAGAAGGTACCTCTGAGTTGGTGGTGGCTAACTGGTGCATGACAAAAACACAATGAACTGCCCTCCCCATCAAAAAACAAAAACAAAAAACAGTCATTTGCACTGCAGGAGAAAGAGTTTTCTTTGCTCAGGACCAAAATGGAGTTTCACAAGTGGTGACCAGAAGAAAATCTGTGGCCAGCAGAGTAGCCCTCAAGAGAATCAGAAACAACAGCAGCACAGCAAAGGAGCAAGATGAGAATGCTGGAGTGAAAGAAAACACTTCTTCCAGTGCTGTGTATGTACCCTCTACATTTAACAAAAATCCATTTAACCATTCTTCATAATAAGGGAACATATAAAAACACTAAGAGGAAAACAGAAATACGTATACATACACACACACACATAAAATGTTTTGAATTATGTTTTATTATATATGTAATAAAGCAACATATACATTTCACTTAGAAAATATTTGCTATTAATATTTTCAGATTTTTATTCCCCTTTTAATGTAATGGATTTTTGATGTGCAGAAGCTTGCCTTTTTTGTGGCATCACATATTATCTTTGTCTTCTATAATTTCTTCCATTTCTTTTATGCTTGGAAAATGTTTCCCTGCAAAAGACCAATGCTACAGTATCTATAAAACTTTGACATAGACAGTATATGATTATGTATGAACTACTTGGCTTAGGCTATGCTTTATGTGTGCTCATTTGCGCTAATCAGGAATGCCCATACAAAGGGTGATCCTCTAACATTTAATCAGAAAGACCACAATCCAAAGACTATACACTCTGCAGCTAATTTATGTCTGATCACTGCCAGAACTTTTTCTAGTCAGAATATGAATAATAGAAAAGGCCTTTTGTTGGTAAAATGGATACTTACTGGTGAAATTAATGGCATTCAAGATACACACTTCAGACAAAAAATTTCAGAGACACTTCCCACCCTTACATGAACCATGTGCAAGAAACCAGGAAGCCTTATATCCTGTTCACTTAGGGAGGGCACCAAGAATCGATCCCTAATGAGATTTTTTGCCTGCTTTCCAATGGTTGTATATGTGGCAGAATTTGGTCTCAGAATTGTTTTCTTTACAACCTGATAGAGGGGTTGTGGGGAAGTAGTAAATCCTCATGCACCTTTAAACTTTGGAGGCTACTGTTAATTTACAAAAATAACCTAAGAGTTATACAAGATCAAATTGGCTTAGGCCAGTTCGTAAGAACCAGTTAAATATCCACCTATATTTTTTTCTCCTTTATTTTATGGTTTTATATCTATATCTAACTCTTGCCCCACCTGAAGTTTTTATTCTCAAATGCTATAGGAGTGGAGCCAGTCACGTAAATGTGTGAGGCAAACTGGCACAAAACAGGAGGTGGGAAGAACAGTGCCAAATTGCAGAGCACCGGGGAGCTGCCACACCTCTGTTCTTGCCAAATGCTGCCATCTGGGAATCTGAGTCCAAGTTGCGATATCTTTTCATTTACTTTCCCCCTCCCCATTTTTTTTAAACATTCATATTTGATGTAAATTTTTCTGAGTTTTAAAATACCATACAACAAACAGTAATAGACTTTTTTTTTTATTTCAGCATATTAGTAATAGACATTTGTGGCTTAGTTACAGCACAAGTGTGATCAGTTTGCAATCTTTGGTTTACAGTGTAAGAGGTGAATGTTATATATATTTTTTTCCAAGTAGGCAATTTTTCCCTGAAATTGTTTGTTGAAAAACATACTCTTTCTTGTTAAGATCTTACCCTTCCTTCATCAAACACTGTATACTTGTATGCTAGCAGCTGTCCTGTTGATGGGTATATTCTTCTACCAATCCCATACTATTTTCGTAATAGTAAATTCCACATAATGATTTTAGCTATAACTATTTTCATAAGTATTTTAGAAAATATGAAAAAAGTATCTCACCTATTTCAAAACCAGCATCCCTCCCCTGCTATTGTTTTCCAACATTTTCTTGCTTATTATGTCCTGCACATTTGGGTAAATTTAAGAATAATCTTGTTCATTTCTAACATCTTTTAACACTTTGATTTGAAATTTTATCTTCTAAATGATTATTACTAATATATAAATATGCTTTTGTATATTTACTCTATGTCTATATTTGACTTATGTTTCTTTTGGTTCTAAAATTTTTAAATTTATTCATTTTGGTTTTTTAAATATATATATGGGTATCTGGTCATCATTTTCTGGGCTATCAAATATTGTATATAACATGAAGAGTTTTTAGTTATACAAAGCTTGAAAGTGCTCCACAGTAAATTTTCATGCCTTGGGACTATTTAATGTAATTCCATAATGACTGGATATATGTTTTGTGATTCTAGGCACTTTTGTTTTGCTAAAAATTATTTTATTTACTGAAGACTTCATTAATACCAACTATGCGCTTCTGTTCTGTGTGCATTGGGCAATAAAGTCACATAGGACTCTATCTTCAAGGAACTTATATTCTCAAAAGAGAAGACAGATAATAAACCAAAAAATAAGTTTTAAAAATATTAGATAATGACAAATGCGCTGGTGAAATCAAGAATGTGATATTGTGACACTCTTGAGAGTGACAGATGGAGGGATGTCATGAAATTACGAGTAGTGAGAAAAACTGAGAAAATGTCACTGAGAAAGTGACATTTAAGCTGAGACATCATTGACAAGAAGAAACCACCAAAGATTCAGGCAAAGAGATTCCAGGTAGAAGGTACAATATTACAAAGTGTAGGAAAAATTTCTTTGTGTACAAAGAAGATTAGCATGTTCCAAGTTACTCGTGTGACTGGAATTTTCTAATATACTAGTATATTGTTGTCCAGTAATGTTAACTTCCTCCATATCTATGGGTTTTTTTTATTTCTCATTCTTTAAATTCTTATTGGTGTTTTACATCATTTTCTGAATAAAATTTGCCCAAGATAGATCTGTTGTATTGTGAATTTATTTTTAAATCAAAATTAAATTTTTAGATTATTAATTCTACTTTGATTCTTAAATTTAGGATTTCATTCCACTATTCTTGGTTCCCTTTTTAAATTATTTTCATTCTTTATTTTTAGTAATATAAATTTTTGGATTATAAATTTTCCCTGAGATAAGTTTTGCCCACATTCATAAAAATGCTAATACCTTGTATTCTTGTTATCCTTGTTTTAAGATTGTCTCAAATCATAACATTCATTTTATTGCTGCCCCAAAATTCAGAGACTTTACTTTGAACTTTACAAATGATAGGGGATTTTCTTCCCATTTAACACTTTGTTATTAATATCCAGTTTAATTACATTGTGTCAGAAAACATGACCTGATGAACTTTTGATTTGAGAAATTTATTGAAATCTAAGTACATGAGTTTCTTTTTTTTTCTGTCTCTTTCTGGTAATTATTATATGGGCACCAAATATGTTATATTCTTCTCTCGTGGATATAAAGTTTATTGTGTATCTATTGATTTAACCTTAAACCATCCTGCAATTTCTCCTTGTCATTGCCTTTTTTTTTTCAACTACTTACTCTAACAAAGGTTGAGAGATGTATCAGTTGCCCAGTTTGTTTGGTTGTTCCCCCCCCACACACATACACACACCCCACAACTACCTTACATTTCCAACAGTTTAGTAGGACTGAGAAAGTGGGAGAGCCAAAAATGTGAAAGTTTCTAGCTAGAGTATGGAACTGTTTGTAGCCAGACATAAGAACTGTAGCATGTATCAGGATGTTTCTTGTTGCAAATACTACAGGAAAAGCTAAGTCAAACTGACATAAACAATATAGGGGCTATATGAGCTTACATAATTGAGAAGTACAGAGAAAAGGCAGTCTTTAAATGTTTCACTGAGGCCTCTCCATTCTCTCAGTTTTGTTGTCCTCCGTGTGTCATTTTCATCTTTGGGCTGGCTTTCCTCACAGTACCAAAATGAAAGAGCCGGCTCCAAGAGCAACATTTGCACTTGATGCCATCCAGAGGAAAAGAAGCTCTGTATCCCAAATTCTTTGCATAAGTCCTGGAAGATCACATAGTAGTACTGTCTTAGGTCAAATGTTCACATCTTTATAGTCATCAGCATTGGTATGTACTTAACTGGCTTAGTGCATTTTACATGTTCCACTTACAACAATGGAGTAGTGTTTCCCAGAATGTCATGGCTCCCCCAGTGGAAATCAGCGACCATGGGTTTCTCCAGAGAAACAGAACCAATAGGATATACATACACATATAGAAAGAGATTTATTATAAGGGATTAGCTCACACAGTTATGGAGGCTGAGAAGTCCCACAATCTGCCATCTGAAAGCTGGAGGCCCAGGAAGCCTCCAGTATAAGTTAAATCTGAAAATATCTAGCAAGAGTCAAGATTACCATACCAAAGGTGGTTACTTCCTTAATTCTGTCACAACAGCTAATATTGTCTAAAGAATAATAACGACAAAGCTAAACATGGATTACTGTGACAATACTGTTTATGAACATTCCACATTATGCAAAATAAATTCATTTTCAGGATTTTCTTCCTATAGACAGACCTTAATCAACCCTAAAGAATCTTCCCCAAACTGGAATTAATAGAGTTAGAAGAAAAACTTTCTGTATTGAAGATGAGTCCTCCCAGTATAATTACTGTGGATTTACTTTTATTTATGAAAGTTATACAACTAGAATCTGTAATCTATATTACTGGAAATGTCAAAAAATCAGATTTGAATTTTAAATTTACATTCCTTAAGAAATTATAATATTTCAGCTCAGGAAAAAATTTACTAATTTCCACGAAAGGCAATAGAAGTTAAGAAATTATGGGTATTTGTGTTTGTTGCTTTGTAGTAGACTGAATGAGAGGGTCCAGTGTAACTAGTTCAGAGTTTGAGGCCAGATAAAAAATGTACCATAATAGTTAAGATTTTTCCACTTTGGCTAAGTACTTCACCTTAAACCTCACATCAAATCTATGAATAGAGGTAATAATTTACCCCTGTTTTATGGCTACATGTAGGAAAACTGAGGTTTAGGGACACTAAAGAGCATGCTTGAGTTAGCTCATGGCACCCCTGTTTCCAGGACGCTTCTCTTTACTGACCCTTTACTAACTGTTGTCCGTATTCCTGGCTCAGCCAGGCTCTCTCTGTTCATCCTGGTTCTGCTCTGGGCTACCTGCGAACATTGGTAACCTCTCTGAGTTTCAGTTGTCTTGGAGGAACATAGGCTAAAGATATAAATGGACCTGGATCATTATTCTGAAAATATCAAGTTTGTTAAGTGCTTAGAAAATAAGAGGCAATCAATTATTCCAGTTCTTCCCATATTTCAGAATATCTATTACCTTGAGCAATATAATAAACCATTTTTAAAAGTTTATGAACCAGGTACTTGATGCCTAGCCCACCCTGGCACTTCCGTATTTTGCTTTATATCTAAGCGAGCTAGAAAAGGTCATTTTTAAGAACCCTTTGACAGACATTTCCTGTTTGGTTCTGCCCATGGGAGGCATTCATATGCAAAAAGGTGGAAGGGAGAAGGTGATTTTTTTTTCTTGTTTCTAGTTCTAGTATTGAAGTGTTAGGTGACTGCTTGTGGCTGTGAGTTCCTGGGCTTCTGCAGGCTCAGTGAGCATATGACACCCTGGCTTCCTATGACAGCAGTTCAAAAAAAGTGCTCCAGCAGCCTCCGGGAGCTCCCAGGAGCCTCCCTTTGCTCCTTCAGCCTTAGAAGAGCTAGTGCCTTTTCACAGTTACTGATTTCAGGTTATCTTCATCTTTCTTTTTAGCTCCTTCACTTTTCTACTACTTTTGCCATCAATTTAGTACATTAAATTCCCTTTTTTTGAAATACTTAAGATGGTTTCTGTTATTCAAACAGGATCTTGACTGACACACTTCTGTGAAAATATTTCAAGTTTTTAGGTTATAATTGTATTGAACTGATATGATTTGCATACAATTTAATAAATAAATAAATCCAAAATATGTATAATTATAAAACCTTTTAACATGGATTTCCCAAATCCTAATCATTTTTGAGGAAAATGTGACATTATGAAACATAATTGCTGCCTTTATGAACATAAATTATTTCCTTTATGTGATAGGAGTGCATTGCTTAAGTGACTATTAAGATAATAATCTAGCTTTAAAAAACTCTGTCATTACTAAATCAAAGAGCATTTATTCTTATCTTTCAATACTATGCTCAATGACAGGTCATGTTGTTTCATAAAACAAGCATGGACTTTGGAGATAATAGTTATTATTGTCAACATAAGACATCTAAAATCAATACCTATATCATGTATACATGGTTATAAAGTGCATGCTTGCCTTTATAGTCAAACTACAACATTTGACTGAGTGACGGTTTTATTTCAGGCTATTTCCTGGCTAAATATTGTCATAATTCATTTGTAACTTCTGGATCTGGAGTAGGAACATTGAGAACTAACTATTCACGGAGAAAGCATTGATGATCACATCAGGTTAAAAAAAACACAAGCAAACTGGCTAAGTATGCTATTATTTACAAAGGAGTTCTACTAGAAAAGCATATATTATTTGATTACTGTGCGTAGAACAACATTAAATGGTAGGACAGAAACCAAGCTATCAGCTCTGGAAGCAAAATCTTCAATTGAAATGGAAAAGTTTGCTTTCTAAAACTTCCTCTTGGCTTTATTTTCACTCGTCTGCTAGCTATAATTACTTGTACATTCCTGAATCTTGTTTGTTCTGTTTTCAGACATATGAGAAAGTTGTGTCCATAGCGATCAGATGAGTGCTGGCATGTGGAAATAAATCTAACTTAGAGTTGGTGTAAGAAATAGCCCCAGAGCAGTGTTCTCAACATTTTTGGTCTCAGGACCCCTTTACACTATTAAAAATTATAGAAGATTCCAATGAACTTTTGTTCACATGTGTTAATCAGCATTTACCAAATTAAAAATTGAAACAGAACTATTTAAAATATTTAATTCATTTAAAAATATTAGATGCATTATTAACATACCTAAACGACAGATTGTATGAAAAATAACCATTTTCCAAAACAAGCTAACTGAAAGAGAAGAGTGGCACTTTACATTTTTCATATTTTTACATCTCTTTAATGCATGACTTAATACATACAGCCAAATTCTCGTATCTGCTTCTACATTCAATCTATTGCTGCATCACACATCATGTAGTTTGTGGAAAACTCCACTGTCTATTTGAGAGAGTGCAAATGAACAAGGCATCTAAAGTCTTTGTATTATAAAAAGAATGATCCCCTTTCAGACCCTCCGCAAGGGTCACAAGGACCCCTAGGGGGTCTCTAGATAACACTATGAAAACCACTGCCCTAGGCTAGCTACAGCAATGGTTTTCAACATGTATTTCCCTGTAACACACACAATTTTCTCATACACATTTTCATGAATGTTTTCAGATATTATTTTGATCTTTACGTGAAACTTCAGACAATTTCAGGTGTTGGAAGGATAGTATGGTGAAGAGTGGGTGCCTGGAAGAGATGTGTGGTATTCATAAAAGTATTGTACAAGCTTATGGGAAATAGACAGTGGATTATAAATAATGGGCAAGTCCTAGCTCTCTGCTGCAACTTCTTTATCCTGATTCAATGAAGCAAAATAGAATCTCAGTGACAGGAACATTATTACAGAGATAGTTTTAATCCGTTAGGCTCTGATTTCTTTAAGGAAATAATGTGAAGGTCTGGGCACTTAATTACTGGAAACCAATTATTTTTAAAACATTTCTCACAATACGGAGAGGTGCTGTCCTGTATTATCCAATGATAGAAACTTATCGCTATCTTTTTCAGGTGGCTGGTGGAGGTGTAGTGCATAGTATTCCATATTTAATTCTCTTTATATATAATTGTCGACAAATAAGAAGTTCACTTTTTATTCATATATAAATGTGTATATGCATATATACATTCACATACATGTTCATTTGTGTGCACATATTCACTCATCTATTCATCCATTCAGCACATATTTACAGAGAGCCTCTCTAAATGTGTTAGGCTCTATTTTGGCAGTTGGAATACAAAATAAAACACAAATTACTGCCCTTATGAGTCTTATGTTCTAGCGTGGCAAGAAACACAATAAAGATGAATAAGTAAAATAAATTATCCGTTACCATGTGATAAGTGTTAAGGAGAAAATGTAAAGGGAGGAATAAGAAGTATTGGGAATGGACAATGCCATGATTTAAAATAGGGTGTCATGTAGGGACTGAAAAGATGACATTTGAGCACAGAGGGAGGGAGGACTATGGGGAATAGTGTTCTAAGCAGAGGAAACAGCAAATGCAAAGATCATAAGGTTGAGAGCTTGTGTTCAGTCTTCTAGGAACACAAAGCTAGGTGAGCAGTCTATGAGGTCAGAGAGGTAATGAGGGGAGGATTTTAAAGCCATTGTAAGGACTTTGGTTTTTACTTTGTGTGGGGAAGCCATGGGAGAACTTTAAACAGAGGAGTGGTATGATCTCACTTCGTTTTTAATAGATTTACTTTGGCTACTGTGTTGACAATAGACTCAAAAGAAAGCAAGGACAGAAACAAGATCAGTTCCTGTTCTACTGCAATACTGTAATCCAAACAAGAGATGATGTAGATTGTGATAGAGGGGGTAAGTAGCTGGATTCTGGATATATTTTGAAGCCAACAGATTATTTGCAAAATGGATATGGGACATAAGAGAAAGAGAGCAATTAAAGATGAGTTTAGACAAGGAAAGATACAGCCATTTATAGAAATGACAAAGACTGCAGGTGTGGCCAAGAGAGAGAGTTTGATGCCTGGAAGAACATTTCAGAGAGATCCCTGTTGATTCATTCTTGTCTTATGTGCTAATGTAAAGCTAGATAGATAAATAGAATATAATTTACAATATTAATTTAAAGAACCTGTTCTAAATATGCAACTAGAGCGACTGAAGAACTGTGAAAAACTTTCCCTAAATTAAAAGTATTTATGGACCAGGAAATATACCTGTGTTCTGATCCCAGCTCTACATCGAACAAGAAGGTCTTTAAGCAAGTCATTTCACCTTGTTATATCTATTTTCTAATTGATGAAAATTAGGAAAATGAAGAATCGGACTAGGTGACCCCTTATAGTCTCTGCCTGGATTCAAATCTCAGCTGTGTGTCTGTTTCTATAAAATGGGAATAACAATAGTGCCTACCTCATAGCTTATTATGAGGATTAATGAGTATGTATGTGTAAAACACTGAGAACAACGCCTGACACATTGTTAGTTAATATTAGTATTATCTCTTCAAGTTGGAATCTTTACGCATCAAATTTTTGCTATTATCTGTTCATGGGTTGTGTAGAAGGGTAAAACTGGGTTGCTAATAAAAGTGAACTAAGCTTAAAGCAAAGCATATGTCTACAATTATAAAAGTGATACGAAAAATGGTATTGTTTACATGAGTGAACCTCACTGAATTAGATAGTACTCTTCCAGAGATTGGTTTATGTATTGATATATATGAATAAGAACCCTGAAATACATTGAATTCAGGGAACACTACAAAATTTACACGTTTCTACACATATAAGAACACTGAAAACTTCCAATTCCGAATGAAATAGTCAATAAAATCTCAAAATGCAACATCATTGCAAGTAAGAATATTGTCATAATGTTGAAATACATACTCCTTCCAAGATAAAAGGCACGCTCTTTCACCCTCTTCATTTTACTATAAATTAAGAATACGTAGTTCTAAAAACGGCCATGCACATGCCAAAGTGAAATTGAAGAATGCTAGAGTTTTGATGTTTTAAAACACACGCTCACAATTAAAATAATCCATTTCTTTAATTTTAGATTCTTATGTCGATTTCTTCTTCTAGCTTCTTATGCACTATTCCGTTCAAAAAGAAAGTAATATCCATTTCTTTTCGATTAAATTTTTCAACCATTCAGAAGGTGAATGAATACATTGGAACGTCCTAGTGTACTCTTCCTCCTTCGCCCCCCTTTTTTCATAAAAGGGAACACACAGTACTTTTGCTAAGGGATCTTCAAACTGAAACTCAGCTAGGCGTCCAAGGGCTTCTTGTGGGTTTGAAAGCTGGATTTTTTAGTATTACTACCTAATGGTCCTACATGCTTCTTACTTTCTCCGCTCCGAATCTCTTTCTGGTGGACTTGCACTAGAGCCTCCAGCGCCTAATACAAATAAAGTAAAATATAAAGCAGTTAGAAGAACCCAGGGAGCGAAACTGCTGGTTCCCGGCAAATCGCAGGCGCGCAGCGCCCGCAGCGCCCGCAGCGCCGTGATCCAAGGGCGGAGCGAAGAAAAAGACACAGGGCGGGGACGCTCCGGAGCGAGCTCGCGAGTGCGCGGTGCGGCTTCCGCTCCGCGCGGCCCCGCCCCCGAGACGCGCCGGGAGGTCACGTGACGGCCGCGCGCGTTCCCGGCCTCTGCGGGTTCCGAGGCCGAAGAGAAAAAGACAGCGAGGTGGCCGCGGCTGTGGCCGGAGAGGTGGGAGTCGGGGCGAAGCCCTCGCGGGGGGCAGGGTGAAGGCCGGCCACTCCGGTATCCTAACTCGGGGAGAGGAGGCCCAGATGGCCGTGTCACCTCCAGCCGCGACGCTCTCCGGGTCGGCCCTGCGCTTGGGGCCTGAGAGGGGCGGCGGCGGGGTCAGGGGCCGGTACGTAGATGGACGCCCTTGGGCTGGCGCGGCTCGGGCTGTCCGCGCGGAGGCGGGATGGGACAGCTCAGCCCTTTCCGCCGCCCCCGCCTTGGTTGTTGTCGCAGGCAAGAAGACTGACGGCCTCTGCGTTGCCCTCGGGTGCCGCAGCCCCTGCCCAGGGCGACGGCCGGAGCTGGGCTCGGTCGGGGTGCGAGAGGCGGAGCAGCGGCCATTACTGCGCAGCCTCTTCCGCGAGTCCGCGTCGCTGCCTTTGGCGGCAGGCGGGTCCCTCTCCTTCCCTTCGGCGGTGGTGTCAGGCCTCTGCCCAGGGACCTTCTGGCCTCAAGGTTTAGGGGTGGCGGTGACTGGGGGAGTAATCTGCTCCCTGTTTCCGTTTGAGTCAAACACTTTGGGCCTTGGGTCAGATCGAACCCAGGGCGTACAGTCTGCATCTTGTCTTTTTCCCGGAGTGTCTTTGGCTGCTTCTTTCTCTTCTCTCCTTCCTTCTCCTGCTCAGTGTCAAGGTCTTGCCTAATACGAAGTAGAGCAGTCCCTTCACCTAGTCCTAGTGAAACTCATTACTGCATATTCCTGCTTGTTTTGACGGTCGTTGAAGCGCCGAACAGTTAGATCTCTTGGAATACCCGTTGAGCCTCCCCAACCTCCGTGCGACTTAAAAGCCCAGGCTGTTGCTTTGTTCTGGTTGCTGGGTGCGGAGTTCTCTTCTTATCCTCCATCCCGTCTGAAAGAGTGAGGGTCTTCCATTGTTGTCGCTGTTTACTTTCTGAAGGCTCCTAGAGAAGGGCTGTAAAATTGTTTTTGAGAGGGTGGCGATGAAACCGTTCTCCCCTTAGGTAAAATCTGCAGGACTGTAAGTTTGCACACACGTTCTGGCAACTAGGTTTTTTTCTTGTTATTCATTTTGGTGTATGTTTTTATTTAAGTGCCATTTTAGTGAGCATTTATTTTTCAAGTTTTGAACATTTTGTTTTTTAAATATTTTTGTAATATTGAAACTGTAAAACTGAGGTGAGAAGAAAGCCAAGAGATGATAGAAAACGCTTTGTTCTTTGTATGATTGACATTTCAGGTACTGGGTTTACTCCTCGCCCCCCCATTTATACTTTTCAAATGGGATGTGAACTTATAACGTTGGCATTTAAAGCAGTATAAAATCACAGAATTTGGAAGACCTAGGACATTTTAGTAAATGAATCTATGTTTAGACTTTTAAAAGACGTGGCATATAAGGACACATGAATAACATGATTCACACAAATAACAGGATTTATGATGTTGGCTTTGCTGTTTTTTTGACTAGCAAATATTTTTTGTGTTGAGTGTCTGGGTGCTCTAAAAACACATGAAAATAGGTCAAGTAAATCTCATTTTAAAGAGAAAGCCACATGAGTGAATGCCACTCTAAAAATAGAATTTTGGATGTGTTTGTTTGGCCTTGTATATCTTAAGGTGGAGGATGTTGTTAAGCCCAGTTTTTGATTGAGAATTTATGTCTTAAATGGGCCAATGTAGGTTGTGGGCAGAATGAAAATACATTTGAAGATTTTTGTTAATTGCTAGTTGTTCAGAACTGGGTGGAATTATAGTCATCAGGAAAACTTTCTCCAAATACTTGGTCATTAGCAAGGGGAAGAAAAAAAAAACTTTTTTAGGAAACATGTCAACTGATACAGTGTTTTCTTTAGTTTCCACCTACTTGAATTGTCAGAAGAAAGGAGCAGACTTTTTTTTTTTTTTGAAAGGATCCAAAATGATGTCTTGACTTAGAAGAAAAAAAAGTATTAATCTTTTCTTTTCACATTGATCTGTTTAGAGAATATTGTTTTATGTATTAGCTATGTAATAGCATGAAATGCCTGACAACGCTGTCAGTTAGGAATTTTAATGCTTATTTTTCTCCAGTCTTAGTAGTAGAAGGTGCTAAGCTTTTTTCATTCTCTTGTCTGATTTCCTGTGCCTAAGGAATCTAAATTTATGAAACAACAGGCTGGATTAGGAACAATCTTTGTAGGTATGGAAACCAGTTTATTAACACTTGGCTACAACCATCTGTGCTTACTTGTGGCCTTTTTAATTTTCATGGCCTATTACATTTTGGGTTAATTAAAACCAAAAACGTTGGTAAATGAATGTTAATTAAAGCATTCAGAGCTTAGAATTATAGAGTAGGGTGAAATGACAAAGGTGTGTGAGTTATGACTTGACTAAGGTCACACAGATAATTAGCAAAAGAGCCTCTCTTATTTATGAAATGGTTGCTGGCCATGAAACTTCTAAGTTTGATATGATTAAAAGACAATATTAGTTCATATTTACAACTAATGGGTTTTTTTTAAATAAAATGCAAAGCCCACATTTTTAAAAATTTTTTAGGGGAAATTTAAAGGTTCAATGCTTAAATATGAAGATTGTAGGAGCAGTAAGTAAATTGCCATACACTAATTGTTTTTTAAGGGAAGTAATTCTTTAAAATATAGAATATTGAACCCCTTTAGTTGAAATGAATTTTGACTGAAGACTTGTTTCCAAGTATAACCTATACTTTTTGTAAGCTGATTTTTAACAGGGGATGATGAAGGCTAAAAATGGAAACATTAGGGCATTTAGTTACATCTCTCAATTTGGGACTGTTTCTTAAGAAATATTAAGATGTATCTGATAAATGCTAAATCACACCTGGTCTCTCTACTCCTTTTCTGGTCTTTATCTTTTTTTTGTTGTTTTGAGTTGTACACGAAAAGTTGGAATGTTTGAAGTTCTTTTTTTTTTTTTTTGTCACTGAGAGCTTTTATATAGAACATTTTCTATTTTGTGTATTTTTAATAAAGGGTAAAAACTATTAAACAGCTGTTAATTGGGGAAAAAAACCAGGAAATCTTCAAATATTTACAATTTGACATTTGTGTTTTGTTTTTTATTTATTGTTTTTATTTATATGTATTTTATATTAATGGTACATGCACATCTTTTTCTTTGATTAAAGATAACCATTTATTTGAATCTGAAAAAAAGTTGACTTTTTTTGAGCTTGTGACTTGACTTGAAAGGTAGAAGCATGAATTTGTTGAGTGGTTACAAATTATAAATAGTACAGTATTACTTCACTTTCAGTTAGATTTATTTTGTATTTACTTGGTTAAGTGAGTTAAGCCTTAAATTCAGTGATAATCTCTAAACCCCTTTATTTATTTTTACATTTCGCCTCTCACTTTTTTTTTCCTCCAGAATTGTTAAGGAGGCAAAGTATCTAATTTAGTTTCAAATCTTTTCTCTTTTTATGTTATCTTATTGATAGAACATCATATTGAATTTGTGTATAATCTATAAGTCATTTATTATAGCAGGGATTATGTATGTTTGAATTATTTATGTTTGCCAAATTAATTCTGAACCGTAGTTAAAATTACACTGCTCTATCTTAAATTTTCCTTTTGGTTAAAATAAAAGCACCCTTCTCTCCTCACTTTTTAGAAACCTGTGGTTTCAAGTAATATAGAAGTTTTCTTAGGTCTTCTTCACATTACTGTTCCGAGTATTACATGTGTGCTCTATTTTGTGCCCAATTTTCATTATGGTTGACGCTTGAACAGCTCAGGTTTGAACTGTGTGGGTCCATTTATACAAGGATTTTTTTTCTGCGTCTGCCACCTCTGAGACAAGACCAGCCCCTCCTCTTCCTCCTCCTCCTCCTCAGCCTACTCAACATGAAGACCATGAGGATGAAGACCTTTACGATGATCTACTTCCACTTAATGAATAGTAAATATATCTTCCTTCCTTCCTATTCCAAATGTTTTTGTAATAACATCTTCTTTTTTCTAGCTTACTTTATTGTAAGAGTACAGTGTGTAACATGTGTAACATACAAAATATGTGTTACTTAACTGTTTATGTTATATATCTATCTATCGGTAAGGCTTCCAGTCAACAGTAGGCTATCAGTAATAAAGTTTTGGGGTAGTCAAATGTTATACAGGAATTTTCAACTGTACAGGAAGTGGGCACCGCTGACCTCCCAACTTTGTTCAAGGATCAACTGTATAATTCTCAGAGATTATAGTTGATGGTCAGCTTGGCAAAATTGGGCACATCTAAACCTATAATTTTGCTTACAACAGAATATGCAATTTTCTTTTTGATATGTATTTAGTAAACGTCTGGGTAAATTAACATGGTGTTCATTTTCTCTATTCAGCAATACCTGTAGTAACTTATCAGTTTTGTGTTAAAAAAAGACTAATATGCAAGACATTCTAGACCTGCATTGTCCAGTGGAGTAGCCACTAGTCACATGGAGCTATTGAGCACTTGATATGTTGCCAGTCTCAATTGAATGTGGTATAAGTGTAAAATATACACTGGATTTCAAACAGTATACACACAAGAATGTAAAATATCACATTATTTATATTGAATACACATTGAAATGGTAATATTGTAGATGCATTGGATTAAATAAAATATATTATTGAAATTAATTTTACCTTTATTATTCTTAATGCGGTTAATAGAAAATTTGAAATATGTGGCTTGCATCATATTTTCTGTTAGATAATGCTTTTCTAAACCTTTTCCCTGAGAGACAATACATTGTAGAA
Organism: Propithecus coquereli; assembly: GCF_000956105.1. NCBI lineage: Eukaryota > Metazoa > Chordata > Mammalia > Primates > Indriidae > Propithecus > Propithecus coquereli. The sequence continues at coordinate 2,877,819 of NW_012152840.1, forward strand.
AGGATTTTTTAAACATATACTTGAGTTTGAATCCCATTTCCCAATGTTCATGCCTTTGTGACTTTGGTAAGTTATTTAACTTTCTGAGTTTGAGTTTTCTCATTTGTAAACTAGGAAATTTCACAGGGTTATTTTGAGGATTCAGTGATATACGGGGTTTGATAGTGCTTCACCAACTTTAATATACAAATGAATCACCTGGAGATCTGATTCTGTATGTCTAGGGTGGAGCTTCAGATTTTCATTTGCGAGGAACTTCCAGGTAATGCTGATATTGCTGGTTGGAGGCCACAGTTTGTTTGCATAGCTAGGACCTAGATTACTATGTAAGTTCTAGTCCATTTCCTTCCCCAACCTTTATTATTCATTTAGTCTCTGCTTTGAAAATTATCTGTAGGGTATAGAAATTGAAAAAATCACCATAGCTTGCAAGATTTACTAAAGTTGTATGTGTCGTGCTTTCTTAGGGTAGGGATACTGCAGGATTCCTGTTTCCACCTCTAAAGTTTTTTGTCTGCTTTTAACTGGAGTTACTTTTTTGGTAGGGTGGTATTGCTAAATCTTGATCTAGAAGAGCCAAATTATGTATTTTTACAAATGTATTTTTGAGAGATAATACATAATTAAAAGTGAAATAATTTTAAGAATGTTCTAAGATAATAGGATAGTATAGTTGACCCTTGAACAATGCATGGAGTTAGCGGTGCCAACCCCCTGCACAGTAGAAAATCTGAGTATAAGTGTTGTTTGTTTGTTTGTTTTTTACTTAGAGATAGGCTCTCACCCTGTCATCACCCAGGCTGGAATACAGTGGCACAATCATAAGCTCACTGTAATCTTGAACTCCTGGAGTTCAGTCTTATCTAAGGTGGGAGGATTCTCCCACCTAATCCTCCCACTTTAGCCTCCTGAGTAGCTGGGATTATAGGCGCACACCACCACGCCTGGCTAATTTTTCTTATTTTTTGTAGAGATGGGTCGCTATGTAGCCCAGGCTGGTCTTGAACTCTTGGCCTCAGGCGATCCTCTGGCTTGGGCCTTCCGAAGTGATGGGATTACAGGCCTGAGCCCTGCCAGAGTATAAGTTTTGACTCTCTCAGAATTTAACTACTTTGCCTGAGAAGGACCAGAAAAAAAATAATTAAAAAAAAAAAAGAATTTAACTACTAATAGCCTACTCTTGATCAGAAGTCCTACCAATATACAGTCCATTACACAAATTAGGTATATTATATGTGTTATATATTTACACTAAAGTAAGCTAGATGAAATATTAAGAAAATCATAAGGAAGAAAAAATATATTTACAGTACTGTATTTATCAATCCTGTAAAATTTACATAATTTGTTTATAAGTTGAATCATCTGTCTGAAATGGTAGGTAACTGCAGCTGTAGACCTCAGTGTATGGTACATATCAAGCAATTCAGCTTTTTTTTGAAATGTCATGACTCTTCTCTCCTTCTGGGGAGCACTTCCAGCATCACTAGTGGAACTTCATATAGGTCCCATGTTGTTATCCAAAGTTTACATTAAACGTGATGAAAAATGCTGAAGAACCTTCAGAGATCACTTTTTACTGGGATACATAATTTACTGGAGAGAAGAACTGCTTATGTGGAGATGATTAGTGTCACATGGTGTTTTAAGCAGAAATTCACAATACTTGAGCTCACCACAATAGCAACAGGACATGGCTATGAAATTACAGTAGTACACTATGAAGTATAGTTAATTTTATGCAGTTATGATTTAATACTGCATCTTTACATTTGTTTACATTTCTCTCAACTGCTAATGGTACCCTATGCAGCCTGTGTTTGCATAAATTTTAACTTTTTATAGCTTGGTATATTTTATGGTAGTAATAGACCAGTGTCTTCATATATTTTATGCATTCATGGCATAACTTTTTCTTATTTATTTTTTGGATAATTCTAGGCTACACAGTTTGTGAGTTTTTCAAATTGTCACCATCTCCAAAAAATTTTTCAATATACTTAGGAAAAAAAATTCACAAATATAGGGTAGACTGGCACAGTTCCAAGGCATGTTCAAGGTTCAGTTAAAGATCTTTGGAGGAAGAAATGAAATCATGAAGATTTTGAAAATTAGAGGAAGGCATTTCTAAGAGAGTCCTAGAAATTACCTTAGACCAGAAAAATTGAAGAAATATCAGGCTAAAATATTGTTATTTTTTTTAAAGGGCATTAATATAAGGAAAGGTCATACTGGAATGTGGATATGGTCACTGATACAACCTTTGTTTACTGCTAAACATAGCTAGACTAGAGGGGGTGTATGATGGTGGGGGTAAGGGTGTTTTTTGTATTGAAGCAAAATGTTCATGTTGAAGGAAAGTATCTTTTGTTCATAGATGCTTGGCTGTTATTTGAGTACTACTGAGTAAATAGGTCCCTGTTCCATGGTTTATGTGTGCTTTTTTCTTTAATCTGTTAAGGGATTTTTCAAGGTATTATGCTATTTTATTGATAAATTACTTGAATTCAATTATTAGTCTTCCAGTAAGGGAAGCAAAATGAGAAAACTGCATCCCCTTGCATTAACTAGAATTTTTTTTTGCCACCTTTTTTCTCCTAGTGTATATGTAACAAAACTTTTACTTTAATATTTGTGACTATAGCTTTATTTTAACTATGTGAAATAGTTTTATTAAAAAGTTCACAACTGGCCGGGCGCGGTGGCTCACGCCTGTAATCCTAGCACTTTGGGAGGCCGAGGTGGGTGGATCGCTCAAGGTCAGGAGTTCGAGACCAGCCTGAGCAAGAGCGAGACCCCATCTCTACTAAAAGTACAAAGAAATTATCTGGACAACTAAAAATATATATAGAAAGAATTAATCGGGCATAGTGGCGCATGCCTGTAGTCCCAGCTACTTGGGAGGCTGAGGCAGGAGGATCGCTTGAGCCCAGGAGTTTGAGGTTGCTGTGAGCTAGGCTGACGCCACGGCACTCTAGCCAGGGCAACAGAGCCAGACTCTGTCTCAAAAAAAAAAAGTTCATAACTTATTTAGGTGTCCAAATAGGGTTTTTTTTAAAAAGAGAATTTTTATGCATTATTCTGAAGCTACTTTGCTTCAGCTAACTTAGATTCCTTTAAGTGTCAACTTTTGTTTCAGAGATAAAATATTTATGGATAAGACCTGAATAAAGTAAGTGAATAGAGGGGAAGAGATGAGGTATGTTAAAGACATAATATGTAAATAAATATAAGAGAGAAGGGGGATTAGAAATAATAACAAGTATTTCTGTGTATTTCATAAGAGTAAAACAGTACCTTCTATACAGCTGAGTTACTAAAGTATAAACTGATCAAACAAGGTTTTAGAAGAAATGTAATTAAATCTTTCTGACTAGAGGTTTTAACATTAAATCAAATATGTCCTGGGAGTAAGAGATTAAAGTGATGGATTGGTATGTCTTAAAATACTTGTAAGCTAGTGAACAAAATTCTTGTAAACTAGTGACCAGTAGCAACACCTAGCAGGAGTTTGTGGACCCTGAAACTCCATCTTAGAATTGTGGGTGAAGTAAGAGTAAATTGACTAGAGTGATGGTCCAGAAACCTTTGTGATAGTTAAAGGGTAGAGTGTGTCTATATTTTCCAAACTGGAACATGTTGAGAAACAAAGGGGCAAACTGGACAGATTCCGGGCTGTCTTATATGGTCATCCTAGTGAAGAATCTTAACCTTTATTGTGGAAAGACCTTTGTAAATCTGTTTTGGCTGTCTAGAAACCCATTTTGGTTTACGCTTGGATTTTTATCTGCATTCTGGAAAATTAGTTGCCACTGAACAATAGTTGGGTAAATGATGTGCTTGCCAAAAGGTACAAAGATGGCTTGAATCTTAAATTTGTAAATATAGGAACTCCTTTAGATTTTAAATTTTAAAAAAAGGACTAGAATTTAAATATTATATAGCTTGTAGCTTCCAGCTGGATGCCTTGTTTATGATTAGAACTCAAATGTGTTATGTGAGTAAATAAATTTAAGCCTTTGATACTCTGTTTCTCTCAATGGTTACTTTAGAAAGTTAATTTTTCAGTTATCCAACAAATACCAGTTCAAATCAATGGAAATTAATTGGCAGTTTACTAGCCACTTAGAGATGTAAAAATGGTTCCTATCTTCTGAGGGCTCATGGTTTAATAGAAGAGTCAGGCTTCACAGACAAATGATGTCAGTGCATGTGATAAGTTTAGTAATAGAAAAATATACAAAATATAGAGGAAGAAACAATTAACTTTCAGAGTTATTCAGAGAAAATGGTAGGGATGACCATTCCTGTGTGAAATATTGAAGAACAAATGGACATTCGTAAGCTATAAAAGAACAGGCTATACCAGACAGGATACAAAGGAAGGTTTGGAGGACTACGAGTAATTTGCTATAACTAGAGTATTAATCTGTAAGGGTAGTTGTCAGAGATAAATAAGCCTAGAGAGTTATTTAGGGTTCAGATCTTTAAGGATTTTGAATGTTGTCCCGAGGTGCCTTGTCTTTATCGTATAGGCTGGGAAGCCAATATTGGGCTTTAAATATGGAAAGAACATTATCCATTTTGCCTTTAAATATCACTCAGAGGCTTAGCGAATGAATTTGAGGGTGGATACTAAAGCAAGATAGTTAGGCTCAATAGTAGTACAAGTGAAAGATCATATTGGTCTAAACTAGGACACCATTAATGGGTAGAGAGTACAGGATATATTCCAAAGGAATTAGGTATGTAAGTTGACAGAATTTGATATGGTTGTTTGGTGGGAGGTTTGTATGGGGAGGTGGGTGGGTGGGTGGTGAGAAAATATTTCTTCTTTTTCTCCATTAACACTAAGTTGTTAAAGCCTTGAAGCTGAGATGTCATACTGCAAGAATCATGCTGAAATGGGGGTTTGTGGAGTGTGTGTTTAGATGAGAGACAAAGATACAAGGTAGGCAAGGGTTCTGTTAAGAAAGAAGTTTAAATGATTGGGTTCCCTATTGGGCAGAAAGGGAAATGAGATCACGACTGCATAAAGAAAAGGGAATAGTCAAGAGACTGGAGGTACCCAGGAAATTAAAGAGCAGGTGTGGGAATGAGGGAGTGAGCTGGAAGGACCACAGCTTGTGATGTTAGAGTGGGATTTAGATTTCATGGAAGCAGCAGTTTGAGGTGACAGTTCCAAATGTGGCCATGATATTTTGTTCCTGGAGAGATGAACCTCATTGAATTTAGGATTGTAGGAACTGAAAATTGACAACAGTGTTTCTCACATTGTATATGATTGATTACCTGCATCAGTGTCACCTGGAGTGAGATTCCTGGGTTTATGTCTACTATGGCCTAGAATCTCTAGGAATGAGAACCTGAGAATGTGTATTTTTAACAAGCAACTTCAGTGATTCTGATGAATAGACATTGGGGCAAGTTTGGGAACCTCTGAGATAGACGTTGGATGGTTCACTCTCAAGGATATTTAAGTAGGCTCATAGTGATGTCAGGAGTTAAGGTGAAGAGAATGATCAGTAGTGAAAAGATGAAGTCAATGTAAAGGTTGAGCGAGAACAGCTGTAGGGCATTGTGGAGTATGTTGTGGCCAATGGTAGAGATTATAAAGAATAAGGAATGATACTAGAACAGTAGAATGTCCCCTCTGTCTTGGAGATAGGAAGTGTATGGGTGTGTAGTTTCTGGTTTGAGTAGGCTGCAGGAGGGAAATGAATGAGGTCTTCTGTGACACCATTGAAGTAGTAGGAACCTAGAGGATAAAATGAAAAGGTTGGGAGAAAAGTCAGAACAGGGGTCCATATCATCTAAAGTCAGAGTAAAACAAAAAGCCAGGTGACTTAGAAACCTTGTTTAGTCTGTTATTGTTGAAAGCTCTCTGATTTTGAAACATTATTCTGTTAAACATTTGGTGGGATAAGTCAGCTTGTATTTAGAGGCCACATATGGCATTGAAAATATTTATCTTTAAACACTAGACTCTTGGATACCTTAGGGAGAAAGATGCCTATGCTGTCAGGGGCACATGGAACTGAAAGAAGATTCAAGTCTCTCCTATCTTGTCTTTACCGTGAGGTCTGTCATCTCTTTAGTTATTATGGGTGCTTGATTCCAAGTAAGTTCTGTGTAATATGATGTGCCTCCTGGAGTGGGCATAGCAAAGTAGGAGGAGGAAATAATGAGAAGAAAGAAGATTAATGACTGAATGGTATTTTGGATGGTGCTTGATAAAATATAAGTAACATAAAATTTACCATTTTAATCACTTTTAAGTGTACAATTCATTGTGATTAATTTTATTTACAATGTTGTGCAGCCATCACCACCATAGATTATTAAATAAGAAATGTCCAATTTTGAATCAAAATTTAGTTTATTATATCTCAAACAGAAGCAGTACAGTTAATCAAAGTATGTGCCTAAACTATTGACACAGTTTTGCCATCTTAATGGTAGCTTGTGTATGTCAGCAGCCAGAAGCCTGGAGAGCAAGTGACTATGAAATCACGAAAGGCATTTTCCACAGTTGTTGAGAATTGAATATTTTTCCTTTCAAGAAGTGGTCCAACACCTGGAGGAAGTGGTGGTCATTGGTGCAAGGTCTGGTGAATATGGCAGATGACAGAGAGTTTCCAAGTCCAGCCTCTGTAGTTTGAGCAGTGTTGTTTGTGCGACATGTGGTCGAATGTTGTCTTGCAAGAGGATTGGTGTGTCTCTGTTGACCAGTCTTGGCAGCCTAATCACAAGCGTCCTCATCATTTCATCCAATTGGTTGCAGTAGACATATGCTGTAATCAATTGACCAGGTTTCATGAAACTGTAGTGGAGAATACCAGCGCTGGACCACCAGACACCATTAGTTTTTTTTGATGACTGTTGGGTTTTGGACTGTGTTTCCGCACTTCATCTTTATCCAACCATTGTGCCGAAAGCTTGTGACTGTCAAAAAGAATCCATTTCTCATCACACTTAACAATGTGGTGTAGAAATGGTTCGCCTTTAGGTCTTGACAGCAAACAAAGGCAAACTTTGAGACAATTTCTCTTCTGATACTCATTTAATTCATGTGATATATCCATCTATCCAGCTTGTTTACCTTGCTCATTTGTTTCCAGTGGTCCAATATTATTGGAATAGTAACGTCAAACCTTGCTAATTCACGTATAGGTTGAGATGATTCACTTCCACTACAGCTTTCAGCTCGTTATCCACCTGATCTCAGGTCACCCAAGTGACTATTTTTAAGATTCAAATCACCATAATGGAACTTCTCAAACCATCTATGTATTGTGTGTTAATTAGCCACATGCTTTCCAAAGAGTTGATATTTTGAGCTGTCCGCGTAGCATTGGTTCCACAACAGAACTCATGTTTGAAAATAACACGAATTTTTGACTTATCTGTGATTTCACAAAAATCAAAAAAAAATTTTGAAAGATGATCACAAGGCAAACCATGCATTTGAAAGAATGAGGATGTATCTTCATGATAAAAATAAAACAAGAAATGGTAAAGTGAAATGTCAGAAATATCAACTGTCAAACTTAGTATTTTAGGAAATTGGACATTTCATACTTAATAACCTAATATTTCCACAACTTTTTCATCATTAGAAACTCTGTACCCGTTAGGCAATAACACCCCATTCTCTTTTCCCAGCCCCTGATAACCTTTCATACTTTATGTTTCTATGAATTTACCTATTCTTGATATTTCATCTAAGTGGAATTATATGACACTTGTCTCTTTGTGTCTGGCTTCTTTCATTTAGTATAAGGTTTTCATGGTTCATCCATGTTGTAGCACATAATAGAACTCATTCCTTGTTATTTCTGAATAGTATGCTGTTGTATTTGTATACATTTTGTTTATCCATTCATTTGTTGACTTGTGTCCACCTTTTGACTAATATTTCAGCAGTGAACATTGGTGTTTGAGTATCGTTTTGAGTCCCTGTTTTCAATTCTATTAGTATATACGTAGGAGTGGAGTTGCTATGTAGTATTTATATGTTTAACTTTTTTGGGAACCACCAAATTGTTAACCATAGCAGCTACACTATTTTACATCCCCACCAGCAGTGTTTGAGGGCCCAAATTCTCTGCATCCTTCCAACACTTTTTCTCTTTTTTAAAAAAATTATAGCCCTCCTAATAGATATATCTTTAGCACAGCATCTTTTTGTGTGTTTATTGGCCAATTATATATCTTCTTTGGAGAAATGTTTATTCAAGTTCTTTGCTCACTTTTTAATTGGGTTGTCTTGTTGAGTTGTAGGAGTTCTTTGTATGTGCTGGATATTAAACCCTTATCAAATATATGATTTGCACACATTTTCTCCCATTCTGTAGGTTGTCTTTTTAACCTTTTTGAAAATTTGTTTTGTTATACAAAAGTTATTTTTATAAAGTCCAGTTATCCATTTGTTTTGTTTCTTGTGCTTTTGATGTCATATCTAGGAATCTATTGCCAAATCCAAGGTCATGAAGATTTGCCCCTGTGTGTTTTCTAAAAGTTTTAAGGTTTTGCTTCTTACATTTAGGTCATTGATCTATTTTGAGTTAACTTTTTTTATATGTGGTGTAAGGTAGAAGTCTGACTTCTTTCTTTTACATGTGGAAATCCAGCTATCCCAGCATTTGTTGGAGACTGATCTTTCCCCATTTAATGGACTTGACACCCTTTTAAAACTCAGTTGGCTCTAGATATATGGATTTATTTCTGGAGTCTCAATTCTATACCGTTGGTATATTTGTCTGTCATAATGCCATTACCACACTGTCTTGATTACTGTAGATTTTTAGTAAGTTTTGACATTGGGAAGTGTTGAGCTCTTCAACTTTTTTCTTCTTTTTCAATAGTGTTTGAGTTATTTGGGGCCCTTTGCAATTCCATAAGAATTTGAGGATTGGTCTTTCTGCAAAAAAGGTTGTTGGAATTTTGATAGGAATTATATTGAATCTGTAGATCACTTTGGGTGTTATTGTCATCTTAACATGTTAAGTCTTCCAATCCATGAACACCAGTTGTCTTTCTATTTACTTAGCTCTCCTTTAGTTTCTTTCAGTAATGTTTTATAGTTTCAATGTTACAAGTCTTTCACCTCCTTGGTTAAGTTGATTCCCTGCTGTTTTATTCCTTTAGATATGATTATAAATGGAATTGCTTTCTTGATTTCCTTTTTGGATTGTTAACTCTTAGTGTATCAAAACACAGCTGATTTTTTTGTGTGTGTTGAATTTATAACCTGCAAATTTGCTGAATTTGTTTATTATTAATAGCTTTTTTGGGAATTCTTTGGGATTTTCTATATAGGGAGAATAGAAATAGTTTTACTTCTTCCTTTCCAATTTGTATGCCTTTTATTTCTTTTTCCAATCTAATCGCTCTGTTAGAATTTACAGTAGTATTGAATAGCAGTGGTGAAAGCAGACATCTTTGTCTTGATTTTTTGTCACTTCTAAGATAAAATTTGCCACTGAATTTTGTTAAAGGATTGTACATAATTGACTAATTCGGTTGATCTTAGTCTGTAAAGAAGTTGATGTTGGAATTTTTTTCTTTTGCAGCAACAAGAATGAACCAGCAGTGGAAGAGATAATACTGCAAGCTGGCTGGCTGCTGGTGAAGAAGATGCTTTATTTTTGTGGCAGGCATATGTGGGATCTGTAATAGAAATGTAAGTGTAGCACTATGGTTTTTCCAAAGCTGCAGTAAATTAAGTGGATTGGTATAAAATATAATAAATCAAGTATCTGTCATATTTAGTTTATTTATACACAATAAGCATTTTCTATTGACTTATAGATACTTTATTCAGTTAACAATTTCATTCATGTTAAATTATCGTTAATGTAGATTTCCAAGAGTCGTCTTGAAGGGAAAAATCTCTATAAGAAGTGAAACTGAAGACAGGAATTTGCTTATACAAAGCTAAAAAACTGGCACGATCTTTAGGTCCTCTAGATTCTACCTTTTCTTTACATAGTAATTTACTTAAATAACCAAGCTAGGCAGATAGTGTATCAGCTTTTAGAAATAAGAGAGACTTCTGGGTTATAAAAACACTAGTTACTAAAAACTTGTTTTCACTAAATTAAAGGACTTTCTTTATACCATAATTGAATTTTAAAAATTTAGTATGTTACTGCTTTTTATTCATAATTGATTCTCTGTTATCCTCAGTTTTACTACTTGTGCTTTTTATCATTTAGTCTTTGTGTAATATGCTTTAAACGATTACACTGCCTTGAACTCGTCCATATTGAACTTCATTGTATTATTGATGCAACATTTTCCCACAGTGAACATCATATTTCTATTTTGCAAATTAATTTGAACACTATGCAATTTGATGTCACTTATGAGAAATGCAGTGAATATTTTACTGACTTCTAAAGTTTCAGTGATTATAGTGTTTAAATTATTGGACCAAAGAATGACCCTGATAGATACTATTTTACATTTTCCCAGTTAGACATAAAAGTTTTACTATCTACTTTTCCAATATGACACTCTGATTATATACTCTCATTAAAAGTATGACTGTATCATTCTTATTCAGTGTTGAGAATTTGATTAAAAAAAAAAGGTAACAGTAAGGATTTTTCTTTAAAATTGGGACAAATACATAATATCTTTTATTCAATCCCATGCATTTATTTATCTACATTTTTTTAAGTCTTATAGGTCAGATAGTCTAGGAGCTAGTAAGTGAGACACGTACGTAATTAACAAACAGCAGGACAGATACACTATTGATGTAACAATAAAATGCTGTTGGAACTGAGAGGAGGAAGAGATTAATTCCATCTGATGGAATGAAGTGAACAGAAGAACTTTTACGTTGGCCTCAAAAAATGAGTAGAATTTTAACAACTGAAGAAAACTCGGAAATATTTTTCAAGCCAAGGGAATGAGCGGGGGAAGGTTATGGCTTGCCTACACATCAAGGCATTTTACAAAAGCCAGGGAATAATCCTATGTGGGAAAGTAGGGTAGGAGAAAGACACTTCAAATTAAGTAAAGGGAATGAACGTTTATTTAGTACTTGTGATATTATGACAACCAGTAAGGCTTACTGGTTGTTCTACTTGGATTTTTGAATTTAATCACAAAATAAAATCACAAAATCAAATTTTATGTCAGTGTTTAAGCTTGATACATCCAATTTGACATATCTTGTCTTTTTTTCTCCCTCCTCTTCAAGGGCAATTTTGATATTCATGTCATTTTGTCCCTTGATCTTATGTGATGGTAACATTTATGGAGCTTTAGCAATTACAAAACATTTTTTTGCCATTCTTACCTGAACTCTGTAAACTCTGATTTGCAGGTAAAGAAATTTAGACTAAGGGTTTAATGGAGTGCATAAGAGCACGTAATTAATAAGAGGGCCCAAAACTCAGGTTTTCAGATTTCTTGTCTAACATTAGTTTCACTGTATAACAGCTGCAGTAAGGCAAGTTACCTTTTTTCCCTTGGCTCGCTGCAGCTTTTCATTATGTAATTCTTCAGTGTGCTTCTACGGGGCCAATCTGTAAGTGCACTGACAGAATTTTCTTTACATCCCCAAGGTATGTACAAGTATATGCTTAATAAAAAGTTTTTATCAGCCAGATGGTCTAATTTCAAATTATTTAAAATGAAATAAAACCCAAATATATATTATGTAATACCATGATGTATTGATGTTATTGTCTGGGAAAACACGTTCATTTTCTTAGCAAATAGTGTTCTCTATCTGCCAGATCCTGTATGAAAATACAGAGATAAGCCAAAAGTGACCTGTTCCCTGCCTTTGTAAAAGCACATTAGCAAAGATTGACATTAACAAAATAATCACATAAATAAGTGTAACATTGCAATTCTGATAAGGAATGAGGAGCACATGATAGTTAATAGCGTGATTTGATGTAGTCATGGTAGTAGTTTGCCCATTGGGGGGCATGTGGAAGGCAGGAGGTAAGGAGGAAGTGTAACATAGAGAAAAGCTATTACTGGAGGGGGTAGCCAGTGTGGCTAGAAGCCTGATCAAGGGGAAGTTTGATGTGTGATGAGGCTGGCGTGGGAGGTAGGGTCCAGACTGTGCAGGGTGTATAGATCCTCTTAGAGATTTTGGTTTTTATCCTAAAATCAACTTTTTAAGCAAGGGGTGTGGCTGACTAGTTAAAGGGCATAAGTAGTAATTAAATAAGCAATGTTTGCTTAGTGGCTAGGGAAGGGTAGAGATGGATAGATGGATTCAGGAGATATTTAGGAGATAAAATTGATACTACTTGCTGATGTTTTGGATGGGGAGAGGTAGGAGAATGGCTATTTCCAGGCTGGATTTCTGGATTGTATAAGCAGAAGGATAGTGGTGTCACAGGGTCAGAGCTGGGTAGGTGGGAGGGTTAGGGAGCAACTAAGAAGGAAGCATATCATGAATTCAGTTTTTGTCATGTTCAAGACATCCTAGAAAAGATTTAAAATAGGCAATTTAGAAATAGGTCCATGGCTGAAAAGAGAGGTCTGGGCTAGTTATACTAATTTGTGAGTCACCTGTTATATAGGTAATAATTGAAGCCATGAGAATAGATGAGATCATGTTGAAAGAGTATAGCGAGAAGAGAATATGGTTTAGAAAAATAAAAAAAGGCAACAGTAACAAAAAAGCCATAGAAGAGAGTTTTTTTACATAGAGGAAATGGTCAAGTATGACAGAAATGCCTGGTTGAACCAGTATTTTTAGTATACAGCAGAGATGGGGAACTTCTAGGATTTCAGCTTTAGTCTTAATTTCAGATGTTCTACTTGTCAAATACCAAAAGCGTATTAATATATGGTAATATTTCTAAAATTACCATAGTAATATCCTAAAAGGCTGTAAAAGTTGTTGCCTTCTGTAATTATAATCTGAATTATTTTTAGCTGTTTTCTATTGCTCAAACTGCTTTCCAGACTGATTGTAAAGTCAGTCTAGAATGGATTGTACATTTTTAAATCTTCGTATTTAGTTTTGTCCTACAAATTCTATGAGTAGAGATGGTATCTTTATTTAAAATCTATACCTTGGGTTTTTTTTGTTTTTGTTTTTTTTGCTTAACATTTGTGTGCTTCATTGCCCCCTGCAAGTAAAAACTGATGACACACAAACACAGATCAAAAAGATTTCTACACACACACACAGTTTTTGTCTCTACTTTTATCTTTTGCTCCCCATTGTCTAGGGTGTGGCTTGCATTTAAAGCATATATGTTTTCTGAATTATTTAATAAGATAGTGAAAGGATTAAAACATGATTTTAATATGACATGTATTTTTTCTTATTTTCTTAGGATGGCTGGCTGTGGTGAAATTGATCACTCAATAAACATGCTTCCTACGAACAGGAAAGCAAATGAGTCTTGTTCTAATACTACACCTTCTCTAACCGTCCCTGAATGTGCCATTTGTCTGCAAACATGTGTTCACCCAGTCAGTCTGCCCTGTAAGCATGTTTTCTGCTATCTGTGTGTAAAGGGAGCTTCCTGGCTTGGAAAGCGGTGTGCCCTTTGTCGACAAGAAATTCCCGAGGATTTTCTTGACAAGCCAACCTTGCTGTCACCAGAAGAACTCAAGGCAGCAAGTAGAGGAAATGGTGAATATGCATGGTATTATGAAGGAAGAAATGGGTGGTGGCAGTATGATGAGCGCACTAGTAGAGAGCTGGAAGATGCTTTTTCCAAAGGTAAAAAGAACACTGAAATGTTAATTGCTGGGTTTCTATATGTTGCTGATCTTGAAAATATGGTTCAATATAGGAGAAATGAACATGGACGTCGCAGGAAGATTAAGCGAGATATAATAGATATACCAAAGAAGGGAGTAGCTGGACTTAGGCTAGACTGTGATGCTAATACTGTAAACCTAGCAAGAGAGAGCTCTGCTGATGGAGCGGACAGTGTATCAGCACAGAGTGGAGCTTCTGTTCAGCCTCTAGTGTCTTCTTCTGTAAGGCCTCTAACGTCAGTAGATGGTCAGTTAACAAGCCCTGCAACCCCATCCCCTGATGCAAGCACTTCTCTGGAAGACTCTTTTGCTCATTTACAACTCAGTGGAGACAACATAGCTGAAAGGAGTCATAGGGGGGAAGGAGAAGAAGATCATGAATCACCATCTTCAGGCAGGGTACCGGCACCAGACACCTCCATTGAAGAAACCGAATCAGATGCCAGTAGTGATAGTGAGGATGTATCTGCGGTTGTTGCACAGCACTCCTTGACCCAACAGAGACTTCTGATTCCTAATGCAAATCAGACAGTACCTGATCGATCAGATCGATCAGGAACTGATCGATCAGTAGCAGGGGGTGGGACAGTCAGTGTCAGATCTAGAAGGCCTGATGGACAGTGTACAGTAACTGAAGTTTAAATAAAGTCTTTAACTCCATGCTTAATGTTGAAAGGGTTATCTGTAAATTTCTGCCCACATAACATTATACTCATCCCTAGTAGTGCATTTTGGGAATTGGGGTGGGAAAGGGGTATGGGAAGGATAGACTTATAATTAAAATGTCTAACATGTCTCTGTTGAGAGAAATTTATTTAATGTAAGGAATTTGTGTGTT
>NW_012152840.1:2892917-2894084 GCF_000956105.1 Propithecus coquereli
CAGAATTTATAGGTAGTGCATATGGAATAAATATGTATGGAAATAAACCTAAAGCCTGTGGCACTTAAATTTCTCAAATAGCTGATACCATTAATATTTTATATTTTCCTTACCAATCTTCATTAGTGGTTTAACACTCTGTATTTGGCAGACATATAAATAGCATTAGCAGACACAAACTTACTTAACACAAAATGCTGTAGACCACATAATCCACTTTTATTGTATAATTTTTATATCTATGGCAAGGTAGAAGTACTGAGTTGACATGGTAATCTAGAATTTGTCTCTGGAAAAAAAGTAATGTGAGTTTGTCTTACTATATTTTCCTAACTCAAAACAGTAGGATCATGTTGATAAAGCATAATGCAAGTTATTTTTACTATGATACTCATGTGAATTGAATGTTATAATAGCAAATAAAAACTGTCACTACTTTGAAATTTATCTTTTACCTCTTGTGATAGGTCAGAATTAGGACTTAATTCTTTGACTTACACGGTTTTTTAAAAGTATTACTGGGATGATCATAAAAGTTTTGAGTTGTGCATTTTTCTTACATTTACTTTTTTTATTTCAAAATATTAATGGGGTACAAATGTTTTTGTCACATGGATAGCTTTTGTAATGCTTGAGTCAGGGCTATTAAGTGTGCCCATCACCCGAATAGTGTTCATTGTACCCATTAGGTAGGTTTTTGCCCCTCTCCCCCCACTTGATAGCCAATGACTTTTCTGTCTGTGCCCATGTATGCTCATCAGTTAGTTCCAATTTATTAGAGAGTACATGTGTTTGTTTTCCTATTCTTCAGATACTTCATCATACATTTGCTTTTACAAGATAGCTAATTATAAAAGAAGGTTAGCTGTTTATCAGGAAAAAAATAGAAATCTGATATAAAATGCAAATTTATGTTGGAGGATGCTTGATGAGTCCCTTTGAGTAGTTTCAATTTTAAAACTACATTAACAGTAGTAGTTATTACTAGTTTGGAAATTCCAGGTCACACAAATGAATGGCCAATTTGTACAATCAGTTGACTTTTTATATCATGTCTGTCACTGTTCAGTAGATAATTTAAGGTTGAAAACTAATTATTAAAAGATCAAATAAAGCTCCAAACTTGCAGAGTGTAGTGAGGTGCTTTCTGTTTCCAAGGACAAAACA
>NW_012152840.1:2895709-2897662 GCF_000956105.1 Propithecus coquereli
ATTTGTCTATCTTCTTATGAAAAGCTTCTATTATATATTTTGCCCACTTTTTAATGGGGTTGTTTGATTTTTTTCCTTTCTGATTTGCTTGAGTTCTTTGTAGATTCTGGTTATTATCCCTCTTACCAGATATGCAATACAATATGCAAATATTTTCTCCCATTCTGTAGGTTATCTGTTTGTTCTGTTGATTGTTTCCTTGGCTATGCAGAAGCCTTTTAATTTAAAAAGTCCTATTTATTCATTTTTGTTGTTGCTGTGATTGCCATTGGGTCTTTGAAAATGTTGAGGAAATGCACAAAATCTTGGAAACACAACCTCCCGAGCCTCAATCAGGAAGAAATAGAACTCCTGAACAGACCAATATCAAACAATGAAATTGAAGCAGCAATAAAAAGTCTTACAACAAAAAAATGTCCTGGACCAGATGGTTTCACAGCAAAATTTTACTAGACCTACAGAGAAGAACTGGTACCCATACTACAGAAATTATTTTATAACATTGAGAAGGAATCCTCTCCAACTCATTCTGTGAAGCCAGTATCACCTTAATACGAAAGCCAGGAAAGGACACAACAAAAAAGGAAAACTACAGACAAATATCCCTTATGAATATCGATGCAAAAATTCTTAATAAAATTCTAACAAACCAAATTCAGCTGCACATCAAAGAAATAATCCTTCACGACCAAGTAGGCTTCATCTCAGGTATGCAAGGAGGGTTCAACATATGTAAATCCATAAATGTGATTCACTGCATAAACAGAAGCAAAAACAAAGACCATATGGTCATCTCAACAGATGTAGAAAAAGCATTTGACAAAATTCAGTACTCTTTTATGATAACTCTAAACAAAATATGCATAGATGGAACATACCTCCAAATTATAAAAGCCATATATGACAAACCCACAGCCAACATCATACTGAATGGGGAAGAACTGAAAGCATTCTCACTTAGAATTGGAACTAGACAAGATTGCCCATTGCCACTGCTTTTAATCAGCATAGTGCCAGAAGTCCTTGTCAGATGAAGCAGGCAAGAGAAGGAAATCAAGGGTATCCAAATAGGATAGAGGAAAGAAGAGGTCAAACTATCATTCTTTGCTGATGATGTGATCTTATGTCTAGAACACCTGAAAGACTGCCAAGAGACTCCTTGAAGTGATAAGTTCAGCAAAGTCTCAGGTTACAAAACCAATGTATACAAATCAGTAGCATTTCTATACACCAGCAACAATTAAGCTGAGAATCAAATCAAAGACAATACCTTTCACAATAGCAACAAAGAAAATAAAATATGTAGGAATACATTTAACCAAGGAGGTGAAAGACCTCTAAAAGGGGAATTACGAATCACTGAAGAAGGAAATCACAGAGGATGTAAACAAATGGAAGGACACATGCTCATAGGTCAGCAGAATCAACATTGCTAAAATGTCCGTACAAAATGATTTACACATTCAATGTAATCTCCATCAAAATACCAACATCATTTTTTTCAGATCTAGAAAAAATATTTCTATGCTTCATTTGGAACCAGAAAAGAGCCTGAACAGCCAAAGCACCTTAAGCAAAAGGAACAAATCTGGAGGTGTCACTCTGCCAGACTTTCAGCTATATACACTACAAGTAACTACTGTAGTAACCAAAACAGCATGGTACTGGCACAAAAATGGAGACATAGAACAATGAACAGACCAGAGAACCCAGATATAAAATCATCCACATACTGCCTTCTTATCTTTAACAAAGCAGACAACAATATACACTGGGGAAAATAATCCTTATTCAATATTGGGTACTGGGAAAATTGTATAGCCACATGTAGAAGATTGAAAGAGGATCCTTATCTCTCACCTCTCACTAAAATTATTTCAAGATGGATAGCAGACTTAAACCTAAGACATGAAACCATAAGAATTTTAGAAGAAAATGTTGCAAAATATTATT
>NW_012152840.1:2898842-2903028 GCF_000956105.1 Propithecus coquereli
GAAGGAATTGCAAGCCCAAAAGTCTTGAAGTAGAACTACTTAGTATCTCTGGGGACAAGGCCAATGTAACTGGAACAGAGAAAGCAAGTAGAGTGATGGGTGAAATCAGAGAAACAGACTTAGAAACTCTAGTAAGGAGTTCAGATTTTATTTTTTAAGTGTGCAGTTATTTAGAAGAGGTCAACCAAGGGATTCGCAATCTGGTTAATGAGGGTTGTTCTGGTTGCTGTATAAATGAAGACTTTTTATTTAGCATTTCATAGCACTTTGAGGAACTGGCCATACAACTATGGCAGAGCCAGGATTTAAACCCATGCAGTTTGGCTTCTATGTATCCTCTTAACTTCATACATACAATCATTGGCTAGACAAAAGTGGAAGCAGGTATACCAATAAGAAAATTGATAATGGCTTGGGTTAGACTCATAGCAGTGATTTCCTATAGCAGGGTTTCATTTTTCCCAAATCATGGGATTTTTATAAACAGTGATTAACAAGGAAAGTGTAACAATAAAGGGGAGTTAATGCAAAGAAATTGGTGGGCCTAGTGAAAGGCTTCACATCTGCCAGTTAAATATTTCTATACTGTCAACAAACTGAGTAAAGCTGTATGGTTTAGGAAATAGTTTTATTTTGACTGCATGTTTCCATGAGAAGCTTTCAGTGTGTTAAAACCTAATTTGGACCAAGTATCAGGTCTGAATTTTAATTGTTTAAGAAAAAATTTTGCTTTCAAACCACTCATTATATAAAGGAAGACCTTAAGTTGGTTTGACTTTCCAAACTGTTAAATGATCAATTGCAGGTGATTTGGTTCTGTTAGCACCAAGAGTGGACTCAGTCCTTGACCCTTCAGTCAGGAGAAATACTCCAGTATAGAATTCCCACAAAATCTTATTTTTTAACTCACTGGGAGACTTTCTCATCACTCCTATGAAACAGTGATGTAGATGTAGAAACAAAGGAAAATATACCTCTATTATGAACATATACCTCTGAGGCAAATAGCTATGAAAATAGTAATTTTTAATAATTTTTAAATAGGGAGAGAGAAAGAACAAGTCTCATAAGAATCTGAATCTAGTGTAAAATTGTGAAAGGAGTACTGCCTTGTTATAATAAACAGAAAACAATGTCAAAAATTAAGAAGGAATAGAAATTATAGAAATGTCTAATAGAGATAGGAATATTGTTAATATTGAACCTAATTCTATAAAGCTTTTCACAAAATGAATTAAATATGTAACTTTTTAAATTTAATCCTGGAATTGTTATTAATGTTGGCTCAGAGCTATGCCTACAATGGAGTATGTAAAGGATTATGTCAGGTATAAATTCATTTAGAATCAGCTGAATAAAAAAGTTGGTTAAAGTCCTCAGTGTTGGGATAATGTAGATTATCTATCACAACAAAAGTTATTACCTATGTAAGCACATTTATATTTGGAATTCTTTGCTTCTAATGAAGAATCTTCATCATCTTTATACCTTTTTTTTCTTTATTTTACAAGGTAAAGTGCTCCTTTTTGAATTATATTTTACATCTCTAACAAATCGACGTAATCTTTGTGAAAATACTTGTGTTCAAACTCTGGCATCCATTCTTTATAAATCATCTTTATAGATCACAAAACATATGCAATTTTTATATTTCCAAATAAAGTTAGAATTAATGCTGTGTTCTGCTATAGATATGGCTGAAGCAGAAGACTACTTTAAAGATTTTTAAAAACAATATAGGTAGACACTTATCCTTCTAAAATTTCTTAAGGAGAATTGTGCAACAAAAGTAACAGCATGAATATCTGGAAATTTTAAAGAAAGCATTGATGTTACAAAATTAACACAATCTCATAAATTTAAAATTTGGAATCACTGATTTAAATGAACTTTAGTCTAGGGCCAAACTGCTAGCCCTTTTACACTGAGACCCAAAGACAACAAAGCAAACTTTGCGACCTGGGGAAATATGGCATAGAAAATTGTAGAATTAGCAATGGCATCTCTTACCACAAACAATTTAAACATCATACCTTGAACATAAACTTAATTTTTTTGCACATATATTTTCTTGCCACCTTCTCCCTTTCCACCTGCTATCACATCACAAGACAAACTATGGACAATAAAAGGAAAAGAACTCAAAAATTCTCACTATAATCTCACTTTTGTGATTTCCAGCTCTCACAGGATTGGCCTCATGAAGCTCCATTCATTTTATACACAGACTGCTTGAGTAAGAAAGTATATGGTTGAATGAGTGAAAATTTTTATTTGTGCATGTGTGGTGGCAGAGTGAGGGAGGAGCAGACAAGTAAACATTTTGTGATATTCATGTCTGATTTGTAATCCTAACATAATCAGAGGTGGATTTTCTTGATATTGCAGGCTGTAAAGCAAGAATTTCCAAGAAATGTGGTGACAATTACAAAACAAAGAAAGCAACATGGGCAATGTGAGTGCTTCCTGAAGTGGGCATCTCATATTCAGAGTACAGGCACTTCCAAATCAAAAATGGAATCTGTTCTTTTAGGGATGTGTGTGTATGTGCATGCATTTATTTGCGTATGTGCAAGTTTGTGTACTGTGTATACATTCTGCATTTTATTCATTAAGCCAGTATTTTAATAAAAGGGCTACGTACAGTAAGCTCCCTTGCGGAAAGCATGTTTACAGCTCCCTTTCTTTGTAATATGCTTTGAACTAATGGGTAGCAGCTGGAAATGCTAATATCTGGGAACGAAGGTTATTTATATTCATGAAAACAACATTAGAGATTGAAAACAAATTAGATAGATAGGTTCTAAATTGTACAGTTGAGAATTTTGTTTCACTAGGGAGATGGAGGAATAAAAATGTGCTTTTCATCTGGTATATAAACAACTCAATATCCCAAAGGAAAAATGGGAAAAGAAAATGCAGCCAATTCTCTCTCTGTCTCACACACACACACAGAGAAATCAATGAACATATGAAAATGTATGCCATACCAAAAATCTCTAAAAATGCAAATTAAATTGAAGTATTATTTTTGATTATCAAAATTAGAAAAGATCTTTTAAAAGATTATACTCATTGTGAGAAATGATGTTCTCAAATAGATACTCATTTACTGCTGTTGGTAGTATAAATAGGTAAAATCCTTCCTGGAGGACAATTGGCAATTATCAAAAGCCTTGAACATTTTCATATCTTTTGATTAAATTCTTATACTACTTACAGGACATATTTTTAGGAAATAATGTGAAATGTGGATAAAGCCTTATGTATAAGGAAGTTATCACAGCATTAATCATGATAGAGAAAAACTGGAAGCAATGGAACAGAATAGAAAATCTATCAACAGACCCAACTATGTATCATGTACTAGGAAATCTAGTATATGATAAGGTGGTATCTCCAGTCATTAGAACACAGAGGCTGTTTAAATAGTGTTGGAACAAACAGCCATTTGGAAAAAAGATAAAATAAGATCCATTACTCAAACCATACATAAAAATAAGCTCAAAATGGATTAGATACATAAATGTAAAACAAAACCACACAAGTACTATTATAGAAGAAAACGGAGGAATTCCTCTATAACCCAGGTTTATGTGTGAAGGTTTTTTTAACTACCACTCAAAACCAGATGCAACAACCACAAAAAAAGTTTGATGCATACGACATTTTAAAAAAAAAGGCTACATGGCAAAAACGAATAATAACAAAAAATAAGCAAAGTCAAAAGACATGACAAGCTGGGCAAATATATACAAAATATATTGAAGATAATGACAAATATCTCTAATGTTCAAAGAACTTATAAAAATTTAGGGAAAAAGACTATCCTGTGGAAAATAGGCAAAATATGAATAGATTAATTTACAAAAAAGACTTTAAAATGGTCCTTAGACATATGAAACTATGATCAACTTCACTTACTTTGAAAAATGCATATTAGAACTATGCTGAAATACTATTCCTCACCCATCAGACTGGCAAAAACTCAAAAGCTTAACAGTAGGCTCTGTTGACAAGGTTAAGTCAAACAGGCTGGAGGGAATGCAAGACTGATCTATTTCCTATGGAGGAGATTTTGACAATAACTAACAAATATTCATTAATTTGTTAATATTCACTTAACCTTTGATTCGGCAATCCTACTTCTAGAATTTATCCTTCAGATATATTCGAATAATACCAA
>NW_012152840.1:2904282-2907730 GCF_000956105.1 Propithecus coquereli
GAAAAAGAGCTTATAGAATAAGGATAAAAAGAAAGAAAATATTTTTTTATGTTTATACGCTGTATTTGTGTTTTAAGCTGTTATTTCAAGAGTCAAAAAGCTTAAAAAAAGTTGATAAAGTAAAAAGTTACAGTAAGCTAAAGTTAATTTATTATTGAAGAAAGATTTTATTAATTTAGTGCAGTCTAAGTGTAGTGTTTATAAAATCTACAGCAGTGTGCAGTAATGTCCTAGGCCTTCACATTCACTCACCACTCACTCACTGACTCACTCAGAGCAACTTCCAGTCCTGCAAGCTCCATTCATGGTAAGTGCCCTATATGGGTATACCATTTTTTTTTTTTATCTTTTATACCATATTTTTACTGTACCTTTTCTATGTTTAGATACACAAATACTTACCATTGTGTTACAATTTCCTATAGTATTCAGTATAGTACCATGCTTTACAAGTGTAGCCTAGGTGCAATAGACTACACCATATAGCCTAGGTGTGCAAGTAGTAGGCTCTACCATCTAGGTTTATGTAAATACATTCTGTAATGTTCACACAGCAATGAAATCACCTAATGATGCATTGCTGAAAACGTATCCCTGTCACTAAGCAGTGCATGACTGTATATGGTAACTATTACTAATGTTTTCTAAAAGTATCTAAACAAAAGTTAAAAAAATAAAAATACAGTTTACAAAATTAATTTAGAATAACAAAGTTACTGCTTTCATTGGTAATCAAACAGAAATAGAAAAGTTAGCAACAAATAAGACAATTATATTCTCTATACCAAGCCTATATATGGTAGGTAGAATGACTGCAAAAAGATGTCCATGCCCTATGGAACCTGTGCATATGTTACCTTACATGGCAAAAGGGATGTAATTAAAGTTACATCCACCCTTAAAATAGGAAGATCATCCTGGATTATCTGAGTGGGCCCAATCTAATCATAAGAACACTTAAATACAGACAATTTTCTCCAGCTCGAGTCAGAGAGATGCAGCAGAAGGGTAAATAAAAGAGATTGAAATGTGAGAGGAACTTGAACCACCACTGCTGGAGGGGGCCACATGGAAAGCAAGAGAAGGAATGCAGGTAGCTTCTAGGGGCAAAGACTCACTCCTTGCTGACAGTCAGCAAGGGAACAAGAACCTCAGTTCTACAAGAACCTAGAACTGAATTCTGCCAATTGGAACTTGGATGAGCCTAGAAGTGGATCCTCCCCTGGAGTCTTCAGAGCCCAGTCCAAATCACTGATTTTGGCCTTGTGAGACAAAGTTTAGAGAAATCAGTTGAGCCCAGCCAGACTTTGGATCTATATATCTGTGAATAATAAAGATGTTTTAAGCCACTAAATTTGAGGACATTTGTTACGGCATCTATAGAAAACTACTACACATATAAACATTTTATTTTATATTTCATTCTAAATATTTTTAATTTGTCATGGTGGATTACAAAGTTAGAAGCAAATTATTTTATTACATTTCTAGTTTTTAGTTTCCTCAATTGTATCACTAAAATGGAAATATGCATGAGTGACTAGATTCTGAACATTGATGAATGCCCATTTTTAATTCATAAGCTAGTCTTTTGCTTTAAAAATATTTTTAAAAAGCTATTTTCTCTTGGAGTGTTTTACATAAAAATTATGACTCAACCAAATGCAATTTAAAATGAAGGTCTATATGTGCCAAGTAGACCTGTGTGTTTCTGACATATGTATTCATTAGATCTACTATCAGCTAGTGCTTACAGGGTTTTGAGGGCAAGGGGCAATGCTGGAATGCTGTATGAGCTCATTTCTTTTGTGTATTCATATTAAGTGTATCTCCATCTGCTATGGTATTTTCCACTGGTATGGAAGAAAATGTTGGTGAAAATGTTGAGTGAATTCCAGGCAATCCTCCAAGGTTAAGAAAATTAAACAAGCAAAAAGGGCCAACACATATACTTAAAGAAGGAACTTTCTATTTTTAGCAGAATGCTATGAAAACTTTTGGTGTTCTTTTGAAGCAAGCAGATATTCCTAGAATATAACTACAGTAATTTGTCATAAAAGATAATTGACAAGGTATGATAAAGTTGAGGAAAAAGATCAGCTAGAGGAACTTGTACATATTTATCACTTCCTTGTCACTGGGGCCACTAGTGTAGTTAATTCAGTAGGTAATTTCTCTAATAACATCTTTTTTTTTTTTTGGTAGAGATGGGGTCTCGCTATGTTGCTCAGGCTGGTCTTGAACACCTGGGGTCAAGCGATGCTCCCACCTCAGCCTCCCAAAGTGCTAGGATTACAGGTGTGAGCTATTGTGCCAGCCGAACCTCTAACTTTTAAAAACTATAGTTGCCCTTGGTATGTGGGTTTAAAAAGGGTTGAGTAATCTAGGACAGTGCTTTTAAAATTTCTACAGTCAAGGCTCGATTAAAAAAATTTTCTAATCAGTTGTAGACAAATTTTGTAAAATAACAAAAATATATTACTAAACAATAAAACAAGACCTATTAATACAAATTTTTTGCATGGCTGTGCCTGGCATACATGGGTACTAAAAGATGTTTGATGAACAAAGATACCACTTCCAGAAAACTTGGTCCACAAATGAATGTGTTTTCATTGGAAGCTTTTCTGCAAATGCATGAGGTATATTACTGGATAAATCTGAGAAAGGGTAGTATCCTCAGATACCTCATAACAAGTAAAATTAGGTATTTAATGAGGCTCTAGGATACTCTACACTTTCTTCATTTAGAGAATAAAAGCAAGACAATTTAGCAGTATTATAGGATTAAATAGTCTCTGATTATTTTTTCTGCTATTTTGCCTTTTGTCCTAAACCCTAACTACACCCAAACACAGATGAGGAATGAATACAAAGATGATACAAAAGTCTAATAAATACAAAAGTGTAATAACCAGAATCTATGTTAGAGGATTTTCACTTTTTCCAAAGGACATCTAAAAAGTCTTAATTTGTACTTTTATGTAAAAGATTTTTAAGTGTCGTAATGCACACTTGCATATAGCTCAGAATCTTTATATGTATTATATATTTAAAAAATATATTTTATATTCATATACATATGTTGAAATTATGTATTTCATAAGTACATGTATGTCAGGGTAAAGTAAATACAGGATTTAATTCTTTCACACTTAGAGCATTTCCTATTTAGTCTCACATCATGCATAAAGCCAATGACTGCCTCCTCTTCACAGAATAAAATATAGAGCATCTTTGACGCTATTGTAAAAGGAATTGCGTTTTTGATTTGATCTTCGGCTTGACTGTTGTTGGCATATATGAATGCCTCAGATTTACGTGTATTGATTTTGTATCCTGAGACTTTGCTGAACTCATTTATCAGTTCTAGGAGTCTCTTAGATGAGTCCTTGGGGTTTTCTAGATATAATATCATATCATCAGCAAAGAGCGAGAGTTTGATCTC
>NW_012152840.1:2907838-2908812 GCF_000956105.1 Propithecus coquereli
GGAAATTATTTGATTCATTCTTAAACCTTTTCTCAAAGTTTGTAATTATTTCAAAATAAAAACCAAAAAATATAATTCCAGTTTCTCTTGTACCAAATTCAAGAGCAAAAAACTAAGTATTAAGCATGGAATGGAAATTTTACATGCTTTTGATTGCCAGAAGTGTATGCTAAAAGCCAAGCAGTCTGTCATTTTCTATTTTCTAAGGTAGTTTTTGTGAGATTGTTCTCCCTTTCCTCATACATGTTTAGAATGATTAGAATTAGACAGAAAGTAGAATCAAGGAGTGTTCTAAGTACTTCCTAAAGCACATTCTGGAATCTTGAGCTTGAAAGCAATCTAACAAATCATACTACAGGTATGATTACATTTAAAATAATGTTTGTATCAGAGAACCCTTTATAAATTAAGTATACAGTCATTCGCTGAATAGTGACATTTCGATCAATGATGGACCACATAAACAATTGTGGTCCCTTAAGATAACAGAGCAGAAAATTTTCTATAAACTGGTGACATTGTAGCCGTTGAATGTCGTAGCACAATGAAATACTTATGTGTTTGTGGTAATGCTGGTGTAAGTAAACCTACTGTGCTGTCAGTTGTATAAAAGTATATAGCACATAAAATTAGCTACAGTACATGATACTTGATAATAAATGAAACTGGGTTGTGTATTTACTATACTATGTTAATTGTTATTATAGAGTATATGCTTTCTACTTATAAAAAAAGTTAACTGTAAAATAGCCTCAGAGAGGTTATTCAGGCAGTACTCCAGAAGAAGGCATTGTTACCATAGGAGATGACAGCTCCATGCCTGCTATTGCCCCTGAAGACACTCCAAGTGGGACAAGCTGTGGAGGTGGAAGACAGTGACACTAATGGTCCTAACCCTCCATAGGCCTTGGCTAATGTGCATGTTTGTTTGTTAGCATTTAAAAAAAAGTTTAAAAAGTTTAAAAATAATTTAA
>NW_012152840.1:2924794-2982966 GCF_000956105.1 Propithecus coquereli
AAAAGAAGCCCTCTCCATAACACAAAGGCACAAAGAAAAAAAAAAAAAAAAAAAAAAATAGCAGCATCCTAATGCAATCTGTACTGATGACAGCAGAGGGCACTGTCATATAAAATGACCACATTTCATTCTGTACAAACAATCCAGTCTGATTAGGAAGTACTAGTTTTCAAAGAGGCCAGGATTTCTGTAAATTATCTTATTGTACACCAAAACCATTTAAAAATCTCTATGTGTGTACAAAGTGACATATTTTAACTGATAAATTGAAACTTGAGTCATAAATTATTTAAAAAAAGAAAAATCAATATAAAATTTTACTATTTTGCATGAATTAGCTTACTGAATCTTTTCTTATACTATATCTGTTGCTATATAATGCCATTTATATGAAGTTGAAAAGAAAAAAATAGAATATATTTGTTATAGCATATTAAACCATAAAGGAAGCAAGGAAGTAAAATTAAGGATAATATTAATAGTTAACACTAAGTGGAAGTAAGGGGATTGTGACCAAGAAGGGGCAGGTGGGGAGCTTTGGGAGTGCTGGCAATGCTACAGTTCTTGACCTCTGTCATGGTTATGAAGGTTCTACTTTGTAAGACGTCGTCAAACTGAATGTTTATGTTTTATATGACAAAACCATACTATTGGAAGGCCTTATCAGAACTGTATAAGTAGTCAAAAGAAATATCTTAAGACAAAAGATAACGATAAAGTATTATATATATATAGAAATATCTATTTCAAAATCAGGGGTTCTAAACCATGAGTCCATGGAAGATATTTTATGTGACATTTCCTAATAGAGAATCCTAGCTTTCATTATATTCTCAAAAAACTAGAAGATCAATAAAGAAATATCATCTAGGTATTAATATAGGTCCAGCCATTTTAGAAATAATTGAGTTAAGTTCCAAAGAAGCATAGAAAACAACATATCTAATACTAGAGGAGTTTCTGGTTAGGGAAATCATTATCTTCATTCATGAAGTTAAACATTCAGATAGGCTGAGACCCCAATATTCTTTCTGATAAAAAATACAAAGAAAATGGCATTCTATTCTCCTTATGTTTATTTCTTTAGTAGATAATTGTTTAAGGAAAAAATGTAATAATTATGGAGTTATATTAAGCAAAATGTATGTCAACAATACACAAAGGACAAGAGAAGGAAATAAAAAAAATGTTGTAATACCCTTATATATTATGTGAAGTAATATATTATTATTTGAAGGTAGACTGTGACAACTTTAAAATGCCTATTGTTAACCCTAAGCCAACTAGTAAAAAAACTATATATCTGATACACATACATATAATATACATACATATATATATATATATATATCTGGAAGAAGTATGGTCAATATTAGAGGTAAAATGGGATCACAAAATAATCTAGAATGAAGCAGGAAAAAAGAG
This sequence comes from Propithecus coquereli, assembly GCF_000956105.1. NCBI lineage: Eukaryota > Metazoa > Chordata > Mammalia > Primates > Indriidae > Propithecus > Propithecus coquereli. The sequence continues at coordinate 2,926,220 of NW_012152840.1, forward strand.
TAAGAAGGAATAAACAACAGATGGGACAAATGGAAGACAAATACAGGCATACACTGTTTGGCTGCACTTTGCTTTACTATGCTTCGTAGATAGGAGTTTTTAACAAACTGCAGGTTTGTGGCTACCTTGCATTGAGCAAATCTGTCAGTGCCATTTTCTAATACTTTGTGTCTCTGTGTCACATTTTGGTAATTCTTGCAATGTTTCAAATTTTTTTATTATTATTATATCTTGTATGGTGATCTGTGATCAGTTATCTTTAATCTTACTATTTTAATTGTTTGGGGACACCGCAAACCACCCTCCACCCCCATGTAAGACAGCAAACTTAATCAATAGATATTGAGTGTGTTCTGATAGCTCCACTGACCAGCTGTTCCCCCATCTCTCTCCTTCTCCTCAGGCCTCCTTATTCCCTGAGCCATGACAATATTGAAATTAGGCCAATTAATAACCCCACAATGGCCTTTAAGTGTTCAAGTGAAAGGAAGAGTCACACGTCTCTCACTTTAAATCAAAAGCTAGAAGTGATTAAGTGTAGTGAGGAAGGTGTGCTGAAAGCTGAGCTAGACCAAAGGTAGGCCTCTTATGCCAAATAGTTAGTCAAGTTGTGAATGCAAAGGAAAAGTTCTTGATGAAAATTCAAAGTGCTATTCTAGGCCGGGCATGGTGGCTCATGCCTGTAATCCTTGCACTGTGGGAGGCCAAGGCAGGAGGACTGCTTGAGGCCAGGAGCTCAAGACTAGCCTAAGCAAGAGTGAGACTCCATCTCTACAAAAAAAGGAAAAAACATTAGCTGGGCATGGTGGCATGCACCTGTAGTCTCAGCTACTAGGGAGGTTGAGGCGGGAGGATGGCTTGAGCCCAGGAGTTTGACGTTGCAGCGAGCTATGATAAGGCCACTGCGCTCTAGCCTGGGTGACAGAGTGAGACTCTGTCTGGAAAAAAAAAAAAGTGTCACTCCAGTGAACATTCAAATGATAAGAAAGCAAAACAGCCTTATTACTAATATGGAGAAAGTTTTAGTTGTCTGGATAGAAGATCAGACCAGCCACAATATTATCTTAAGCCAAAGCTTAATCCAGAGCATGGCCCTAATTCTCTTCAATTCTTTGAAACTAAGATAGGTGAGGAAACAGCAGAAGAAAAGTTTGAAGCTAGCAGAGGTTAGTTCATGAGGTTTAATAAAAGAAGCCCTCTCCATAACACAAAGGCACAAAGCGAAACAGCAAGTGCTAACATAGAACCTGCAGCAAGTTAACTAGAAGATCTAGCTAGAATAATTGATGAAGGTGGCTACAGTAAACAACAGATTTTCAGTATAGATGAAACAGCCTTTTATTGGAAGGAGAGGCCATCTAGAACTTTGATAGCTAGAGAAGAGAACCCAATGCCTGGCTTCGAAACTTTTAAGGATAGGTTGACTCTCTTATTAGGGGTTAATGGAGCTGGTGACTTTAAGTTAAAGCCAATGCTCATCGACCATTATGAAAATACTAAAAATTAGTATTTAAAAATTATACTAAATCTGGCCAGGCGTGGTGGCTCATGCCTGTAATCCTAGCACTCTGGGAGGCCAAGGCGGGTGGATTGTTTGAGCTCAGGAGTTCGAGACCAGCCTGAGCAAGAACGAGACCCTGTCTCTGCTAAAAATAGAAAGAAAGTAGCTGGACAACTAAAAATGTATAGAAAAATTAGCCGGGCATGGTGGCACATGCCTGTAGTCCCAGCTACTCAGGAGGCTGAGGCAGGAGAATCGCTTCAGCCCAGGAGTTTGAGGTTGCTGTGAGCTAGGCTGACACCACGGCACTCTAGCCTAGGCAACAGAATGAGACACTGTCTCGAAAAAAAACAAAAAAAGAATTATGCTAAATCTATTCTGCCTGTGCTCTATAAATGGAACAACAAAGCCGAAATGACACTACATCTGTTTATAGCATGGTTTACTGAATATTTTAAGACTACTTTTGAGACCTACCACTCAGAAAAAAAGAAAAAAATTCTCTCAAAAAACTGTTGCTCGTTGACAATAAGCCTAGTCAATAAAGAGCTCTGATGACAAGAAGATTCATGTTGCTTTCATGCCTGCTAACACAACATCCATTCTGCAGCCCATTAATCAAGGAGTAATTCTGACTTTAAAGTCTTATTATTTAAGAAATACATTTTATAAGGCCATAGCCGCTATAGATAATGATTCTTCTGGTGGATCTGGGCAAAGTAAATTGAAAACCTCCTGGAAAGGATTCACCATTCTAGATGCCATTAAGAACATTTGTGATTCATTGGAAGAGGTCAAAATATCAATATTAACAAGAGTTTGGAAGAAGTTGACTCCAGCCTTCATGGATGACATTGAGGGGTTCAAGACTGCAGTGGAGGAAGTAACTGCAGATGTGGTGGAAATAACAAGAGAACTAGAATTCAAAGTGGATCCAGAAGATTTGGCCTAATTGCTGCAATCTCATGATAAAAGCTGAACAGATGAGTTGCTTTTTATGGATGAACAAAGAAAGTGGTTTTTGAGAAGGAATACACTTCTGGTGAAGATGTTATGAACATTATTGAAATGACAACAAAGGATTTAAAATATTTTACGAACTTAGTTGATAAAATAGTGGCAGGGCTTGAGAGGATTGACTCCCATTCTGAAAGAAGTTCTACTGTGGGTAAAATGCTATCAAATAGCAACACATGCTAGAAATCATTCATGAAAGGAAGTCAATCAATGTGGCAAACTTCACTGTTGTCTTATTTTAAGAAATTGCCACTGTCACTTCAACCTTCAGCAACCACCATCTTGTCCTGATCAGTCAGCAGCCATCAACATTGAGGGACAACCCTCCACAAACCAAAAGATTACAACTCAATGAAGGCTGAGATGATTATTAGCATTTTTCAGCAACAAACTATTTTTTAATTAAGGTATGTACATCTTTTTTTTAGACATTATCCTACTATACAACTAAAAGACTACAATAAAGTGTAAACATAACTTTTATATGCACTGGGAAACCAAAAAATGTGTGTGACTTGCTTTATTGTGACATTCACTTTATTATAGTGGTTTAGAACCAAACCTGAAATATCACTGAGGTATGCCTGTACCAAGATGGTAGATTTAAAACCAATCATGTCAGTAACAACACTGAATATATACATGGAGCAAATATTCCAAATAAAAGGCAGAGAGGCAGAGATTGTCAGTCTGGATAGAAAAGCAAGACCCTAATATATGTTGCCTACTAGAATATACTTTGAACAATAGAGACAGGTCAAAATGAAAGGATAGAAAAAGAAATAACATAAAAATATTAACCACAATAAAGCTGGGATGGCTATATTTATATCAGACAAAATAGATTCTTGATTGGATACTGGATCAGAAAAAGATAATTAGTATGATAATTTAAAAAATTCAAATAAAGCCTGTAGATTAGGTAAAAGTATTATATCAATGTTAATTTCCTGGTTTTGTAATTGTACTGTGGCTACATATGATATTAATATCTGGGGGAGCTAAGTGAAAGGTATATTGGAATTATAATTTTTGTAAGTTTTTCAAAAATATGTAATTATTTCAAAATGAGAAGTTGAAAACATTTTAAAAATTACAAATTTCTGCTCTCCAAAGACACTAATAAAACAAAAAAGCAAGCCATAGGCTGGGAATAAATATTCAGAATACTTATATTTGACCAAAAATATACTATATTTGATTTATATAAAGGAATTTTATTCAGAATATGTAAAGAACTCCTATAATTCAATAATACAAATTAATTTTTAAAAAGGGGCAAAGGATTTGAAACAGCAAAAAAGAAGATATATCAAATGGCCAATAAACACATAGCAAGATGCTCAACAGCGTCATCATGGAAATTCAAGTTAAAAATCACAATGAATTCCCATAATGGTTCCCATCCATGAAATGGCTAATCTAAAAAGCTTGGCAGTACTATGTGTTGGCACGTATATGGTACAGCTGGAGCTTTCATCCATTACTGATAGGAATGTAAAATTGTACAACCTACCTAGGAAAAGCTTAAGAAACTAATTTGCTACCTTCTTAAGTTAAATACACTTACCACATGACTCGACAATTCTACTCTTAGGTTTTCACCCAACAGAGATGAAACTGTATGCCCACATTAACACTTCTACATGAATATTCACAACAGCTTTATTTATAATAGCTCCGAACTAGAAACAGCTCATGTGTCCATCAATGCATGATACCTACTGTGCTATATGGGCATAGAAAGGAATACTACTAAGCCATAACATAAACAAACCACTGATACACGCAAAAACACAGATGGATCTCAGAAAAGGGGGGGGGGAGGTATCCACACAATGAAATACTTCCCACTGTTAAAAAAGAATGAAGTATTGATACATAATACAACATACATGAATCTCAACATAATTACATTGAATGAAAGAAGCTAGACATTAAAAAGTACATACTGTGTGAGTCTATTTATATAAAATTCTAAAAAAAAAAAAATCTAAAGTGAGAAAGTGATGTGTTTACCTTGGACTAGGGGTGGGAACTAACTGGGAAGGGGTATACGCAAACATACGGGAGTGATAAAATGTTCTAAATCTTGATTGTGAAGGTAGCTACATAGGTAGCTATATATTCACAGGTAGCTATATTCACAGGTAGCTATATATTCACCAAAATGTATTTACACCACAGAATTAAATTGGGTACATTTTATTGTATGTAATTTGTACTTCAATAAATTTAATTTTAGAAATTGTTAAATGTTGTACAACATGATGCTTTGAAATATCCAGAGCACTACATGCTAGAGCAGAATGGCTCTCTCTTTAGTGTCTGAAAGTGAGAGTCAAAAGTTAGCTGGAAGTCTCCTCTTAACATATGCTTCAACATTTTTCTTAGCCAGGATCAAGTGTATAATGAACAGAAAAAAGTGGGTAAGGCTACGGTTAGTCCTAAAGTTGAAAACATCCCAAATGAAAAGAAAATGTGTTTAAAAGTATGCCAGAAAGTTACCTGATTGGCATTTCTGTAACAGAGAGCAGTATAACATAATCTTAAGAGTCTAAACAATAATATTATATGTACATTGCTGTATTCTTTAGGTTAAATTTATGCTAAAATCTATATATTGAGTAGTTCTTTTAAATATACCTAAACATATTTAACAGAGATACTTCCATTTTATAGATAAAGAACAGAGAGGTGAAATAGTTACTTGCACAAAGTTAAATAGATAAAAGTGTCAAGCTGGGATTGAACCTAAGCCTTTCTGACTCGAGTCCTTGGGCTCTTTACTGTTTGCCATTTTATCTCCGATTATGCCATATATATTACCTTTTGCATTATAAAGAGGCTCAAGTGTGTGACCCTGTACAGGTTACAGAGCAATGGTATTGATCTCCTTATGCTGTGCTTGTATGTCTTGGGAATGGTACTGAGAAAGCAGTTTAAAGCATGTGGAAAGCATTAAATTCTACAAAATGTCATTCCTATATAGTATCAAATACTAAAAACAATTCCAGGGACTGAAGAGATGCTGGTCCCAAGTAACTTTCTTTAACTTGATTCCCTAGTCTACCCAAAAGCTCACAAAGTACTATAAATCACAGTAGAAGGAAGATAAGAAATGGATCTCAGAACATCTCTTTTAATTTGGGAGAGGACAACTATAGCAGTCTCTCTCATTCTATTTTCCTTTTTTTTTTTTTTCAGTTGTTTACTTTTCTTTGTATAATTCTTTTGGATTTTAAAGTTTCATATATTTCCTTAGCTTTCTTCACCAGGAGTTTTGCTAGTAATGGATGTGATTTATTCAGAATTATTGTGTTTTATTAATTTTTTGAAATGTATAGTAATAAAGTAATAGAATTATACTAAATTAAAATTATCTACTTTAATGACAAAAGGAAAATATTCACTAATTGAGTATCTTGTTTAAGAATATATAAAATATTTTCATCCTACCTGAAATCACATGCTGTAGTAAATTCTGCTCCTCCACCCAATGCCCAACCTTGAACCAGCGCAACACTTATTAATGGAAGTCTATATATTGAAGGAAAAATTGATATTAACATTTTTAATTTCAATATTAATTTACAAATGTTATTTTTAAAAATATCTTAAAATGCAATGAAACAAAAGTATTGCATTGTCTTTATAGTAACAAACATTGTCTTTATAATAACAAACATACATCAAGGGATAGTAGAACCTTGAACCTATGTACCATGAGAGGAAGAATAGTATAATACCAAACATATAATAATTCATACTAAATGCCATGTAAGTTTATCAAAAGACCTCCCTAAATCACTATGTATTTTTAAAATACAGACATATTGTGACTTTCTTTCAAATAGGTGGATGCTTTTTGTATAATATACAACTCCCGGAACTTCTCAGCAGCTGGCAACCAGGAATAATTCAATGTGATGTTGTTTTAGTCCATTTTTATTGATATCAGGTTAAAGGTGGGAAAATTAAGGCTGTATCCAAAGGAAGGAAATGTGGTACAGAAGATAGAGCCCCAAAAGTGTGTTATGAAGGTTTCTATCAAAAATCTTCTCATTACTGCCTGAAGTAACCCATAGACTAATCCTATACAAAGGCATGATTTGATGGTAAAAATAAATCCCCTACCATTCCTGTTTACAAAGAACCACTTTGCAGGAGTGTCTGAATAGTACAAGGTAAATCTAAAATGTTTCAAGGTATGAAATTTTTTGTACGTTCTAACCAAAATGCAAACCTGCAAGTCTAAAGTAATTGAAAATTTCTTAACATGCATTGGTCCCAAGTAGAAAGGATTATTTTAAAAAGAATAACTTCTCAGATTTATCCAAGAAAAAGTCAGATGGAATAGGGAAAGGGAGGTTAACAAGAACTAAGACAATAAAAATAGTATTTTAGAATAGTAATGGTATGATTCTGTTAAATGTTACTCTTTCTAGACTCTCAGATGTAAGTACCTAAAGTACAGTGATGACCAATAACTATGCTTAAACAAATACGAATATTAGTTTTCATATTTTAAAATTGTCTATATTCAGAATATGAAAATAGAAAACTAATGAGCCAAATATGTCACAGTTTGTAACCCCAAACATAGAAAGATAAACCAAGAAGAATTTTTCCCCTTTTCTTTCTTCATCTAGGTACAAAGTGATCCGTCTTCCTCAGAAAGCTGTAAAAGCCTTCTCCAATCCATAGTTCTTTTTCTCTCTCCTCTGGATACAAACTACTTCATAGCACAGTCTACTAATTTTGAATATTAGATAATCTCTGAGTGTCTTCTCTTGATCAGTGTCTTTATTTTGCTGTAATATCAGTATTTAACTTTCCCCATGTCTATTCCTTAATATAGCTAGTTATATATGCTCTTTAGGGAAAGGGCTATATCTTAAGTTCTTTTTATTTCTCTTATTTTTAAAATACTTCTATATACTTCACTAACATATAATTAAATGTCCTCTATGGCACAAAGAAATAGTTCATCATTAGAATAAACATAATCTGAAAATCAGTTATTATTTTTTAACTGGTGCAAATAATTGAATAATAAGATATTTGGGGTTTTAGAAATTATATTTTAAAAGGAAAGGTACATTACCTCATAAATCTTGTTAAGGTATTCTGCATGAACATACATAACGCTATTCCATCCTTTAAATAAAAATAAACATAAACAGTAAGGTATAATGTAAATATATAAGAAAATTTTTTAAAATTCAGATTTTAGAAACTAATAAAACCAAAAATATACCTAACTTTTTTAAAAATGACGTTTCCATTTCAAACTCTTTGATGCTGTGTGTAATGTAAATGGTGCTGTGTTTGACTCTGCTGATACTCTAGGGCTCCTTGAACCCAGATTTGAATGAGGCATTAGCAAAGATGTAGGCATGAGAGTCAGGTCACACACCTCAGAACAGTATGGACTTCTACGCAGGGTGATGTGAGGGGTAGAGGCATAAGATACACCCACCTATTATCCCCGAGAAGATAAACATATAAAGGAAGAAGGGGAAGAAAGGAAAAGTGATGTTAAGCTTTGATTTTTTTTTACTTCTAAGACTTTTATCTCGGTATCTCCACAAATTAAAATTTTCTTAAGAAAATTTCTTAATTGTAGTCCAAACTCATTACCTCTTCTTTTCTATCTCACACACTTTCTTCAACCTGTGTAATCTGGCCTTCAGCTTTCTCCCAAAAGACTCTCCTCAAAGGTTTCTAATAATCACATATTGGTCAAATTAAATGACTTTTCCTCATTTCTATTTTTCTTCTCTCACTCCATAACATGTGGTACCTTTCCTTTGGCTAGTTTCTTCACTCTGATACTCTCTTAGTTTCGAGCAATGCTATACACTCCTGATTCTCTTCCCATTTCTTTGATTGTTAATTTCCAGTTTTCTTCCTTGGCTCTTTTTATTCAGCTAATCCCCTAAATGGATGTATTCCCAAACATCCAACCCATGAGTTTCTTTATCTTCTTTATTTACAATTTCTTTTTTGGAAGTCTCATACACTCCCATTGCTTCAACTACTGAATTCCTGTGAAGTGCTAGACATTTTCACATCCTGCCAACACCTCAAACTCAGTATGGCAAAACCAACTAGGAGTAAAAAAGAGTCAGTTTGAATCTTAGTGCTATCACTTAATAACAACATGAACTTGAGCAAGTTATAACTATGAATGTCAATCTTCTCATCCATAAGGAATGAGAAATAAAAATAATATCTGTTCTATTTGACTTAAAGGGTGGTTGGAAAGATGAAAATGTACCTAGACACTCTCTGTAAAAAGCTTACATAAATATAAGAGGTCTGTTGTTAGTGGAAAAAGTTAGTGTAAGAGGTCTGAGCTAGTGGTCAACAAAGCTCATAATTTTGGTACTAATTTTGACTCTTTCATTTCATAATTTTCCCACCCTCAGTGAGCTACCAAGTAATTCCCCCCCTCAGTTCTTCCTTTGAAATATTTCCAATATATTAATACATCCATTCTTTTTATATTCTCACTGCTGCTGCACTAGGTGACAGACCTATGTTACTGAAGACTAAAGTATTATAATTCAATAGCTTTGCTTCCGAATGAAGGAGCTCAGGATATTTCATCCCAGAATATGACTCCTTGGTATAAAGAGTATTTTGAATTAAAGACCCTTAGAGATTAACAGGCCTTAGAAGGGACTTTCCCTCTACCTGCATAAACCAGACAGGACCCATCAAAAAGAATAAACATTTTCCCTTTCTTTCCCTGTTATCTCAATATATTACAGGAAAGAAGATCAAGAATGCAACCAGACCTTTTGAATATAGTATTTGTCTCAAGTTAATTCATTCTCCCAAGTATTTATTCATTCTCCCTAGTAACCATTTATTGCCACTCAACAGAATTACCTATCGTCCTCATCTCGCCCCTCTAAAATGAGGGTATGTAAACTTCTGGACCCCACTGGGATATTAGGTAATCACTGTGATTCTCCCTGTGTGCATGGTAAATAAATTTGTAATCTAATTTCTTGTATTAATCTGCCTTATTGTGAGTTGATCTTTCAGCAAACCTTTGGGGTAAAGCAGTTTTCCTTCTCCCCCCCAGCACATAACATAGATAGCATGTTAGATAGAATCAATTATTATGGAAAAAACTAAAACAGGGAAGGAGATAGAAGGACCAGGACCGGTAGAGGTTATAATTTGAGATAGGGTGGTCAGGGCAGGCTTCACTGAGAAGGTAACGTGTTGTAAGGGAGGGAGTGATCTGTGTGGAGAGGTGAGCAAAAGCCCTCCAGGCAGGGCCTGGCATGGCTGAGGAACAGTGGCAAGGCCAGTGAGATTTGAACAAAGGGAGTGAGTTACCAAGAATTTTACATATACTATTTCTAGTTTTTATTAATTTTAAAATCATCATGTGATAAACATACTCCATACTTTAACATATTACTATTTCTTAATATTATCCATAAAGAGAATTTTACTCAAATTACTTATTTTTATACTGTGTATTTCCTACACTATGACTATCAAGATTTCATAAAAGTACAATAAAGAATTCATCTACCCTGGAAAATGCTTTAAATAAAATATTTCAATTCCAATCTGAGTTCTAAGTATACTCATTGTAAAGCAGACTCCCAATTCCAGATTTTCCTTGCTGAGATGGGCAGGTATATATAGCAACAAGTAAGGGACACCTGCAGTGATATTCATAGCATTAAGGCCACACCACCCTAGTTCTCAGCTGTCAATCAAAAGATTTACTGTAGGCACTAAAGAGAGATTACTTGGAGAATGTCTGTATGAGAAAGAAGAAACTTTATTAAGTGATCCCTTATGTGAAGTCTGAATAAAACCTCTGTGTTTTCCTACATGACTTATATCACACTAACAATGTATATATGAAACAACTAGTATGTTTCCACTTGTGGCTTTCACATATATAAGAAAAGAAACCCAGACACATGATATAAAGAGACAAAAACCTACCTTCTATCTAGAAGAAAACAGCAAAATAAAATATCCACTCATCTTTCTAGAGATGTTTTCCTACCCAACTTATATCAGAACCACAACAATCTATTTATCTCATTCTATTGTTGCAATGTCTTTCATGAACTTAGTGCATAGTAGTACAGTCATTCTAGAAGTGAAAAAAATATATGCACCCTAATGTTTAAGAAGCAAATCGAACAACAAAAGAAGTATTTACTTCATGACTTCTAAAGGAAAGGTGATGATCTTGAATTCAATCTATCATCTTAATAATACCAATTTATATTAGTATTTGAAATCTTCTAGTACTTCTTCCCAGTTTACAAAACACTTTAGTATACACTAGCTAACTATGAAATAGGTTTTATCAAGCCCATGGAGCTAAGGCTAAGAGGAAAGTTATGTATCTTTCTCTTTTTGTTAAGTGGCAGATTTGTGTCTAACCCAAGAATTCTCACTCTGGATTCAGAGCTTTCTTTATCCTGTTATAGTTATGGGTAGGCACAACTAACCCAGGAATTTGTTCTATCAATGTAGGTAAAAGAGAGAGACAGACACCCAACCCCCAGATCTTGGTTTCTAACACAATTCTATACCATTTTCCCCTACCAGGACTCCTTGGAGAAATCACTATTCTAGAATTAGAGCAAGGAAAATAGAAGGTTAACCTGGAATATCTGATAGCACCAGAAAGTAAGGGAGTACTCAAAAAACTAAAAGGATAGGTGAGTGTCAAAGGGACACAGGAACTATCCTGAAAGGACTCCCAATGGCCAAAGCTGGAACAACTTGAGCAACAAAATGAATAATGCATGCAAAACAAATATTCATGAACACACACTGATATAAATAAAGAACTGCATAAATAAATACATGAATAAATGGGAAAGAAGACAAAAATCTTCTTTATAGAAGAATTTCAAATAATTGACATAAATATGTCCCCTCCCCAGGAGATGGAACTTATTCTCCCTCTCCATGTGAGTGTGGACTAAATTTAGTGTCTTCTTTCCAAAGAGGAGAATATGGAAAATAACTTTAAGGTAGAGAAACCAGGCAAACACTAGCTTGGCCATGTGACCAAGGTTAACATGAATAGTGATAAGTCATGTTGACAGTATGTTCCCTTGATATGTGATGAAAATACCACCTTACTCTGGTCTTCCTCTTAGAAACCCATAACCCAGTCTAGTATGAGAAAAATGCCAGACAAATTCCAACTATGGAATATTCTAGAAAATACCTGACTTGTACTCTTCAAAACAGTCAAGGTCATGAAAAACAAGGAAAGTGTGAGAAACTGTCACAGATAAGAGGAATCTAAGGCGATATGATGACTGAATTTACTGTAGTATCCTGGACGGAATGCTGAAGCAGAAAAAGGACTCCAATAGAAAAACTAGTGAAAAACAAAGTATGAAGTTTCTTTTCCCCTTTTTTAAAATCACTTTATTGAAGCATGATTAACATGTAAAAAGATAACACATACTGTAAGATAAGTATGAACCCATCCTATGCAACCATCATGACCATCAAGGCCACAGATATATCCACCACCTCCCTAAGCTTCCTCCTACTCCTTTTATTATTATTTTGTATGTATGTGTAATAAGACCACTTAACCTAAGATCTACCTTCTTAGAAAATTTTAAGTATACACTACACTACTGTTAGCTATAGGGACTATGCTGTACAGATCTCCAGAATTTATTTATCCTGCATAACTGAAACCTTGTAACCCTTTAAGCATCAACTCTCCATTCCCCCATCCTCCCTCCCAGCCCCTGGCAATTACCATTCTACTCTCTGCTTCTTTGAGTTTCACCATTTTAGATGCCACATGTAACTGAGATCATACAGTGGAATTTCATTAACAGTAAGGTACCAGTGTTGGCTCATTAGTTGTAATAAATCTATGTACCATAGTAATATATTAAAAACAGAATGGAGGAAACTGAATGTCAGGTATATGGGAACTCTGCTATGTTTACAACTCTTCTGTAAATCTAAAATGATTCTAAAATTTTTAAAAATTGTTTTTAAAAAAAAGAATCAATAGAACTGGGGAAAAAAGAGACAAAATGGAGGTTTGGGGGAAGCAGCAGTAGCAATATTGAGAGCAAGAGAAAAAGAGAGAGAATCTCACCCTCCAAAAAACCTCAAACAACTTAGAGTGCTCTGCTAAACCACAAAGAAGAGCAATGTCAAAGATTTTACTGAAGTGCCCTTTGCAGATAGCCCATTGGTAAAACTTTAAGAATCATTTGTTTCCCGTATAGATAATACCTACTATATAATTCCCCCTATATATTGTTTCCCCTATATAATTTCCCTATAACTCTACCAAAAACAAAATGAATCAAAAAACCTTCTGATCCTTTGAAAGTTATTAAAGTTATCATAATAACCATATAAGTAAAATACAAATATCTCAGCCATAGATGTTTGATAAACACATAGAATCTAATGTATAATCCACTTGCCTCTGGAGTTCCTAGTGCTTTCACTGCATTCAGATCAGATCCTGAAGAGAAAGTATTTTTTGCCCCTCGGACAATGAGGCCTTTCCCCTCTGTCCAATTTTCTAATTCGATCACTCTTTCCAGAAGTTGCAGCATCATAACACCTGCCAGAGAGGGCAGGGGAAGTAATAAACACAGTTAATATACTGTAAAAATAGAAATAATGTATAAATCACAAGGTGTCAAGCAGTACTCTTACATGCTTTATTAATATTTGCCAAATGTCTATCCAATGCCTATTGTGCTGGTACTATAGAGTAAACAAAAGAGGTATATATGACAGTCCCTGCTTTAAAAGTTTAAATTTATTAGTATATCTATCTATCTAAGAAATCACACAAATATATGATTAGGTAGAAAAATAAGAATATATTAATATCATACATGTCCCAAGAATAATAAAATTATAATGTACAATATGGGATATGGTAATAAGAAAAAATTATTTCTTAGGGTAAAGATAAAATACAGACTTCTCGGCAATACATGTTCAGTGTTTCAGTCAATAAGCTGTATGCGTACAACATAGGACTATGAGATCCTATGATCTATTGGACATATGGTATATAGAACAAAGTGAAATTTTTGTCCTACTCACATCACAGCTAGTATAATAGGATGTTCGTTCAGGAAAGGGGTGGTAATTATCATCTTTTCCACAGTTGAAAAACCATGCTCCAAGGAGCCCAAGGCATACTACGGAAGTGTTTCACATGCCACCAACCATTGATTCTATAATTTATAGATTAGATTGTTACTTTGGTATTGCTCCAAAATTCTACTGGAGCTTCTTTATAATGAAGAAATTTAAAATAGAAACAGCAAGGACTGTCATTTTTAAGAGCTAATCAGTAACTTTTAGATATGCTTATCTTTGGTGATCTTCCAACTTCAAAAAAGTTCACTGTTCTCAACATGATTGATTTTATTTTTTTCTGCCTAAGAAATGCTTTAGAATCTAATATAAAGGTCATAACAGAGGGTTCAAACTGACAAAGAATCTGTACCACAAGGTCCCAAAACTTACTATATAGGCCCCATTAAACTGTGTATACTTCTTTGGAATATAAATCCCACAATGTCAAGAACTATTATTTTCTTTGCCATTTTCTGAAGTAAATAGTAGTGAAGTGGTCCTACAATAAATGTTAAATCAGTGTTACTAAGTCACAAATGACTAAGCAACTATCCTTTCTAATTGCTAACAATGGACTGCATATACAATGGTGATCCTATAACATTATAATGGAGCTGAAAAGTGCCTATTGCCTAGTGATGTCAAAGCCGTTGTCCTGTTGTAGTGCAACACATTTTACACGTCTGTGTTACAACAGCCTATGGTATTCACGCAGTAACATGCTGTAAAGTTTTGTAGCCTACGAGCAATAGGTCATACCATATAGCCTAGGTATGCAGTAAGCTATACCTTCTAGTTTTGTGTAAGTCATTCTATGATGTTTGTTTACACCATGAAGAAATGACCTAATGACATATTTCTTAGAACATATCCCTATCATTAAGCAATGCATGACTGTATTTAAAACTGTAACCCTTCCTAAGGATGTCCTAGATGCTTTAGAAATATAGTTCTTGCTCTCAAGTGATTTACAGTCTAGTAAGGGAAACCAAAAAACCTCACATATTTAGGGTAAGAATAAATCTGTATAGGTAATTATGGACCTTTAATCATTAGTCATAATATTTAAGCTTCTAAATAATAATGCTATCCTTAAGTATAAAAAAATTTATACTAGTGATTAATCTTAAACTCATGTTTTTACTTTGTAAAATAAACCTTAAGAGTTGGAAGAGACCTTAAAGAGTATCTAATTAGATGATTTTTAAACAAGAGCCTTGAGGGCTCACTCATCCTCTCCCAACCCAATTCAAACAAACACCATTACCCAAATCAAAGCAGCTCTACTTTTATTAGTTTTATATGTCATACATCAAATTAATGTTTCCACTTGAATAAAAAATTATTATTTGAAACTAATGAGAAGCAAATTAAAACTATTAATCTAATTTAACCTTCTAGAGCAGCCTTACCTTTCCATTTTTATTTTTCCTGGGATAATATTAAAATTGGCTTTTAGTCCCTAAACCAATTGAAGGTGTGGAGCTGCACAGTCTAATAAAGTAGCCACTAGCCACACGTAGCTATTGAGCACCTGAAAGGTGGCCAGTCCAAGTTGAGATGTGCAGAAAGTATAAAATAAATATCAGATTTCAAATATTTAGTATGAAAATAAAAAGGAAAATATTCATATTTTTCTACATCTGTTATATGTTGAAATAATATTTTAAATATACTGAGTTAAATAAAATAATTATTAAAATTAATTTTACTTATTTCTTTTTACTTTTTTAACTATTGCTACTAGAATATTTAAAATTACATATGTTGCTCACATTTGTGTCTTGCATTATATTTCTGTTGGTCAGCACATTACATCTCTGAATTCTGATAAGTGGAGAAAAAAGTTATCTTGGGTTTAAAGACCCACAACTGGTAATTTACAAAGTTTACAGTATATCGATTTATGTCTCTAGGGGCGATCATATATAAAGTAGACACATGAGAATTTATTGAGATATTTTTTAGCCCAATATTTCAATTGCTACTAAAGAATATACTTATCCCCCATGAAGTGAATAACTAACAAATAGAGGTTACCAAATGAGTGGTGAGTGTTCATTCAGCAAGGCTACTCATTAGCTCTTGCTTAATATCATGGTAGCATAATTCAAATTTGAGCTTCCACAAAAATTTTAAATTATCATATGTCCTGGATCTTCAGGTCTCTTAAACATAAAATTCATACATGCTGTAAGTGTTAACTAGCAAACAGAACACATTCACCAGTATACTGAGTTAAGAAAGAGTCAACAGATAGGCAAGTGTAGTGTTTCCACTGTAACCATGAAATTACATAGTTAAAAACTAACAATAACAGCCTCATTTTAATTCATAGAAAAAAAATTAAGCTAAATAATTCTTTTCATTTACAGGCTTTTCTCTTTAATTTCAGAAAAATCTTTTAAAACTCCTTCCCCTTGTTTCCCAGTGGCACTAGTTAAAAATAAATGAAGTTATTAAATGGTTAACGAATTTCAATGAAAAAATACAATCAATATTAAGTTCCTTTTATCAACATTTGTATTAATGAATTTTCTGAAAACATTAAAATATTCATAAATAGTAAAAATGTTCCTGGTTCACATTACGGAGATTTTGTTGTCTTTATTTTTGTGTTCTACAAAGAGTACCACGACTTTAAAGAATTCTATGACAAGAGAAATGATTACATGTGATAGCAGGTTAGATTCAGTATGATTCTTTAGGAAGAAAAGAAAGTATCTCTAATACCTGAGAAGGCATTCAATTTACTTGGATTGTTCAGAGTAAGAATGCCAATGCCATTGTCTTTCTTCTGAAGGTCAATGGATCCACCAGGAAACTGCTGAAGTGTTTTTTTTACTTCTTCCTCATGGAAGCCATGGGATGTATTATATAGTGACGATCCCACTTGATTTAGCAATTTGGTCCTTAAAGACAGAGATGATGTCTTCAAAAGACTTCTTGCCATTTCTGGAAAAGAGAGATAAGTATGCAATTTTCTAGATGAACAGACATTCACTTTTCTAATAATACCTGTTAACAGGCTGCAATAATGGACCTTTCTGTTAAATTGGGAATATCTGCTGACTTCTAAAAGCACTCTTTCAGGAGATGGTCAGTACGGAATTCCTTTCATTTTACCCTTCTTCTCAAACCAAATAATTCACAAAGCATATCATTTCACTGTATCATGGAGAAATGTTGACATAATTACAGTACATTTACTGGGATCCAATACACTAGGAAGATTTAGAAAAAACGGTGCTGTTCCGTATTTAGCACCATCTCCTACCTCCAGGTGGTCTCTCTCATCACAGTATTTCTTCATTCTCCAACCCTTAACTTTTTCAAAATCTAAGAATAAATTCAGTCCAAGTGTCCCCTTGGAAACAGTCTCTATGCAGAAATGCTGTAAGAGCAATCCCACTCTCTAACAGAAATTTTATTCTTAGCATTATCCTTACCTTCTGCAACGCTTTCACACAAAAATTTGAAAGGGGCCCCAAGGAAAACGAGGAAGGAAATAGGAATGTGCATGTGGTTTTTGTGTTCCCCAGGTTTCTGTCACTCTTTTCTTCTTACTTTACATATACTTCTTGGGTAATCCCATCTCTGCCCATAGGCTTTTTTTTCCCTCCATGTAAACATTTTTGTTGATACAAAACATACATTCAGAAAAGTATACAAAACATAAGTTACAGCTCAATAAATTTTCATAAGGTACATTCTAGTAAATGGTACCCAAATCAAGAAACAGGATGTAACCTGAATCTCAGAAAGTCCTTTGTGCCACCTTTTGGTCATGATCCCTCAAATAAGGATAACAACTACCTTGACTTCTAACAGCCAAGACTAGTATACTTGCTCTTGAACTCTACATAAATTGAATAGCATATATTCTTTTGTGTCTGGTTTCAACTTTATATTTTTAACACCATTACTCTTATTATGTGAGTCTAAATAGTCCATTATTCTCATTGCTATATTCTATTATATAAATATCACACAATTTATATATTCCAATGTTGATAGACATTTGGGTTGTTTTTGACATCACAAATAGTGTTGCTGTAAATACTTCAGCATATGTCTTTTGGTCAATATGAATGCATTTCTGATGGATATATATCTGGGAATGAAACTGATGGGTTGGTGTGCTAAAGCCCAGCTTATACTGATTATTTAACACTGATTATTTAACAGAATTTTGCAAGTTGCTTTTTTAAACCACTGGTAGCTTGAAATTGACCATGGTGGGAATATCAGTAACATTACTTCTTTCTCTCTCCCTCTTTCACACACAAACACAGTTTACCAGTATACCACCAATTACAATATATGCATTTTTTCATTTGTTCAACTTTAGAAGACATTGCCAAAGAGTTTTTCAAAATGGTTGTACCAATGTATATTCCCATAGATAATGTTCCAGTTGCTCTACAACCTTGTTGTCACTTACCATCTTCCCCCCCCCCGCCCATTTTAGGTATTCTAGCGAATGGTATCTCATTATGGTTTCATTTTGTATTTCTATGATGTCTAATGAAGGCAAGCCATTTTCTTATCCTTATTTGTCATTTACATATAATATTTTGTGAAGTGCCATGCAAGCTTTTTGACAATTGTTCCTATTTATTTGCCTTTTTATTATTGTTCATTTGTTAGAGATCTTTTATTCTTCTGCTCACAACTTTCCTAAAACCCATAAGACAACAAAGCTTACATTTCTATCTCCAATTCAGACCTTATGCTTGTACTCCTAACTCATAGTATCGCCTACCAGAAATGCATTTCCCTTGCCCCGCTCAGCTCTGGGTATATCATAGGTTTCTCAAAATCATTGTCTAAACCTGAACTCATATTTCACCTAAAACTTGCTGCTCCTTCTTTATTCTGTCTCTTAACTATTCATTGTATCATCAACTCAGTGGTTCATGCCAGAAAACCTCTAGGGCAACCCAATCTCCTCTCCTACCTCACCTGCCACATGTAATGTACCTCTAAAATGGTTTCCTCTTTCTTTTCTTTCCCATCCTCTATTCCTTCTATTATGAATATAGTTCAAACCTGATTATATATCATCTAGACTAATACAATGGTCACCAATTAGTTTCACACTATTCCTTGTATTAGTGTGGATATCTTTGTAATCCAATCAGGACGTTTTAAACTTAAGGTTTTTAAATAGTTCTCTATTACTGAAAGAATCAAGTCCAATAGTCTCTTTGATCTGACTCTTACCTAAATCTTGAATCTCTTCTCTCATGATATGTCTATACAATCTACATGGGACACCAAATAACCAGAGTCCCAGAAATTTACCATGCCATTTTATATTATTACTTCCCCTCATACTGTTCTTTTTTCCCTCATTGATGTGGTAAATTCCCAAGCATCTTTAAAAACTGAATTCCTAAGTTTCCACCTAAAAGTGATTTCCTAAGTAGAGACAATAACTCCCTTTATTTATCCCAGTCCAGAAAATTATAATAACATTATTCCATTTTAACACATTATACACATTATCTTATTTTTCATTTGCCTTCCTCACTAGGAAGGATGCTTCCTGAGAGCAGTACTCTGAGGTACATACTCTGTGTCACTAGTGCCTCGTGTAGTCCTCAATACATAAAACGTACTTAATAAATGGTTAATGAAGGAAAATATAGGCAAGTGAAAAATTATCGGGTAGTTAAAAGAAATGCCACAAACTCGTTTTATAGCTTTAAAATGTCTCTAATTATGTGAATTATAAAACTATAAGAAACCAATAAACAACATCATAAAAAAGGTTACAAGACAATATTCCCTTTTTCCACTTTAAATTGCTTCACCTTCAAGTGACATCTTTGTGGAAATGTCTCAGCAGAATACTTGGAATTATATAAGTATTTTAAAAGAGTACACAGTGGGATGTAAGCCCCCAAACATACTTCAAGAACTTGGGAACAGTATTTCAAAATTTTACCAACTAAAGTGACTTATCAATACAATATTGACGAGATCAATATGTTTCTTCAGTCTCTTCAAGGAGACTAAATAATATGTAACTCTTATTAGATTGTGACCTAATACATTATAATATATTTTAATGGATTTAACAAAAAAGGTAGTGAGGTGCTTGTCTTAGAGAATGATACCAAAGAATAAAAAGCTCGTTATTTTTCCAAGAAAAAGGGTGCTCTAACTTGCATCGCAAGTCCTATGATGGCACCTGTTTCAACAACCATAACTTTATTCTTTCCCTTAATGTCAAACTCATGTATTTACTCTGCACAGGCTCTCCCTCCTTCCAAAAAATTCAGCAGCTGCCTGTAGGTATGGTTATTGAGTAAAGAATAATGAAAGCACTGGGTGACTCACTTTATGGATTGTGATTAATAAGGTCTGGGTCACTGTGATAAACAGAACTAATAAGTAACCAAGGAAAGCAGTCAAATGTCTTAAGTTGCAAAATAAAATACCTTCATCTGTTGCCAATTTCATATTCCTTTCTCCAAAACTCATAGACTATACTCATTTGTGCAACATCATCCCATCTCATTACCAGCTCTAGCTATCAAATTAGAAAATGATAAGGTATTAACTGATTCTGTGGTGTTAATTGATTTTAAGGTATCTAAGGCCTCTTGAAGACCTAGGAAGCTAGAAGGAACAATTATCAAACATGATTTTGCAACATGGTAGGATATTTTCAGTTAACTCAAGGAACATTGCAAGATGTTTAAAAATAAATTTCCAAATAAACATAAGAATCTAATTAGAACATGAAGGTAGAATAACGAAGGTAGAATAAAAAATAGTTTATATTATAGGTGTTCCCGCCACCTAAATTAGTGCAATAGGTACTTTACTGGTACTACATAAATTACTGTGCACATGGAAGAATTAGAGGATACTGTAAAAATAAAGAATAAAATTAAATAAGTTATTTAATTTTAAACAAATGATTCATTTAAAATAAATAATTTTCTCACAAATATTATTTTCATTCATTGAATATTATTCTCTATGCTTATCTTATCTCTTTCCCTTGTATAGCCTCAGTTTCCAAAACTGCAGCCTGGTTCAAAGACCTATTTCTCTGCTTTCCCTGAGAAGAGTAAAAGTTCTGTCTATGGAATGAAAGCATTCTGGAAATTATGGTCATTAGATATCCACTATCATTAGAAAATGAGCTATTCTGGTCAAATAAACTTGTCTATTTAACTGAGAGCAAAATTGCCCTGGGCAAGGACAAATTCTTTTGTTGAGAGCTTTCTTGCTCTCAGGCACATAGAACTGTATTGTTAAATATTTCAATTAAGTTTAAGATATTTCAGTTTATTTTTAGATATTGCATATTTATAATCATATGTCTCTAATGTATACCCCTAGGAGTACGAATCTTTGTACACACTCTCAAAGAAAATGAAAATGAAAAGATTTATTAATAAAGTATGGGGGCCTCTCAGAACTTGAACATGTACCTAAAGAACTAACCTGAAGGAGAAATAAAGTGATAAAACTAGAAAATTCGGGTCTATGGGAAATTGAAGGGGAGAAAAATTTCAAATATAAAATGTTATTACCAATTAAGAAGTATAAAGTAGATATGAAAAAAACACAACGATTTTGGAGGCTTCTTAAGTTATCACTCAAACGTAAATATCAAGTTGCCTCAAGTTCTCTTAGCGGAAGAAACCTAAACTAAAAATTTCAGAGGTTATTCAGAATGGACAAAGCAACAGGGCTTGAAACAAATTAGTCAACTAAACCTATATGCGCATGACAGGATGTATTTATTATGAAGTTTATGTTTACAAGCTCCATTCATATTCATAACCCTCTCATCTCCAACCCACTATTCTTTCTTTTCACCTCCCCTTTCACTACCCCTAAGTTCAGTGGTCAAAGTCTGTGGGAAAAAATAGGGAAATATACCAAACTATAGCATTCTAAATGAGTTCTGAAGAGTTCTTTGTGTCATGAAGACAAGTTTCAAAAAACATACTTAATAACTAGATTAGCAATTAAGACAAATATTTTAAAACAGGATGGTATTCTCTATTGAATTATTTAAAGTAAATTATAGCTACAAGTTTAGCTGCATTCTAAAAAATAATTTTTAAAACTTGATTCATTTCTTGGCATATGGGCCATTAAGGAAACTCCACTTATGTATAGGTTGTTATGGCCAAGAAATTGATAGAATGCAATTCAAGTGTATAGACACACATACATATGGTAATGCATTTGGTTAGAAGTAATTTTGCAGCAATTGAATGAATATTTATTGAATTTGTACCAGTGATCTTCCCTTTGCTAGCTATTTCAGAAAAAAAAAAAAAAAAACACCAAAGCATCTTCATGATCAAGCAGTTTTCAGTTTCATCAGGGAAACAAAATATACACACATAAACCAAAAATAATTCAAACATGTAATTGAAAATAGAGCAAATCGTTTTCTTGAGC
The DNA here is from genome assembly GCF_000956105.1 of Propithecus coquereli. Lineage (NCBI taxonomy): Eukaryota > Metazoa > Chordata > Mammalia > Primates > Indriidae > Propithecus > Propithecus coquereli. The sequence goes on from NW_012152840.1 coordinate 2,948,328, forward strand.
TCTATTAGAGAGTTGCATTAAATTTAAAATACAGTCTGAACTTCAAAAAAGGATATCTTTTTTTTTCGCCAGTAAACTTTTATCATGTAGTCTAAGGATGTTCTATAGGCACGAATTGATCTAATAACATTAACTCAGTGTATGGGATTATAATACTATATTTCTCTTCATTCTTTCTAATTTTTGAAGTTCTAAGCAGAAGTACGACAAAAAATCAAGCGACACACCAGCTCTGCTGAGGAGCAACTAAAGGAAAACAAGCTCAGACCAGCTCTATTTTTGTAGTCCCTTGTGGTCAAGCTATTGACAGAGGAGAAAACCTTAAAATATTCTTATTTTACATGTTTTCAAAGTATCATTTCTTCAAAAGATTATGTTAGAGCTAATCTATTACAGCATGAAAATTATATAATCCCATTCCCCTTCCCAAAACAAATTTACAAAATAAACAGAAATAAGGCCCTGTTATTTTAATGTTTTTGTCCCCTCTAAAATTGATACTGAAACTTAATCCCCAATGCAATAGTATTGGCTTGGCAGGTGTGGCCTTTGGGAGATGTCCTTATAAAAGGGCTTGATGGTGGTAGTTTGTTACTCTTGCCCTTCTGTCTTCTTCCATGTAAGAACACAGCATCCCCCCACCCAGCCCCACCATGGAGGACTTAGTGTTCAACGCACCATCTTGGAAACAGAGAGAAGCCTCACCAGATACTGGTGACTTGATCTTGGACTTCCCAGCCTCCAGAACTGTGAGAAATAAATTTCTCTTCTTTATAAATTACAGTCTCAGGTATTTTGTTGTACCAGCACAAAATAGATTAAGATAGACCTACATTTCCATTTTACAATTCATTAAAACTTATCTTTGTATGCAGCTTTCCTCTAGAGAGTAGCCTATTTACTGTTAAATTTAGAAAAAATACAAAAGCACTCAACCAAAGTCCTCATTCTCAGATGTTCCTCCAAATAAATATATACATTAAAAAAAACCAATTATCAATGTATTAAAAACCTTTAAAACTAGACACTCAGAGCACTCCATAGTTGCCTCGAATCTCAAGTATTTTGAATGGACAAGAATATAGTTTATATGTAGACTATTTGATTAAATAAAAATATGGTTATGAAACAGTATAATACTAGTGTTACACAACTATAGATTTTTAGAAAAGATGACTTTTGTTCACTAATTTGAAATTTATGTTGTATTACACTTAGCCAGAAAGAAAAGAAACACAGATGTGAAGAATGAAGAAAAATGTTGGCTGAGTCACCTAAAAAGTGCTAAAAAAAAAAAAAAGTTAGGTTTCAGAATATAGGTGTGTTCATTTCTTAACCTAGGTAATGGATACACAGGTATGTATTTTGTTGTTGTTGTTCTTTAAACTCTTATACATTTTACACTCTGTGTACAGGTGCTACATTTACTTCTCAACAAACTTTTTAACTGAAGAATATCATTGAAAATTTTGGAGGATGTCTCTGTCTTTCCCAGTAATTTCTCCCAATCTTCTAAATTGCCAATTGCAAAACTAGTTTAAGTATTCTATTTTTTTACTTAGAAGAAATAAAGAACACATATTCCATCAGTAGCTACCAATAATAATATAGCCTATAGATGTCTGAAGGCTCTTTGTTGGCAAGTCTGGCAACTAAACAAGAGTACGTACTAAAGGTAATATTTCTTAAAAAACTGATGCACAACTAGATAATAGAGAATTAGAGATGAGAATGGTAACATATTGAGGGTGAGCTCCTGTCTCCACTAAAAAATTCTTAAGGACAAGGAATATACCTTATTCATAGTTCTTAGCACACAGAGTTTTACATTAAATCTTTGTGGAACCAAAAGACACCCAATGTGGTCATTACTGTATAGGTATTACAGTACCTAACCATCATTTCCTAAAGATAAGCTTTATATGTACAAAATAGAAAAAAAAAATTATGCCATTGCTGGGTTTCTAAGAAATGCAAGCCATGGATGAGCAGCTACAAGTGAGTGACAGTATCATAGATGGCCAGAGAAATAAATTCTCTTTTTCACTGTCCTCTGGTCAGCTTGCCACAGGGCCATCACTCTTCCATCAGTCCTAGCTGAGGAATTTCTGTTCCCCTTCACAACGGGATGGCAAGAGCTCCCTGACTGGTTTTATTCATGTTTACAAAATGGGTTGTATGATCTCTATTGGATCATTAATCAAAATATTAACACTTTTTAAGAAAAGAGGTTAAATAATAAAACAAAGTCACTACGTATCTACAATATCTGTCATACATATTTTACAAGGACCTGATTAGTAGTATTCTTCCTATTTGAACTATCAATATTTGAGATGTTCAAATATTAATCTCTTCGAACGCTATTAGGAGTTACGGGTTAGGGCTCTCAGAAAAAGAGGCAATTTTGCCCAATGGTTACCGAGGTAAATACCTAGTAACTGTTATTATCACACTTAAATGATGAACTCAAGACTTGACCCACTGTGTCCTCTCCCCTTCCCCACTCCCCCTTCCAGAGGAAGACACTGGTTTTGAGGTAAAGACAATCAATTCAGTCCAAGTATTAGAGCTTTCAGTAGGAGGTTACAAACTGAACCTGTTGTTTTCAATACTCTTAGTTCTGTTCTCCCTCCTTTTCCTCTCTACTGGATTCTCTTTCTCATTCTCTCTCTCTCTCTCTCTCTATCTATCTCTCTCCAGCTCCAATGGTAAAAGGAACGTGACACGGCCTTCAATTTGGTGTCCCATTCCATGAAGGCAAAATAGAGTAGGATTCAGGGTTCCTTAGGACTGCTTCTAGTCTAGGAAAATAGGTCATTTACTATCTCAGCTCACAATGCTGAGAAGTCTACTTATTCAGAGCCGAGCATAATACGTCCAGGAACTTGCTTTTTCCTGGAATCTGCTCTGTGAATATTTTCCCCCTGCAGATATGAAGAGAAAACTCAAAGAAGAAAATTCAGTTGGGGCAGAGGTCTTGATCTTCTCCACATTGATCATAACTTCAGAATCACAGTGCTAAAGAAACTTGATAAGGATTTAGATATCTATTTTCAAAAAATAGGTTCGCCTATGTTTTCTGAAATACTCTGTTCAAAGAACAAGGAATTACACTAGAAAATAAGGAGTAAAGACTTATAAAAGCATTAACATTTTTATTACTGTAGAATCAGAAAACAACATATTTTCTGCTCTCATTATAAGAGGTATGTCTGCTCTGTCTTGATTACCCCTACCTGCGACAGCCAATAACACCAGGAAAATTAGTATAAATGCCACAACATCTATATACTCTTATCCTTAAATCATGAAAAATTTAAATATTTATGTAACAGTAATATTTTGCCTCATTAGACATCTTTGATCTATCTTTGAAATGCTGATTTTTTCCAAGGAAATCTTATAATACTTCATGGATCCTTTTCTCTGTTCCATATTTCTTTCTCCCCTCATTCTGTCCCACTCCCACTACTAACTGTCCCTTCTTTTCTCTCTTCCTTTCATATTCTTCTGCCTGTGCCAGAAAAACTTAGGCACTGCTAAAGCCTGCTAGATTCACTGATGTCCAGTTTAGGAATCCAATTCTAAAAATTTGATAATATGGTATATTATGTATACTTTCATCCCAATTCTAAATTCAGAGACTACATTAGAGCTTAGTGGTGAGGAAATGACAAGGTGGTAGCCATTATTAAACTACTATAGTATCTGAAAATACAAGTGAACATAGCTTAAGATTCAGGTTATGTATAAGCATGTAGTAAAAAATTGGTATTTTGGATTTCTTTCACAATCACAAGGCAATGAAAAGGTTCTGAGGCATTTATAATTTCATAAACTCTCTTCTTCAGGACAAAACTTGTCTTGGGGGATTGCCTTGCTGTCTTGCCACAAAGCAGATTCAGTCTAGCTGAGTAAGTTCACTGCCAAACCATGGAAAAGGGAAAGAGAGGGCAATCTCCTTTGGCCATCTGAGATGGAAGGGTTCACTCGCCAGAAAAGGGTTCATTCACCAGTTTTTTTCCGAGTCCTACAAAGGTGATGAAATACAGTTCTCCTTGGTGCACAGGAATTTAGCAAGATGTTCTCTTAAAAGCCCTGACCGGTTTTACCTTATGTTGGAACCACTAAATTAAAAAAACTAACACAAAGCTATACTTAAAAAGAAAACAATTGGCCTATGGTAACAAACAAAAAAAAATTAGAAGTATTTCATTTTAGATTGTCAACATACAGCTGGTTTTTAAAGATTCAATTTGGTTTTAGGCTATCATCATATAAACTACCTTGCAAGTTTCATTACCTGCCACACCACATGTGGTGGAATGCAGATCACTTCCAGTGCCCCAAATGATTATTATCCACTCACCTTTCTGGTCAAAACCCAGAAAGATGTTAAGAAAAGATCAGCATATTTTACTGTAATTACTTCTTTAACCAGATCTTCCTACTAGATTTATCTGCAAGAAAGCATGTGCAGCGCCTAACAAATGGTAATTGCCAATAATAATTTTCTTAAATACTAAAATACACACAGGGGCTAAAGAATCTGGCCACAAACCAACTCTCCAGGTATCCTGTTTATTATTCTCTCAACTCACCCTGTTTCAACTCCATGCCTCTTCACAAGCTGGCTTCCTGTCCTGGAATGGGAGGAACCCTGATTACTGCCAGTGCCCCAAATATTATACTCTGCTCAAATTTCAGATAACCCAATAAGATGTCAAGAAAAGACGAGCTGTTTAACTTCTATGCTCCTCCCTCCCGCAGATTTCACAATTATACTTATTATCCAAGCTTGTTTCTTCCAAAGGAAGAAACCTTTGTTCTTCAGAACAAAGGGTCCTTTAGTACTCCCGCCCATGTCCAGTTTCTATACCTCTAGCACCTACAGGAAAAACTGGTACACAGTAGATAGGCTTTCAGATATGGAAGTGAGAAAAGAAAAGAGAGAGTGCTGACTTAGATGCTCTCTCCAGCCCTTATCAGCCTTTTCAGCCGATAATTTATCCGTGATTTTCCCTGCCTACGTTTGTGACCCTTGTGTGTAGCATTAAAAGGATTTTTGCAGCTCACACAAATTCTAGAAAGAACCCACACCAAAACTGAGTTGCTCATTTTGTTGTGGTTGAAAAGTTGGCTGCACGATACAAACAATATAAGAAATAAAGTTTTAGTTAAGCAAGACAATTTAATACATAAGTAAAAACACAATTACAGAGGTTCCAGGGAACATTACGTAACTTAGCACGGGGCCTTGAAAGTATTCAGAAATAAAGTTAGTGCGCTGAAAGGAAGCCTCCTTATGCTTGTGCAAATGTTAAAGTCGCTACTTATCTGTGTTTTCTGGCAAGTTTTTTCCTCTCTGCCCAGCGCTCTCCTTCACCTGGCAATGTCGGTCCTCAGCGCCCGGCACTGGGTTCCCACGCCCAGCAGAGGGTGGGTCTGCCCGGCGGCTTTGCAGGAGACAAGCCGCGGAACTCCAGAGGCTCGCTGTTTGGGAATGGCTTGGAGGAGAGCTAGAGTCCACTCCACAGCGACATTCCTAGGATTCTTGCCCCGACTGCACTTAAAGTGTACCCCTAGGGCCAGCGCCTCCCGCCACAGCCCTGAACTGCGCGGAGACTTCCCCTTCCGCTTTACCAAGACCCTTTTCCGCTCCCCTGCAACCCCGCTTCCGCTTTGCATGCCCTTTTTTGCTCCCCGGGAGACCCTCTTCCGCTCCCGCGCCTATCTTCCGTTCCTCCAAGTCCCCCTTCTTCTCGTACCCGCATTTCAGGCCCCACGCTCCCTCTTCTCTGGGGCTCTAGTCCATTCCCCTGCGGCCTCCCGTGAACCCGGAAATCGCACTGCAGCCGCCACACAGTCCTTTCCCCCGCCCTTTTTGAGAGCGAGCCCGAGACGGCAAGCTCTTACTGTTCTTGCTTGGAATTTTCCATTCTGCCCCCCAGGTTAGGGATGGTGAAGGGAGGCTGCCAAACCTTACTTCAGTTGCATGCTCCCCTGTGAAGGTGGGAAGTGTAAGGGAGGAAGCCAGTTTAAGGAAAAAGGGAAAAGGGAGGGGCTGTCCCTTTTTTGAAATCTTATCTCAGTTGAAGGGGTATGAGTATTTTGTTGTTTTTTGAAATTTAAAAGTATTAAGGAGGTAAAAATATTTTAGGTTACAAGGATCATTTTTGTAATGCTTGAGTCCTGGCTGTAGATGTGCCTGTCACCCAAATAGTGTTCATAGTACTCATTGGGTTGATTTTATTACCCTCCCCCCACGCACTCCTCCCCCATGGTTGTTCTTACTGAGTTTTACTTCCTTCTGTGCACCTGTGTGCTCATCGGTTAGTTCCAATTTAATAGTGAGTACGTGTAGTGTTTGTGTTTCCATCTTGAGATACTTCACTTAGGAGAATGGTCTCCAGTTCCATCCAGATTGTTGCAAAAGGTATAAATACATCTTTTCTTTTATGACTGAGTAGTGGTCCATGGTGTACATATACCACATTTTATTAATCCACTCATGAACTGATGGAAACTTGGGGTGTTTCCACATCTTTTCAATTGTGAACTATGCTGCAATAAACATTGAATTGCAGGTGTCTTTTGATAAAATGACTTCTTTTCCTTTGAGTAAATACCCAGTAGGGGAATTTCTGGATTGAGTTATAGCTCTGCTTTTAGCTCTTTGAGGAATCTCTGTACTGTTTTCCCTAAAGGCTGTACTAATTTGCAGTCCCACTAACAGTGTATAAATATTCTATTCTCTCTGCATCCACACAAGTGTCTATTGTTTTGGGATTTTTTTAAATAAAAGCCATTCTAACTGGGATAAAGTGATATCCCATTGTCATTTTAATTTCCATTTCACTAATGATTGAAGATATTGAGCATTTTTCATATGTTCCTTGGCCATTTGTCTTTCTTCTTTTGAGAAGCTTCTGTTCACATCTTTTGACCACTTTTTAATGAAGTTGTTTGTTTCTTGGTGATTTGCTCGAGTTATTTGTAAATTCTGGTTATTAGCCATTTATCAGATGTGTAGCTTGCAAATATTTTCTCCTCTTCTGTAGATTGCCTGTTTGCTCTGTTGATTGTTCCCTTAGCTGTACAGAAGCTTTCTAGCTTAATCCAATCCCATTTATCAATTTTTGTTGTTGCCATAATTGCCATTGGGGTCTTTTTCATAAATTCCGTGAGTAGTTTTTCCTACATTTTCCTCTAGAATTCTTAAGGTTTTATGCCTTAAATCTAAGTCTTTTATCCATCTCGAATTATTTTTTGTGAGTGGGAAGAGGTAGAGGTCCTGTTTCATTCTTCTGCATGTGGCTATCCAATTTTTCCAGCACCATTTATTTAACAGGGCTTCTTTTCCCCAGTGTACATTGTTGTCTGCTTTGTCAAAGATCAGTTTCTTGTAGGCACATGGTTTTGTGTCTAGATTTTCTGTTCTGTTCCATTGGTCTACATCTCCATTTTTGTACCAATGCTGTTTTGGTTACTATGCCTCGTATTATAGTTTGAAGTCTGGTGATGTGAAGCTTCCAATTTTGTTCTTTTTACTTAAGATTGCTTTGGCTATTTTGGCTCTTTTCTGGTTCTAAACAAAGCATAGAATTATTTTTTCTAGATCTATGGAGAATGACTTTGGTAACTTGATGGGGATTCCATTCAGTTTGTAAATCACTTTGCGTAGTGTGGACATTTTAACAATGATGGTTCTACCTATCCATAAGCATGATACGATTTTCCATTTGTTTGTATCCTCTGCAATTTCTTTCCTCAGAGTTTCATAGTTTTCCTTGTAGAGATCTTTTAACTCCTTGGTTAAGTATATTGCCAGGTATTTTACTTTCTTTGTAGCTATTGTTAATGGTATTGAGTCTTTGACTTGACTCTCGGCTTGACTGTTATTAGTATATAGAAATGCTACTGATTTATGTACTTCGATTTTGTATCTTGAGATTTTGCTGAATGTATTTATGAATTCCAGGAGACTCTTGGTGGAATCTTTAGGTTTGTTTAGATACAAGATCATATCATCAGTAAAGAGTGATGGTTTGACCTCCTCTTTCGTGACTTGTGCACCCTTAATATCCTACTCCTGCCTGATTGCCCTGATTGGGACTTCCAGCACTATGTTGAACAGGAGTGGTGACCGTGGGCATTCTTATCTTGTTCTAGTTCTTAGGGGGAATGCTTTCAGCTTTCCCCCATTCAAAATGATGTTTGCTGTGGGTTTGTCATATATGGCTTTTATAATTCTGAGATGTGTTATTTCTATGCCTAATTTGTTGAGAGTTTTTATCATGGATGGATGCTGGATTTTTGTCAAATACTTTTTCTGTGTCTAGTAAGATGATCATATGGTCTTTGTTTTTGCTTTTGTTTAAGTGATGAATCACATTTATTCATTTACATATGTGGAACCATTCTTGCATCCATGGGAGGAAGCCCACTTGGTCATGATGGATTATTATTATTATTGTTTTTGATGTGCTGTTGAATTTGGTTTGCTGGTATTTTGTTGAGGACCTTTACATCTACATTCATAAGAGATATTGGTCTGTAGTTTTCTTTTTTTGTTGTTGTTGTATCCTTTGCTGGCTTTGGTATCAATGTGCTACTGGCTTCATAGAATGAATTGGGGAGGATTTCTTCCTTCTCAATTTTGTGGCATAATTTCTGTATCATGGGTACCAGATCTTCTTTGTAGGTCTGTTAAAATTCAGCTGTGAATCCATCCTGTCTGGGGCTTGTTTCGTTGGGAGTTTTTAAATTACTGATCATTATTTATCTGCTCAGGAGTTCTGTTTCTTCCTGTTTGAGTTTTGGGAGATTGTGTGTTTCCTGGAGCTTGTCCATTTCCTCTGTGTTCTCTAGTTTATGGTGTAGAGATTTACATAGTATTCATGGATGATGTTTTGTATATTTCTGTGGTATCAGTGGTAATGTCACCTTTTTCATATCTGATTGAGCTTTTGTGGGTCCTTTCTCTTCTGTTTTTGTTTAATCTAGCAAGAAGTCATCAACTTTATTTATCTTTTCAAAGAACTAATTGTTTCATTAACCCTTTGTATTTTTTTTCCCCAACTCATTTAGTTCTGCTCTAACTGCCATTATTTCTTTTCTTCTGCTGGCTTTGTGTTTGGTTTGTTCTTCCTTTTCTAGTTCCTTGAGTTATGATTTTAGATTATCAGTTTGTGATATTTCTGTCTTTTTGATGTTGGCATTTAAGACTATGAATTTTCCCCTGATGAATGCTTTTACTCTATCCCCAAAATTTTGATAGTTTGTGTCCCCTTTGTTGTTAATCTCAAATAATATTTTTATTTCCATCTAATTTCATTCTTGACACAATAATCATTCAGAAGCAGGTTGTATAATTTCCATGACTTTGTGTAAATTTGAGTTTTTTTCTCTTGTGATTGATTTCTGGTTTTATTCTGCTGTGGTCTGAGAAGATACATGGTATGATTTTGATTTTTTTGGATTTGTTGAACCATGTCTTAAGATATGATCAGTGTCTTAAGATATGATCAGTCTTGGAGAATGTCCTGTGTGCTGCTGAGAAAGATGTGTATTTTGTAGTTTTGGGGTAGAATGTTCTTTAAATGTTGGTTAGGTCCATTTGTTTTAGAGTTTGGTTTAAGTCCATTATTTCTTTATTTATTTTCTTCTTAGATGATTTATCAACAGTGAGGTATTGAAGTCACCAGCAATTATGATGATACTATTTATTTCTTTGCTTAGTTCTAGTAAGATTTGCTTTATGTATCTGGGAGCTCGTATTGTGAGCACATATATGTTTATGTGCTTGTGTGTTTATGTGTTTATGTGTTTATGATTGTTATGTCTTCTTGTTGGATAGCTCCCTATACCATTACATAATGACCCTCTTTGTCTTTCTTTACTTTTGTTGGCTTAAAGTCAATTTCATCTGATATGAGAATGGCTATACCTGCTCTCTTTTGATTTCCATTTGTGTGGAATTTTTTTCCCATCCTTTCATGATTAGTTTGTGTGTGTCCTTGTAGTTTAGATATGTTTCCTGGAGGCAGCAGATATTTGGGTTATGTTTTTTTTTTATATACATTCAACTAGCCTATGTCTTCTGAGAGGAGTATTGAGTCCATTCACGTTGATTGATAGCATTGATATGCGGGATGTTGATCTGTTCTTCCTGTTAGATAGTCCCTTATTGCTTTGTTTTACCTCTTGTTCCATTGTTTTATAGGAGTTGTGAGGTTTTTTGGGTGGAGGTAGGTGAATTTACACTGTTGGGTATCTGTTGTGCTGATTTATGTGTAGTGAGTGCTGTTCTGAATATTTTGTGCAGAGCAGGTCTGGTCATGACATATTCCCTCAGTGTTTGCTTGTCTGGAAAGCATCTAATTTCTCTGACTATTGTGAAACTTAGTTTTTCAGGATAGAAAATTCTACACTGGCAGCTTTTCAGTTTAAGTCAATTGAAGATGGGGCCTCAATCCCATCTAGCCTGTAAGGTTTCTGCTGAGAAGTCTGCAGTTGGCCTTTGCAGGTTATATGTTGCTTTCGTCTTGCTGCTTGAGTTTTCTCCTTCATTTTCACTTTGGCCATGTCGATTACTATATGTCTTGGAGATGACCTGTTTGCTATGAACCTTCCCAGTGTTTGATGTCCATCTTTTACATGTATTTCTGAATTTCTGGTGATGTCTTGGAAATTTTCCTCAATAATTTCCTCAAATAGATTTCTCATGCTTTTAGCTCTTTCTTCTTCACTCTCAGGGATACCTCTAATTCAAATGTTAGTACACTTCACGTAGTCCCATCTCTCTCTCAGTGATTACTTGGACTTTTTTATACTATTCTCTGCTTCTTTGAATGGGTTATCTCAAGAGCCTTGTTTTCAGGCTCTGAGATTGTTTCTTCTCTTTGGTTTAGGCTGTTGTTAAAGCTGTAAACTGCATTTTGGAATTCCCTGAATGACTCTTTAATTTCTTTAAGTTCTGTTATATACTTTCTTATGTTGCCTAGCTCTCTAGTGTCTTTTTTCATTTTTTTCATTGATTTCCTGAAATATTTTTTTGGCTTCTTTTTGTTGGTTTTCAACTTTCTCTTCAATTTCAATCATCATCTTATTTACCATGCAAATCAGAATTCCATTTCTGTCATGGTGGCAATTTCCTCGTGGGTGGAGTCCACTACTATAGCTCCATTATGTTCTCTTGAGGGTGTCAAACTATTTTGTTTTTTCATGTTGCCAATGTTCTTTTGTTGGTTTCTTCTTACCTGGCTTCTCTTCTCTTGGCTGTGGGTTAATAGATATGCAGGGCACATGTTCTCCTTTACTATGGTCTCTCTCAAACCTAGTCTAGGAGTGATGGTTGTTCAGGGCTGGAGGGTCCTGAGTGAAGTGTTGGCCCTCAAGGAGGTTCTGCTGGCCCAGTAGTAGTGGTAGGGACTCAGTTGTGGGGTCTTGGAGTCCAGACATAATTCTGGAGTCTCAGGAGTGCAGTCACATGCTCCATGGGGGCCCTTGAGTTGCTACAGGGGAAGAGCCTCATAATCAGGCATAGTGAGAGCTTCAGATCTGGCTATGGGGATTTCAGGGGCAGAGCCACCCATATGGGGGGCTATTACACCAGCATGGGGACTGCTGATGCCCAGCCACGCAGGCAGGGATTTCTCTTAGTAGCGCAGGTTCCACATAGGTGGGTTGGAGCTACTGATCAAACTGCTTTCCGGGTTGCAGTGAATGGGAGGTGGCAGAGAAGGAAAAGCATCTGAATGGAAGAAAGCCAGCTCTCCACTGTCTTGGGTCACTCTCCTTGGAGGGAAAGCTTGCACAGAATGCTTAAGCTCTGGGATGGTGTGAGTTCTCCCCCTATTCCATGTTTGCCACTATGCCTCGGCTCATGGGGGTGGAAAAGCCTCCAAGAAACTTGGTAGCCCACTGGCCACTGAAGGCATGAGGGAGGGAGAGCGGGATCCCCCCTTGCCCCTTCACGGGGCTCTGAGCTTCTCTGTCTTTGATCCTTGATGATATATTTTTTCCTTTATCTTTTTGTCTGTTTTGCCATTTTCCTCCATGATGTCCCTGGCAGGCTCCAGCACCTCTCTCTATGATCTACACCTAAGCTGTGTCTCCTCTCCTCTCTCCTTCATCTGAAATTCAACCTTCCCTCCAGGATGGTCTGTCTCTAATCAGCCACCTTCCTGCCTCTCTTTCATTTCTTTTTTAAAACCAAATACTCAGTATATGTCCTAGTGTGATGTGGTCTTTATAAAGCTCAGTAAACCTAAAATTCTGTGCCATTACCTATTGTTTGCCACAGACAAGAAGGGCTTTGTAAGACAGCTGAAAGGGGAGGTCATTTTACACCATGATTGGGATTGTTTTGTCAAAGTTGAAGGACTAAAGGTAATCTTACGTAGTTGATGTCAAACGTAAATATAGCTGGACGTTAAAGAGGTGAAAGATGATTTTATTCCGTAACTACTGACAATAAGGGAAAGCTAAGCTCTATTGTGATTTGTGCAGCGGGTGATTTGGGCATTTTAAAGGGAGAAAGAGAAGGAGGGGAGTACAAGCGCTCAGTAGAGTCAGAGAAATTAAGTACAAATTTTTGTTGGTCGGTGTAAATATGATTAGGCCAGCTTTGTTTGTTAGCTGGGAGTTATCTAAGGATTCTATTTTCCCACAGAGAATGGGAGACAGTTTTTATGTTTCTTGATGATTACATTTCAAAGGAGTGATTCTCAGGTCCTTGAGAGAGGGCTTCTGAGTTGTAAGAGATACATATTTATAATTGTAGAACCCTTTTATTAAATACTCCAACAAAGGGAGCCCAGGGGTCTATCATAAGTTGTGTGTTTGCCAGAACAAGTTCAACTTTCTCAGGCAGGCACTTTAGGAATGGCTGAGGTCATTCTAGGCGCAGGGCCCTATGTTCGTAGAAGGTCTGCTAGAGTTTGGTCAAGTCTCAGCAAAGGGATTTGAATGCAGTTGTCATATGCCTGCAGTTCTGCATGTGTATATATATTTTGTAGTTTGTTATATGAACCATTTCATCTTTATTGATTTTATTGCTTTAGAAGTTAAACATTCTGATTTTAATTCTATTATGGTTATATAGATTTTCCAAGAATCTCTGTCAAAACAAAGTATAAATTTTTTGTTTACTCCTTTCTTTATAAAAATAGAGAATTTAGTATTTTTACTTTTATTTCATCTTCCTTTCTCTTTTCCAGTCTTTGTTATATAATCTGGTGTTTAAGACCTAATTTACATTACAAAATTGTGTTCTGTACATTGTGTATTGTCTCTTTCAATAATTTTTCAAAGTTCCATCTAGTGTTCCAGACCATATTTTAAAAAATGTAGACTTATCTCTAATCATCAGGGAAATGCAAATTAAAACCACAATGAGATATCACTTATCTCCAGTGAGACTGACCTTTATCAAAAAGTCCCAAAACAATAAATGTTGGCGTGGATGCAGAGAGATAGGAACACTCATACACTGTTCGTGGGACTGCAAACTAGTGGAACCTCTGTGGAAAGCAATATGGAGATACCTTAAAGAGATACAAGTAGAGCTTCCATTTGATCCAGCAATCCCATTACTGGGCATCTACCCAAAAGAACAAAAGTCGCTCTGTGAAAAAGACACCTGCACCCGAATGTTTATAGCAGCACAATTCACAATTGCAAAGATGTGGAAACAACCCAAGTGTCCATCAATACATGAGTGGATTAATAAAATGTGGTATATGTATACCATGGAGTACTATTCAGCTTTAAGAAACAATGGTGATATAGCACCTCTTGTATACTCCTGGATAGAGCTGGAACGCATTCTACTAAGTGAGGTATCCCAAGAATGGAAAGACAAGCACCACATGTACTCACCATCAAATTGGTATTAACTGATCAACACATAAGTGCACATATAAGAATAACATCTATTGGATGTTGGGCAGGGGGGAGGGGGAGGGGGAGGAGAGGATGAGTATATCCATACACAAAGAGTGCAATGCGCACCACCCAAAGAATGGACATATTTGAAACTCGGATTTGGGGGGGAGGGGGGACAAGGGCAACATACGTAACCTAAACATCTGTACCCCCATAATACACAGAAATAAAAAAAAAATGTAGACTTAGTCCTATATTTAAAACCATTAGTTGTTTTATACCCCTACTTCAAACTTTCACTTTGATTCACCTCTTACTTGGTTACAAAGGGGCTTAAAATGTTTTTTGCTTATTTTGCTTTTTTTAATTTATCTTTACATTTTTCCCAAGGGGTACATTGTATTGCCTATTTTCTGAGCCCATGGATATCTGAAGCTGTGTTTTCTTTTGTTCCCACAGGAACTTCAACTTGGCTGGTGATCAATTCTTGGGTGTCACCTTTTTCTTTTCTCTGTAGACCATGCTCTCTTTTCTTCTGATAGACGAGAAATATGTGGCCAACCTGATATTTGTACTTTTATATGAAATTCTTTTTCCCTCACCTATATGTTGGTAGGACTTTTATACTATCCTTATAATGTTATCTATTGCTGCCCAAATGGTGCCTATGCATAGATCTCTTTTTAGTGATTATATGTGGGCTTCAGTGAACAATCTATGTATGTGCTGCTTTTTTTCCTCCCTGAGGAAAGGATTCTTCAGTTATTTTTTTCAGTAATAACTTTTATTCTTACTTCTTTCTCAGTAATAACTAATGCTAAGTGAGCTTTATTTCTGGCTTCCATTTTCCATCTATCTTTTTCATACTTCAGGAAAGCATTCGAGTTAAACTCTGTATTACAGATTTTCTAATGGAGGAGATGGACAATGAAAAGATAAGCAAGTAAATATGTAATACAAACAATCAGCAGAGTTAAAAGACAACCTACAGAATGGGAGGAAATATTTGCAAACTGTGGATCTGACAAGAGCTTAATATCCAGAATATATAAAGAACTCAAACAATTCAATAGCAAAAAAAAAAAAACTTATTTAAAAATAATCAAAAAAGCTCTGTAATACAGAGTTTAACTTGAATGCTTTCCTGAAGTATGAAAAAGATAGATGGAAAATGGAAGCCAGAAATAAAGCTCACTTAGACATTTCTCAAAAGAAGACATGCAAATGACCAACATATAAATGGATAAATGCTCAACATCACTAATCATCAGAGAAATGCAAATCAAAACCACAATGAGATATTACCTCACACCTGTTAGAATGGCTATCATGAAAAAGACAAAAAATGACAAATGCTGGTACAGCTGTGGAGAGAAGGGAACTCTTAAACACTGTTGGTGGGAATGTAAATTAGTCCACCCATTATAGAAAATAGTATGGGGGTTCCTAAAAAAATTAGAAAGAGAACTATCATATGATCCAGCAATCCCACTACTGGGCATATATCTGACAGAAGTGAAATTAGTATGTTGAGATGTGTATGTTTGGAGTCCCTTGTTTAGTACAGCACTATTCACAATGGCCAACATGTAAAATCAACCTAAGTGTTAAACAGTAGATGAATGGATAAAGAAAATATGGTATACACACATAATGGAATACTATTCAACCATAAAAAATTATGAAATCCTGTCATTTATGGCAACATGGATGGACCTGGAGGACATTATGTTAAATGAAATAAGCCAGGCACAGAGAGACAAATAGCACATGATCTCACTTATATGTGGACCCTAAAGTAGTTGATCTCATAGGATTAGAGAGTAGACTAGTGGTTACCAGAGGCTAGTCAGGAGAAGGGGAAGAGGAGAGAGAGAAAGATTGGTTATTGGGTACAAAGATGAAATTCAATAGGATATTTAAGTTCTGGCATTCTATTGCACAGTAGGGGACTATGATTAAGGATATTTTATTCTTCAAATTAGCTAGACGAGAGGATTTTTAATGTTTTTGCCACAAATGATAAATGTATGAGGTGATGCATATGCTAAATACACTGATTTGATTTTTACATAATGTATACATACATTGAAACATCACACTGTACTCCAAAAATATATATAATTATTATGTGCCAATAAAAATAAAACAAAACAAAAAATACATAATACGATGTCAGGTAGTATTAAGTGCTATAAAGGCAAAGCATGTGCAGCATAACATCAGGAGTTGGTATTTTAGGTTGAGGGAAGTCATGTTACTTATGTTGTATTTATGTATGAATTCCTAATTCTTGACAAACACTGAGCAAGCATTGGCGAACATACTGTCACATTAGGTAAATATGCAAATTCTTGGCCCCACTTCCAGATATTTGATTTTAAGCAAGTGATCCTTAAATAAAATGTTGAGAAACAATGAT
Organism: Propithecus coquereli; assembly: GCF_000956105.1. Classification (NCBI taxonomy): domain Eukaryota; kingdom Metazoa; phylum Chordata; class Mammalia; order Primates; family Indriidae; genus Propithecus; species Propithecus coquereli. Next base: position 2,964,643 of record NW_012152840.1, read on the forward strand.
TAGTAATAGTTTTTACTCAAGTATCTCTTCATTCTGAATAAAGAAAGCACGTAGTTGGGTCTCGTGTCTTTACCTAATCAATCAGCCTCTCTATATCTTTTTACTTGGAAATTTAATCTATTTATAATCAAGTTTATTATTGATAGGTAAGGGCTTACCCCTACCATTTTGTTAATTATTTTCTAGTTGTTTTACAGATCCTTTGTTCCTTTCTTCTTCTCTTTTTTTCCACTGTGGCTTGGTGGTTTTTGTGGTGCTAAGGTTTGATTCTTTTCTCTTTCTTATTTGTGTCTGTTGCAATGCCTTTCTTTATGATTGCCGTGGAGCTAACATTAAGAATCTTGTAGATATAATAGACTATTTTAGGCTGATAATAATTGATGGGTCACGTGAAGATAATCTAGACTTTTACCCTCCCCTTACATTTGTATTTGTGTTGCCTTGATTTATATTTTTATACAGTGTGCATATCCTAACAACTAATTTTACCTGTAATTAATTTTTGAATATTTTCATTTTAACTTTCATACTAGAGGTTTGGAAGATTTACACAGAAGCATTACAGTACTGTAGCATTCTGAGTTTGATTATGAATTTACCACTAGCGGTGCGTTTTATACTTTCATGTGTTTTCACAATAAAAATTATCCTTTCTCTTACAGTTGTAGCACTTCCTTGTGTATTTCTTTTAAGGTCAGTCTAGTACTGGTGATGAAGTCCCTCAGCTTTTGTTTATCTGGGTAGGACTTTATTTTTTATTCATTTGAAGGCTATTTCGCTGAGTATAGTAGTTCTTGCTAGAAGATTTTTTTTTCTTTCAGTACTGTGAAGATATTATCTCAATCTCTCCTGGCCTGCAAGGTTATTCCTAAGAAATCTGCTGACACTTTAATAGGGATTCCTGTATATGTGATTTGATCCTTTTCTCCTGCTGTTTCTAAAATTCCATCTTTCTCTTTGACTTTTGACAGTTTGATTACCATGTGCCTCTGAGGGACCTTTTTGGTTGAATTTATTTGGAAATCGTTGAGCTTTCTGAAACTGGATGTCCATATCTCACTTAAGACTTGGGTAATTCTCAGCTATTATTTCATGAAATATGTTTTTCATGCATTTCTCCTTTTCTTCTCCCCTCTTTTCATACCTGTAAATGCAAACATTGTTCACTTAATAGCGTCCCATAAGTCTTATAAGCTTTCTTCATTCTTTTTCATTCTTATTTCTTTTTTCCCCTTTGATTGGGTTATTTCAAAAAACCTGTCTTTAAGTTCGGAAATTCTTTCTTCTGCTTAACCTCATCTGTTGTCAAAGCTCTCAATTGTATTTTTTATTTCATTTAATTGAATTCTTCAACTCCAATATTTCTGTTTGGTTCCTTTTTATGATATCTGTCCCTTTGTTGAATTTCTCATTCAGATTATGAATTATTTTCCTGATTATTTGGAATTGTTTATATGTATTCTCTTGTATGTCACTTAATTTTCCTAAGATCATTATTTGAGTTACTTTTCAAGCATTTCATAAATTCCTTTCTCTATGGGGCTTGTTACTAGAGAATTATTGTGTTCTTTTAAAAACATCATGTTTCCTTGCTTTTTCATGTTTCTTGTTTTTCAACCTTGATATCTGTGCATCTGGTAGAATAGCCATCTATTCCACTTCTATGGAGTATATTTTATAGGAATAGATGACATTTTTCTAAAGAGAGATTCTAGGATGTTGATTGAGTAGGGCAAATTGACTTTGGTTCTGGTTGGATGCAATAGTATAGTCTTTTTGCAGTTTCTGCATCTGAAATTTACATTAGTAATGTCTGTGAGTGCCTCAGTTGCCTAGGTTGTCGGAGTGTGTGGCGGCAGTAGTGTGGCTTTTCTGAGGATGGGGTGCTGGACTGCTTCTTAGTCTGGGGGCATGTGCATGTAGCAGATCAGCCAGCACAGGGGCAGGCTCATTTAGTGTTGGGGCTGCCAGGCTGCATCTCAGGCTAGGAACATGGGTGCATGGTAGACAGAATCATTTTTTTGAAAAGACTATTTATTACCCCATTTAATAGATTTGACTCCACTGTTTAAAATAAATTGACCATTCCTTTATGGATTTTTTCTTTGAACTCTCATTTCTATCCTGTTATTCACTATGTATATCCTTGGATCATTACTATACCATCTTAATTAATTTAGCATTGTAGTAACTTTTGAAATTGGGAAGTGTCGGTCCTTTAAGTTTGTTATGCTACTGAAGATTAATTTGGCTATCCTGGGCCGCTTGCATTTTCAAGGGAATTTTTTAATCAGCAATCCAATTTCTGCAAAAAAGACAACTTTATTTTGATGGGGATTGCATTGAATCTTTTGATCCATTTGAAAGGGATGTCCTTTAAAAAATTTAGATCTTGAATTTCTTCCAACAATATTTTGTATTTTCAGATTATGAATTTTATATCTCCTTGGTTAAATTAATCTCTTTTTGGTGTTTTTGGTGCTATTGTAAATGGAATTGCTTTTCTAATTTCCCTCTCCCATCATTCCTTGTTAACATATAGATATACAATTAATTATTATGTCAAAATTATACATTTTGTTGATTTTTTTATTCACAGCATTTCTGAACTTGTATATTAGTTCTAAAAGTTTTTTTAGTGGATTCCTTAGAATCCACGTGGCACACTGGTCGGGGTTGGGGGAGGTGAGGCCTTAAAGTCACATTTTTGTGACCTTTTTGGAGGATTTTCTCTCCTTCTTTTCCTTCTTCATGAAGACAGCGGGAAGGACCCATGGTAGGGCAAGGGAGGGAGGTTCGGTTTTGGTTTTTGCTCACCAGGATTATGAAAAAGTAACTCAGTTCCTGTCAAAAAGAACTGGGAGAAAGTGACGCAATCTCAAAGTAGGTGACATTCTGTTAGCGTGAAAAAATAATAAACTGACAAAACTAATCTCACCATGTAGCAAAACTGTACAACAATTTTGAAATTAGAATCCAAATTCTTTTATGTACCATTTCAGTAACATGTTATACAATGTTATTCTGGAGTGTTCTTATGATCAACTTAGGATAAAGGACAGAGAACTTCCAGTTGTTGCCTTGATTTAAAATATTCACAAAAAATTAAAATAGATGAGCTACATACAGCCTAGAAAATAGCATCTACCTGGTATATAGCTACAGTGGTTCCATTTAGAACAGGAAGGATGAGGTAATTGAAGGGCTGTAAAAAATAAACTCTTTAATATTATATTTTGTTGCCATTTTTAAAAAGTGTCTACTATGGATTTATCATAATATAACTCAACTAGACGGACATGAACAGTTTTAAAAAAGGTTCGAAATAATATAGCAACTGCTGGCTCTGCTTTAACTCCCAAAGCGATCAAACAACTTTTCAAAAGTTGAAAATGGCAATTCAAATTCTTTCTAGCCAGCACGTGTGTGTTTGTGTGTGTGTGTGTGTGTGTGTGTGTGTGTGTGTGTGTCACAAAGAGGAGAGGTTTAAAAGATCAGTATCTTCAGATCAAGCTGAGGTCAATAAGTTACAGTATAAATCCTCACCATTGGATTCATAAAGCAAAATGACAGCATAATCAGAGATGTTGGGATCTTTGTGACACTGTTTACCTTTAAGCTTTCCTCACAGGGTGATTGTGAAGATCAGTGGAAAATGCAAAAATGCCTTGCGAACAGAAAGCTTCTTTCCAGGTGTTATGAATGATGAGTTCAAGCCCTGAGAGATGAGGGGAGTTCAGGACACACACTCTGTCCATCAGAAATGATGCCCCCTGCCCTTCGGAATTTGATGTTGTTTAAACTGTTTAACTTCTGTCTACTTCAAGCCAGGTGATGGCAGCATATCTCTCAGTTACTTGGACATCGAATCACTTCTGCAAAGAGAGGAGGAAAGATGTGTGACGTGTTTGTGTATGGGTGGTGATAGTGGGGTAGATAGAGTGGAAAAGGGAGAAGAAAAACAAGATTTTATTTCAAAATGGTAACTTATATCTTTCTCTGACGTGCTAGGCAGTAGGATGTTTTCTGCTGTACTCAGGCAATATTTTTTCCATCATTCTTTTCAAGTGCATACAGTATCCAAGTGTCTATTTCTCCCATTAGATCTGAGAACCTTGAGAGCTATATAAATATTTGTCACATAAATGAAAATGTTTCAAAATTCAATTGTTTCAGGACTAACTGATTTTGGCACATAGAGCCAAAGTGAATACCAGGATAAAATGAACATTTAATTATTTCAAAAGCTCTGGTTAAACATTTTGTCGCCGTTATTATTTTTACAGATACCTTGTTAGATACAAGAAACATCAGGATTTACAAGGTACAGTCCTTGTTTTGGAGGAACTGCAAATGTAGTAAGGGAAGCAGATTTGTAATGACACAACGATACCAAGGTAGGAAACCACAGAAGACTTAAAACTAGGTGTCACATGAACTGAGTCTTGAAAGATAAGCAGTATTTTACTAAGAAAAAGAATGGAGAGAAAGGCACTTCATATAGTAAACAACATGTGCAAATATATGGAAGTACACAACAGCATGGTTCATTCAGAGAACCAGAACCGGGGAAAATGACACAGACACCTCAAATGACTACTAAGCTGCCTGTGTTTCTCTATTTTTCTTGATTATAATTACTGGGGATTTTAGAGTGTGGTGGATTCAATTATTGACCCTATTCTTCATCTCTCCCTGTATCTACCCCTTTGCCAAGTGACTGCACGTTTCCTCTCTCTAATGCAGGGTCTATCCCAGCTACGTTACTTTGATCAATGATGGAATGTGAGCAGATGGGAGGCAGACATGAACTTGAAATGTACTTGCCCTCTTGCACCTCTGGTCTTCTGCTCTTGCAATGCAAAAAGCTTCCCTTGGGTAGCCGCTACTGCTTTTGCAGAGACCCCAGAACGAACACACACGGAGCAGAGCCTTATCATGTAACTCACAGATCCAAGAGTGAAATAAATACTTACTGCTCTATGCCACTAAGATTTTGTGGTTCTTTTTTTATGCAGTATTGTTGCAGTAGTATTTTGGAGAATGAGGCCTAGGTGTATTTGATCATTGGCTTCATAATACTGATCCCTGAAATCATACAGCTCTCCTGACTCAGTTATAGAAGATTTGGCATGCAGAGACTGAACCTTTTCTCTGGAAACAGGAGGAGAGCAGAAGGGCTGTATTTGGCAGGCTGATCCCAAAGGCAGAGCGAGCCACGGGAAGTGGGGAGATATCTGGCTCCCTCTCTCAGCTTTAGCCATAAGATAATCTCCATCTATAAAACTGAGTGATCAATGCCCTACTTTTCAGAGTTCTATGATGGTTAAATTAAATATATAAATAAAGCACCAATACAGTGCCTGATACAGACTGCGTTCAACACATATCATTCCTCTCATTTGTTCCCTATCCTATCCTGCCTCTGTTTTGTATCTTTAGCTATTATTCTTTCCTTCTCTACTCTTCCTTTTACTTTTCTTCCTCTCCCCCCATCTTTCTTATTCAACTCTAAATTAATCATACTATACACTGTGTTATATTTTACTAACTTTGTACTCCTTTTTTTAATTTACAAGTTCAAGGCATGAAACATGTATGCCCTTCTATAAACATAAATCAAGCTGAATTAAATTCCTTCTTAAAAATCAGTTTGGGTATTCAATTGAGTTTTACCTTCTGGATCATTGGCTCTTTTTTTTTTTTTTTTGAGACAGAGTCTCACTTTGTTGCCCGCGTTAGAGTGCCGTGGCGTCAGCCTAGCTCACAGCAACCTCAAACTCCTGGGCTCAAGCGATCCTCCTGCCTCAGCCTCCCGAGTAGCTGGGACTACAGGCATGCGCCACCATGCCCGGCTAATTTTTTCTATATATTTTTAGCTGTCCAATTAATTTCTTTCTATTTTTGGTAGAGACGGGGTCTCGCTCTTGCTCAGGCTGGTCTAGAACTCCTGAGCTCAAACAATCCGCCCGCCTCGGAGTGGTGGGATTACAGACGTGAGCCACCGCACCCGGCCCTGGATCATTGGCTCTTAACAGTAAAATCTTTCATCCTCTCTGATGTCCAATTTTTCATGTTTTCTTATTTCTGCTCATAATTTCCTAGGGAGAAAATACTTTCTCACTCTGATTTAATATGTGTTGTATTTTTAAATTTTGATTTCATATCTTTAGTTATACGTCAGAGCAATATGTAGGTCACCAAACAACACTGTCATGTCTCCATTTTCATCTCTCTTTTTGTTTGGAGTTGCAAAATTGATGTTGAAGGATCGGCACAGAGAGAAAAGTATACAGAAGCCTATCACAGGGACTAAGTGAAGAAGTTACTCAATGGCTGGATGAAAGAAAAGAAGGAAAGGAGGGGGAGGGAATGAAGGGAAGAAGGAAGGAAGAAGGAAGGAGGGTAGGAAAGGAGGAAGGAAGGAGGGAGTGAGGGAAAAAAGGATAAATTAAGGAGCTGTTAACTTGGCAGAGTGATATAAACATGAAAAGAGTGAATAAAGACTTGTCAGTTGGGAGAAAACAAAGGGACAACCAGTCTCACTTGGCTTAGCACAGTGTGAAACATGAGCAAAGGCAGGGCAGCCTGCAATGGCATGGGGTGGGGTGGAGCACAGATAGCACTTGGGGCCACAGACTAGAGGATAGTCTCTGTGTAAAGATGATCAATCTCAAGCTTACGAATCCATCTACAATTGTCATTTCCAGCTTATTTATGATTTTTGGACATGAAAGACAGTGATGTGAGGAAAAAGCCAAATAACTTATATTGTTATGTAATAGCTATGAAAACAAAATAGTACTCACAGTTAAATGATTGTCACAGTTGAAAATTTCAGCTTACTATCAGAGCGTACTCTATTAGGATAAAAGATTTCCTAAGATTTTGAGAAAGTGCATTTTTTGAGCACTCGATAGAGCTGGCTCATCTTTTTTTCCTTTGCACGCATTCCTCTATGAAGGCCTGCAGCACCCTAAGTGGCAGGAAAGGAAGAGCAGAACTGTTCATCCCTCAACAGCAATAACATTTGCTTCTTTTAAGGACCTGTTTCTCTGATCTTCCCATATTTAGTAAAGCCAAGGAATAATAGAGCGAGATGCATTAATAATGCTGTCAGGTTTATGTAGCAACGCCTGAAGGTGAAAAAGGAAGAGAAATTTGGAGATAGTATGCCTTTTAGCCAGATCAGAGGAAACTTCAAACTTTTTATCTGAAATATTTAGACAATTTATTTTGAAATGTACTCCTGACCATAGCAAATATTAATTTCCATTTTATGGAACTTGTGACTTGATCTGTCTCTTGTCTGTGTGGCAGACTTGGGTTATTCTGGCATCCTTGACTGGCTTTGGATTATGGAGTAAACGTTTTTCTTGCTCCTGTTTTGAGCAAAGTGGATGGAGGGAAGCGTATTTTGCTTTATTTCAGGAAAGTAAATATCTTTCATTTCCTCTTGTCTGTGTAAGAAGCCTTGTAGACATTATTCAAAGAGTATCTGGGTGGGGGTTCAGAAGGGAACTCAAATGTGTTTACCCTACAACTGAGGGACAACTCACTTAGCAACAGTATTGTACTGTGAAACATCCATTTTTCTGGATTCTGGAAAGAGGAGCTCTGATTCTTAGCCCTCCAGCATACAATGTGTATTCAGAGATACTTTGTAGTCCATGACATGTGTCTTTCTTAAGTGAAAACAGAAATATATTATTATGTGGTGATTCATAGAACCATGAAATTTCTTAATTTCTTATTAGGAAAAAAATGGGATCATTTTGAGATAATCTGAGGCTCTGGCTAATCTTATTTTCCTGATTTATAAGCCCTGACATTTCTAAGAGAAAATAATATTAATAACATAGTAATATTAATATTTATCATTCAATCTAGTGGACAAGTCAAAATGTGATTATTAGAGTGATGCTATGTTAATTATTTATTGATAAAGTCTGTAACCACTAGGAGGGAGAGAGAAGGAGAGAAAACTGAAGAACTAGTGATATTCTCACATACTGAAGAATAGCTACAGATTTGATTTCACAGGACTCAAAATGATCCCATTTTAAACACATTTTACCATGGTGTAGCAGGGACTTTTGGTGCCCTGCACTCCATGTCTTTAGGCCAACACCGATTTTAACTGTTTTGCAGTGGGCAGTTCCGTAGGAACTCAGACTCATAAAGAAAGCATCCTATTTCATGCCCAGGCTATGCTTTTTCCACTTCCTTCCTCTGTACCTTTTCCATAGCTGTAATAGTTAGCGATTCTCTTGTAAGCTTAGCCTTCAAGGAGTGGAGTGGGAGCTGATGCTCCCAAGAGCAATCTTTAATCAATGGGGAATGGAAGCTGGTGGATAAATATTGGTGGATAAATTATTTTTGCTTATCCATTTTTTTCCATCTGAGACAAATTTCTTACTGCTTGAAAAATTTCCTTTAATTTTTCTTTTAGTATGGGTCTGCTAGTGACATATTCTGGGTATCTGGAAGTCCTTTTATTTTATCCTAACTTTTGAAGGTTATTTTTACTAGATATGTAGTCTGTCATTTGTTTTCTTCCAGCAATTTAAATATGTCATTCCATAGTGTTTGGCTGTTATCATTGCTGAAAAGTTGGCATAAGGTAAGTTATTGTTGCTTTGAAGGTAATATGTCTTTTCTTCTGATTATTTTTAAAATTTTCTCTTTGACTTGGTTTTTCAAAAATTTGCTGTGGTTTTCATTGTATTTATCTTGCTTTAGTTTTAAAGTGCTTGATGAATATGTGAATTAATGTCTTTTAATAGTTTCGAAAATTCTCAGTACTCTACAAATATTCTCTCCTTTCTTTTCTTTTGGGACTCAGATTACATTTAAATGGACAGTTTTAACATTTCCTCTCTTCCTTATGCTCTTTAATAATTTTTTCTTTCCTTTACTCTCTCCATATTTTTATCTTCTTATTTCAGTCTTTCTCTTTTATAAGCTACTAACACATTTATTTATTGAGTTCATACTTTTAATTTTTATATTTTATATTCTAGAGTTTCCAATTTTAGTTCTCTGATGAGATTTTTGATAAATTAATTATAGATATTTTAAAGTCTGGGCCCAATAATTACAGATTTTCCTACCCAATGTACATGTTTCTCATGTCTATTTTTTCTTTTGTTTTTTATCATTTAGTTCTGTTTTTTAACATGCTTGATAATTTTGATTGAATGCCAAAAACATGTATATAAAACTTTTAAGAGATAATCTGAGGCTCTGGCTAATCTTATTTTCCTGCAGGATTTACTTTTGCTTTCTAGCAGGCAGTTAATGGAGAATAGATCACTTTAAGCCAATTTGGGATTGAGCTGGTTTAAAGTTGGTTTGCAGTCATTGTGAGGGTTGAGCTACTTTTAACTGATCTTTACTCTTGGGTTGATACCCCCTGGGAACCAAAGTGGAATCATACATATCTACCATAGACCCTTTTCCCTAATGGGTTCTGAATCCCAGTTTTGCCTCCTGAACCATATGAGACAATTATGGAAACATTATGAGAATATTTGGCCTCTTAGTTTCTTGGCTTCACGCTGGTTATAAATAAACAAATGCCTTGAGGAGAATGTATTTCCTTTCTTTCTATAATCTCAAATTTTTAGGAATCTTTGTAGTACCAAACTTTAAGTTTTGTCTCTGTGGACACATAAGACTGCTAAAGCTCAGCTTAGTTTCTCATACTTTCAGCTACTGTTTTATACTTGGTTTCATGGCTGTGTCAGTTATACATTGACAAATGCCTAGAGGCAAAATATTGCAGAATGTCAACGTCACCTTAATATGTTTCCCTTTTCTCTAAGATCTTGCCTTCTTTGTAGATATTTGATGCATTTTATATTTTATCTAACTTTCTAGTTACAAGGCTAGTCTGTAATAAGATACTTTGTTAATACCAGAAATGGGAACACCATATAGATATTAATTAACATATGCAGAAAATATCTTTCTACTCTATCATGAAGACTCTTTCAGCAAGAATGGATATCGAATTTTGTTGAATTTTGTTTTGTTTTCTTGTGAGATAATTATAAATTTTTGGCTTTGATCTATTGATTGAATTAATTATATAAATAAATTTTTGCTATTATAAAATCATTCTAGTATTTCTTGATTATATCCACATAAACTAGGTGTATTACTTTTAGCATATGATTGAATTCATTTTGCTTAACATTTATTTAGGGGGTTAAGAATGTACATTGATAAGGAAATCACGGTGTTGATTTTTAAGTGCAGATTTGATTTCTTCTTGTCAAAACTGCAAGGGGGTTTCCACCTAGGTCTAGCTGCTCATTGCAAAAAGATCCAATTATTGAGAAAAGGAAGATTGCCACGGAGAATGGGAGAAGCTGCCTCAAATCCATCTCTCCGACTAACTGAGATCATGGACTTTTAAAGAAGGGGTCTTGTGCCTTGGCGCAGGCCATGTAACTAACCAGGGGCTGTGTGCATTGTGGGCAGGCTGCAGGGGGTAGTGAATCTTGGAAGTCTGTCCATGGGCCTTCAGAATCTCAGCTCCTTTGACTTGCAGAAAATCAACCATTGCTGGGAAACAACTCAAAACGTCAAGTAGTTACTTAAAGGAGAGGATTATATAAAAAAAAAAACATATAGGGGTCATTGAAATTTGTTCATGGAGTTGGTTACATTCTTAGATGAAAATATTATGAAACCTCTGACTTTTAAATTTTTAAGTGGTTGATTTTTTCCCCATCCTTTATATTACATTGTTTTATTCAGTTGTATTCAGAGAATATGTCCTCCCCAGTAAGGTTGTGCATCATCCAATCCATTAAGGACCTAAATAAAATAAAAGACTGAGGACGGAGGAATTTGCCCCTTCTTTCCTGCCTCACTGCTGGAGCTGGAACTCCTCATCTTATTTTCTCCTACCCTCAGACTGGAATGTATGTCACCATCTCCCTTGTTTCTCAGGCCTTTGGATTCAGACTGAATATTACCACTAGGTTTCCTGAGTCTCCAGCTTACAAAAGGCAGATTATGGGACTTTTCAGCCTTATAATCACATGAGCCAATTCCTCATAATAAATCTCTCTGTCTCTCACACACACACACACTCACACACACACACACACACACACACACACACACACACCTCCTATTGGTTCTGTTTCTCTGGGGAACACTAATACAGTGACTGTAATGCTGTGCGTGAAGAAGAAAAAAGGAAAAAGCCTGAACAAACAGGGAGAGGTGGTATTTCCTGGCAGTATTAGCCTAGCATTTATGATATTTACTTTTGGTTAATTATGAAAGATTCCAGGTAAAGCTTTTGGCATGGCTCATGTTAAACCTAAAAAAACCACATGTAGGATTTCAACCAGAAGCTGGACTCATATGTGTTGCAAAAGTCTTCTCCCTACATGTGGTTTATTTTTTAACCTCTCAAATAAGTTAAAGTTTATTCTATACTTCTCCAAAGTCTTAAAGTAATCTCATAATTTCCCAAGTCTTATGCTTTTGCTCATCTTACTGAGGACTCTAACTGATATTGACTTTTATGTATGGTGTGATGTAGACACAATTTTATTTTTGTGTAATTGCATTTAGCACTATTTATTGAATTGTCCATCTTTTCATTGTCGATTAGCAATGCTATTAATACTTGCCATAGGTGAAGTTTCTGTTTATGTGTGCTTCTGTTTCTAGGCTGTTCCTTTGGTCTTTTGTTTGCTTCTGAGCCAATGCAATATTGTCTCAATTATTATTTCTTTGTAATAACTGTGAATTAAAAATAAAATTAAAAATAAAATCCTAAGCCCCTCACTAACTGACCCGTCTCAGCCAAAGGGACCACAGAAAAACCTTAAAACAGAGTTTCTAGCCGTGACAGGACAGGACAGGTCAGGAGGTCAGACACACATCATTCTCCCCTCCCTTGCTAACAGCCATCAGGTTTTATTTTTTAAGGGCCAGACCAGTATTCCCTCATGATAAACGACCAATCATGAAGTGGTTTTAACACTTTACGAAACATGCACAAAGAGGGGTTTTGTGTCCTTGTTTCACCTTTTTGACATAGAGGGTGGCCGTTTTTAAACACGGACCCCATTAAAGGATAGAAAGCCCCATTGCACAGGCGCATAGTTCTCTTTAATAAATATATGACTCCTCCTATAGCTTGTTTAATACATATATTTAGACAGCTTCCTCAGTATCAAATCCTATTCCCTTTGTGCCTCCCTTGAAGCACATGTTCCTGGTTTGTGGCTGGGAGCCCTATTTCTACAGCCTGCCACTGTAGGCTGTGAACCCTTTATGAGAAATAAAACTCTCCTTTTCCAAATTACAAATCTATTTATTTATTTATTTTCAGTTACCATAACCATTGTGATAAATTTGGCCCTCCATCTTGTTTCTTTTTTTCACAATTGTCATGACTGTTTGGGGCCATTAGCTGGTACATACACACTTTTAAATCAGTTTGTCAAGCTGCATAACAAACTGGAGCAGGATTGTGAAAGAAATTCACACTAAATTTGTAGGTTAAGATATGATAATAGACATCTTTTCCATATGAGAGTCTCTTCTGCATGTATTTTATCTATTTCTTTAAATAGGTATTTTTCTCATTTGATACTTCATATTTCTTAATCTCTCTCTCTGTTTCTCTCATATTTATTCTTTATTTCTATACGCCACTTTTCAAAAAATTAATTCAAATATGTCTTCCACCTCATGAATTTTTCTTATAAGCTGGTTTTAGTATGCTATTTAAACCATAATGAGTGTTTAAATTTAATGATCACATTTTTATTTCTACAACTTCTATTTGCTTACTTTTCAAATCTGCCTGTTGGAAGCATAATTACTTGATTAATTTCTTAGTATTTATTTCTCTCTACTTGTGTAACCATTTAAAACTTTTTAACTTTGTGAATTGTGTAATTTTGAGGTCATGTCTGGCCTGACTTTATCTGCTTGACTGTTGGACTCCTGGGAGGTGGATTAAGGCTATTGCCTTTAGGGTCAATGTTCTGCCAGACACCCAGTGTTCTGCCAAGGAGAAGCCACTCTGAGCGAGTGTATTTCTTAGGTTGGCACTTCCCAGGCCACCCAGGTAGTTTAAATTAACCTGAATCATGCCTGTGTTTACAAATTCTCAAGGGAGATTTTTTTGATCACTGATAGCTCAAGTTAAGACAGACATGTTTTCTTGTAAATAGATTTTGCCTCATTCATCATTTTACTGAAGACGTAGCCCTTCAGGGATTACCGCTTTGTGCAAGCTGAGATGGCAGGAGTCAATATTGCTTAACTCTCCACCAGGAATTGTCCCAAGGCTTCGTTTCTTCTTTTCTGTCCTGTCCTTAAATCACAAACCTCTAGATAACCCAGATTGGTAAATACTCTGAAGGCTAGTTTAACTCACCATTATAAAGTTCATATAGTATACAGTGCTGGAACTGGCACTCATTAAGCAAATAAGTGGAAGATAAAACATGACACTTAGGAAATAGTTGATGTAAATGAGGTGTTTAACTCGGAGAATTTAATGACATTTTGTTAGTATTGAGGGTGGATAAAAAGATCATCTGGTAGTTCTGTCTACCTAGTTTTCAAATATTTAAAAAGTGAAGACATTAAAATAGATTTGTTCTGCATGGACTAAATGGAAGCATTAAGATCCTCTTATCAATAAACGTAGTAGCCATTGTTGTCTGGCAATGAAAAGTATCAAAAACTGAAGTCTCATCCTTTGATTTCTTTTCTTTTCTTCTTTAATAAATTTTTTTTTGAGACAGAGTCTCACTGTGTTGCCTTCCTTAATAAATTTTTATGGTCATATTTATGCAATATTTTACCCATATTTCAAAAACTTACCATTAATCATAAACCTTTAAGAATAATATTATAATGTTTTCAAAACGTGGTTCATTGGCTCCATGATATTTTATACGGTGAAAATAGTGTGATTTGTTTAACTATTCCCTTGTTGAAGAGTTAATTCTTGCTTTTATGAATAGTATTGTGAAAAACATCAGTATAATCTTTTTTTAAAACTCTAATAAAATCCGTAGATAGATTGCCAGAAATGTCTAAAGGTCATGAATAAGTTTTAAAGGCATTTGATATTTGTTTCCAATTTGTTTTCTGGAAAGATTAGACCAATTTACACTCCACTAGCTGTACATAATTGTGTTTATTTCATTCCTGTAATTTTTTATCTGGGTGTATGTACTAAAATTTTAAAAACATGAACTCATGTTTGCAATTTGTAATACTTAAGTAAACTACAGATTTTGCTCCTAAAATATACATTAAATTTGTCTTATAAAGATAGATACTTAGTTGCCAAATTGATGGACATCCACCTGTTATTGTTACACTAATTTGTCATGTTCTCCTTCTGCTCTGCTTCTGTTGAATTTTCCCCTTTTTTGGCCTAAAGGAGACTACTTGCAGTTCCATTAGGAATCTATTTGAAAACTGTGTGGTTTTAGATGCCAACTGTAACTGCCTTTTGTAGCAATAGACATAGAATCTATAAGTAAATCCATTTTAGATCCTTTTTCATATGACATTTTATCTTCCTGCAATAATATGTAGTCCTTCCTATCTATGAAATGGTGCTTATTAGAGATCAGATACTATACTTTTTAGAATTGGAAATTTTTAATTTTTTAAATTTTGAAGGCATTGAGGATTTAATTTAAATTTTACTCAATACAAAAATTGTTATAGGTGGAAGGAAAATCTGAAGTTGTATTTCCTAATGTATTTCAAGAAGTGATTTTAATAAGTAAATCAGTGGTCCAGAATATTTAACGCTATTTCACACTGAGATATACTAGGCAAATTTTTCCCTGAGCAAAGAGAGTTGTGATATGTGAGTAAACTCTCTAATTAGATCAAAGTGAGTATTTTACTGGTATGATTGAATCAGCATCATTTATACCTTGAAGTAAATTTAAACTAACTCCTTTTGTTGCACAAATATTTAAAAGTCCTCTCTTTAGAGAGAATGAAAGGCTTCTTCCTTTATAAAAGCATCAGAAATCAGTCTATATATAGGGAGTTGTTTTGAGTGGTAGGTAGCCTTCCTTATCCCAGAAGGAACCTTGCTTAGGGAGCCGCTAACTCCATATACAAGTAAGGCTGGCTTTGATCTCATGACCTCTTGATCTCATGGCCTTACCATATTTGGACATACAAGCCATATGCAACTGGAACTTACTTGCTTTTAGGGTTGATCTCAGTAATCAATATGATGAAGCACAAGGTGCTTTTTCCCTCTACTGTAGTCATCACTTATATTTTAGTAATGCTTCCCTTTAAATAATTAAGAATTAAATTTTAGGAAACAAAATGTCATAACTGAAAAAAACATGTTTGTATGGAAAAATGTGTCTGTGCCATCTGTCTTTAAATTAATCACCAACTGTTTTTTATTTAGGTGAATGTAACAACTTATATTTTAAAAGACAGCAAGACACAAACAAAATATAGTTGCCACTTTCTTTGAAAATTAAGTGAAATATTGTCTTTTATTATCTTTCACAAGTATCAGCCTGAAGTTTTAGGTCTTCTGTTCATCGGCCTCCAAGACTTTTATGCAAGTTATGTGGCTGCAGAACTGGTGCTTTTAACCACTGTGCTAGGCAGCTGTCTACTCTCCCTCCTCTTGCCTGGTTTACTATGGCTCTGATTCCTGTTCCCTGATATATTTCTTAGAAAGACCACTCTCCTTTTTCACTCTCCTCTGCACATTCCCTGTACATGTCATTCTCTCACCCAGAGGAACCTCACATCTTCTCACTATCTATTAAAATGCTATACTGTCTGATTAATGCCAAGTTACACATTGACATTTTACTTAAATGTGTACAGAAATGCACCTCTCTAGCTTGCATGTATCACATAACTGGACCTTTAGAATTGAACTCAGGTTGTTTATTTTTGTATACTTTTTGTCTTTCTTGTTTTGAATTTATTTCTTTAATTTTCTTAAAATTTCTTTAGATTTCCTAACATCTAGTACAAATCTGAATATCTTAAGAAAGACTGTTAACTAGAAAGAAAGAATTTTAGTTCATTCTACAAGATGTACATTTTGCAATGATGAAAGAGTTGAAACATTATCATGATAGAAAGTTACAAATAGGATAACAATGACACCAACAATAGAAAATATTATTTTCTCTTTTGGCTGTTGGCAGCCTTTCAAAATACTTTTTCAACAAAGACTAAATAAAAGATGGGAATGCACACTCTTCAAATCTAATTTTCCCAAGAGCAGATAAGTATGGTACTACAAGCCCAAAATTTAGAATAGTGAGGGCTATGTGGTATGGGTATAGTGGGAATGATAAGTGGTGAAAGGAAAGTTCTTTGCCACCTGTAATGTTTAATGTATGTGCCTAAGAGAGACATAGCAGACCAGACCTCCACTGGGGAGCAAGTTGTCTATATCTGCAAACTCCTCAGAGATGGAGCCTGTGTCATAGTCAACTTTGCATTTCCAGGGGGAAAGCTCCTGAAACAACCAAATAATTAATTTTCATTGAACTAAACTGAACCAGCAATTAATATTGCGACAATAAATTCTTTGCCTAGGCCAATATCTATAAGAGTTTTTCCAACCTCTTCTTCTAGAATTTTCATAGTTTCATGCCTTAGGTTTAAGTCTGTTATCCATTATAAATTAATTGCTGTGACTGGTGAGAGATGAGGATCCAGTTTCAATCTTCTCTATGTGGCTATCCAATTTTCCCAGCACCGTTTGTTGAATATGGATTTTTTCCCCAGTGTATGTTTTTGTCTGCTTTGTCAAAGATCAGATGGCAATATGAGATATTTTTATATCTGGGTCCTCTGTTCTGATCCATTGGTCTATGTTTTGGTTCTTGTGCCAGTACCATGCTGTTTTGATTACTATAGCCTTTTAGTATAGCTTGAAGTCTGGTAAAATGATGCCTACCTATTTGTTCTTTCTGCTTAAGTTTACTTTTGCTATTTGGGGTCCTTTCTGGTTCCATATGTAGTGTAGGATAACTTTTTGTAGACCTGCAAAAAATGACATTGCTATTTTAATGGGGATTGCATTGAATCTGTAAATCACTTTGGGTACTATAGACATTTTAACAATGTTGATTCTGCCAATTTAAGAGCATGATATGTTTTTCCATTTGTTTACATCCTCTTCAGTTTCTTTCTTCAGTATTTCATAGTTCTCGCTGTAGAGGTCTTTCACCTCCTTGGTTAAATATATTCCTAGATATTTTTTTACTTTATTGTTATTGTGAAAGGTATTGAGTTTTTGAATTGATTATCAACTTGATTGTTGTTGGTGTATATTTATTTTGTAACCTGAGACTTTGCTGAATTGCTTTGTCAATGCCAGGAGTGTCTTGGCAGCATCTTTGCAGTTTTCTGGATATAAGATCATATTGTCAGCAATGAGCAATGGTTTAAACTCTTCTTTCCTCGTTTGGACACACTTGATTTCTTTCTCTTGCCTGATTGCTCTGGCTAGGATTTTAAGAACTATGTTGAACAAAAGTGGAGACAGTGGACAATCTTGTCTAGTTCCAGTTCTAAGTGGGAATGCTTTTGATTTTTCCAGGTTCAGTATGATGTTGGCTGTGGGTTTATTGTATATGGCGTTCATAATATGGAGGTATGTTCCATCTATGCCTATTCTGTTAAGAGTTCTTATCATAAAAGGGTACTGAATTTTGTCAAATGCTTTTTCTGCATCTATTGAGAGGATCATATGGTCTTTGTTTTGCAAATAGACAACCTACAGATTGGGAGAAAATATTTGCATGCTATACATCTGATAAAGGGCTAATAACCAGAATCTACAAAGAACTCAAGCAAATCAAGAAGAAAAATCAAACAACCCCATTAAAAGGTGGGCAAAAGTCATGAACAGAAGCTTTTCAAAAGAAGGTAGACTAATGGCCAATAAACATATGAAAAAATGTTTAACATCTCTAATCATCAGGTAAATGCAAATCAAAACCATAATGAAGTATCGCTTAACCCTAGTGAGAATGGCTTTTATTAAAAAGTCCCCAAACAAGAGATGCTGGTGTAGATATGGAGAGAAAGGAACACTTATACACTGTTGGTGGGACTGCAAACTAATACAACCTCTATGGAAAGTAGTATGGAGACACCTCAAAGAACTAAAAGTAGATCTACCATTTGAACCAGCAATCCCACTATTGGATATTTACCCAAAGGAAAAAAAGACATTTTATAAAAAAGACACTTGCACGTAAATATTTATAGCAGCACAATTCATAATCACAAAGATATGGAAACAAC
>NW_012152840.1:2984434-3015514 GCF_000956105.1 Propithecus coquereli
GTCTTGTGAGCTATGCTAAGCAGTGTGGATTTTATGCTTTTTATGTGCCATCACTCTTTCTGATATCTACTACTACGATTACACTTATACTAGATTGTGATCTTATCTTTCCTATGAAAACCTCGATAGAAGTATCTCATTTGCCTTTGTGTTATCAAATACTTAGCAGTTTCTGAAATATAGTAGTCACTAAAAGTATGCTCATTAAGTAACTAAATTGTTAATGCTATGTTCCTTGACCTCCTCAGATAGATTTATGTACTTTCATGTTTGTGCTCCCATATGGCCTGTACATACCTGTAATATTGCATGTGCTTGTTCAAAGTTTGTCTCTTTTAGACTGTTAACCCTTAGATGATAGGATTAATCATTTTCTCTCCCATTAGTGTCACTAGGGACTTCATAAATGTTAGTTTAATGAATGAATATAAATATGTGTACATAGTAAATGAAACCAAGCTCCATCGTGGGCTGAGGTATGTGATAAGCACTCCCCAAGAAGGAGAATAAGTGGTTTGCTGGAATTTACTTATACCAGCTCATGATAGCCAACTGATAAATTTTCAGGAATTTTGTGAACTGACTGATATCACATTGGTACGTGGAAATTGGCCATGACAGAAACAATGTATACCTTGAAAATCAGTAAATGCTACAACCAGGTTTTTTGGTTTTGTTTTTGTTTTTGCTTTTCCTTCCTGGAAAGTCAGTTGTAGAACTTCACCAGCACCCTATAGTCAGAACCCTTGTCTTCAGGTCAGATGGTTATGCATGTTATATTTTAGAAGGAAGAAAAAAATTGTGAATAATCAAGGCAAGATCCAGCTGCTCCACAGCTGTTTTAGTATAGACCCAGATCACTCACCAGACAACAACCTCCTTCACTCCTTCCTGCCCAGCTCAGGATGTGAGATTACAGATTTTAATGCTTTGCAAACTTCATTAGCTACACTAGATGCCTTTCAATAGATGACTGATTTTCCACTGACTCAGTGGTTCAGATAGGGCGTGTTCTCCCCCTTTCTCACATGGAAGAAAGAACCAGAAAGAATAATTTGTTGGGTCAACTGCTTATAATTTCTCAAAAGTTACTTTGTTTTTTTTTTCACTATACACTTCATTTTCTTCATTTTTCATGTTTGAAACTCAGTTTCTGAGTAAAATCATGATCTCATGATCACAAAGTGGGTGAATTTACCTCTTCAAAAGAAAGGAATTAACTTAGACTCAAGATTTAGTAGAAGAGGAAAATTATAAAGCAATCTAAATGGAAACCCAGAAATAAACAAAAAGAAAAGAGTACTATTAGTTATATTGTGAAAATACAAAATGAGCTTAGCCTATTTTGTCAAATGTACCATGGTAAGTATGATTCAAAGTTATCTATTAATTTATTAATTCTTTTATTCAACAATATTGGCACACCTATTAAATTCTCAGACCTGTGCTAAGTGCATAGGATTCACTGGTGTGCAAACCAGTAAGTAATACTGCCTTCCTCCACAGAGCTTGCAGTCTAGTCAGGGGTCTGGCAGGGAAACAGATGTTCTGATGGGACAGTACATAATCACTGGTTTAAACTTCCACCAAAAAACAGAAAAGGTGAATTCTTCCATGCAACCCCCAAGAAATGTACCTTTGTTTAACTTAAAGTCATCTCAAGTATAAGAGCATTCATTAAATTCTTCTAGTTAGGAGCAATATGAATCGATTCTGACTTGTCTAAACAGAACCAGGGAATTTGTTGGAAGACCATAGACCATGTACCATAACATATCTCATATCTCAAAATTAGAAGAAAAATCAGCACGTGAGATGGGAAGGAACAAGGCAGATCTAGAAATTCAGTCATAGGAGAATATGAAGACTTTTATCCAGATTGTCCTTGCCATTAAAGGAACTCAGCTCAACTAACTCCAAGGCTCCCTATCCCCTCTTCTAATCGACCAGTTTGGGTCTTGAATTCATTGTTGGATCAAATAGCTATGGCTGTATACACAAGGACATTTCCTACAGATACGGCTCTTAGGTACCCCTACTTCTCATTGTAGTTGGGTCTCAGGAAAAGGAGATTTGTGAGTCTGGTGACAAGGAATTTTTGCTTAGCCAAATTTTAGTCAGGCTCCTGAACCTCTCTTAGGCCCATCTGTGTACCTCCTTGTAAAACACAGTTTTAGCAAAGAATCCTGTTAAGTCAGTTTAGCAAGTATTCCCATCTTCCATATCTGATCACCCTTGAAATCTGATCAGATTCTTCATCCACCACCATCCCCTAGATTATGTCTGATCACCCTGGCCTATCTTCAGCAAAAATTCTATTGGGTCAGTTTAGCCAGAGTCCCTCTTACCCCTCATGTTTCCTCTTAGCAATTTCCATCCACTGACCTCTACCCTGCTCCTTGGCTATAAATTCCCACTTATCCATGCTATATTCAGAGTTGAGCCTGATTTCTCTCCCCCATTGCAATATCCCATTGCAGTGGTCCCTATATTTGTTGCATGGTCCTGAATAAATTCTTCATTACAATGCTTTAACAAATGGCATTAATAATTTTTTTAACACTAGTAATCACCTCAGAAAGTGCCCAAAGTACCAACGTTACTAAAAATGCATGTAGATGCACGTAGCAAAGAGGTGGATAAGATACAATAAGCAGATAAGAAGACTCCCTGGCCAGCACTATCACTCCTGATCCACCCAGAAGAATCTCTCAGTTAGTCACAGTCAAGGACTTTGTCACTCAGGCCTCACTTTCCAAAGCCATTTTTCTGCAGCAGAAAGCAGCACAGGCTCACGGAGTTTATTCCATGCCGTCTCCTCAATAGCAGTTGCATTTTTTAGACCAACTCTACTGATTTGGTCAGGTTTTTTACACACTCTGGTGCACTTCACACCAAAAACAAAAACAAAAACGAACAAACAAAACTAATAAAGACACTAACCTTTAGAAAACCACAGGACTGCTGTTTGTTAATAGTATAAATCCCAACAGACCCTGGATGTGAAGTCAGAATCTGCTGCAAAGCTCTGTGCACTGTACTGTTGATCTATATAGGGGAGTGGGTCTGCTAGCAATCACTCACCCAATACCCAACCCCGTTCTCCTGCATTGCACTGAGTGTAGAAAAATTCTCTAGACACTCAGCAGTAGCGTAAAACATTATCCCTTCTTTCTTTTGGAACTCCTAACCATCTAAAATTCCTTATATTATTCAATGGAAATTGGCTTCCATTCTTACCTCTGTATTGAAACTATCCTTGCCAAATTTCCTTGGGGACTTCCTCTTCTGTTGCTTGCCACTAAAAAGTTAGTGATCCCCAAGGCTCCATTATCAGCTTTTTTGGTAAACATTATCATTTTCTTTTTTTATTGCATTACAATTTTTAAATTTTATTTTTTAATTGACAAACAAAAATTATATATATTTATCATATACAACATGATGTTTTGAAACATGTATACATTGTGGAATGAGTCATTTGAGCTAATTAACATTTGCATTGCCTCATATACTCAAGATTTTTTGTGATGAGAACACTTAAAATCTACCCTCAGTGATTTTCAAGAATACAATATATATTATTATTAACTGTACTCATCACGTTATATAATAGATCTCTTAACCTTATTCCTTCTATCTAATTAAAAGTTTGTATCCATCTCCCTACTCCTTTACCCCTCAGTCTCTAGTAACCACCATTCTACTCTCTGCTTCTATGAGTTCAACTTTTTTAGATTCCACATATAAGTAAGATCATGTAGTATTTGTCTTTTTGTGCGTGGCTTATTTCATTTAATATAATGTCCTCCAGTTTTATCCATGTTTTTGCAAATGACAGGATTTCCTTAATTTTAAGGCTGAATAGCATTTCATTATGTACATGTACTATATTTTCTTTATCCATGTATCCATTGACGGACACTTAGGTAGATTCTGTATTTTGACTATTGTGAATAGTGCTGCAATAAACATGGAAGTGCAGATATTTCTTTCAAATACTTGTTTCATACCCTTTGGATATATACCTAGTAGTAGGATTGCTGGATTATGTAGCAATTCTGTTTTCAGTTTTTGGTGTAAAAACAACATCACTTTCTTCGGTGGTTTTATCTATTAACTTAGCATCAACATTGATGGATTGCTTATAGATATCCTCAACCTCTATACTTGTATTAATAGTTCAGACATCTTACCTTAACTCCAAAGAGCCTATTAAATATGTCTCCCTGTCTATTCCTGCTAGAACTTAAATTCAATATTTTCAGATGAAATTTTACCTTGCCTTAAAAATCCACTTCTGTTTTTGCTATTGAGTGGACATTTGTTGTCTGCAGTGGTCAACAACTTTCAATATTTCTCTTTGTTTTTGTAAGTCCCCTTACTATGAGTCTTGCCTTACTAAGATAGAAATCAGAAAAATCACTTCCATAAACTCCTTTGCATTTATAGTACAGGCATATAAATTAGGTTTGACCAACAAGATTTATGCATTACAGGTAATAATAACAGAAATTTTAGGATCTTATATAGCACTGATTATTTCTTGTTAAAGTAGTACTGGCCTGTGGTGTCAGATCTACACTGTGACATTTTGTTAGGTCTCCAGAGGCTCTCCTTTTCCTTCAAGATAATGTGCACTATCATTAACATACTCCTCAATAATCCAGTTCCTATTAGTCCATATAACTTGGTATTGCATCAGTCCTCTTTCCTATATTATCTTGCATACACTGCTCACATTAAAAAAAAACTCAATGTATATCACTCAAAAGCAAGCAATCTTAATTTATTTGTATTTATGCTGACTTGTTAGTTTGCCTTGTCCCTTGGGCACATATTAGCTATAATTTGACAGACAACTGTGAAATAATCAAGTTTCCATTATGTTTTTTATAATATATACACATTTTTGGATTCATAGAATTATATTTTCTGTGCTTATTAAATAGATATAAATATATTTTAAGAAGAATTTAGTTAAGAATCTAGTTAGAGTTTCCCCTATTATGGGAGGCAATTGAAAAGTTGGGAGTTTAATCATTGTGAAATTAGAGAGAGAGTTCTTGCTTCCTGAATTTACTTGAATTACCACATCAGCTGGGCCTGTCTTGCTCTCTAATTCACATGAAGAATAGTGAGAACAGCAGGAGTAGTAATAGTATCTCTATCTACTGCTATCACTGCACATTGTCTGAATGGTCACTACTGAACTTTTCCTGTAGAGTTGGGTATAATGGTTTGGATAAAAACAACATATCCTTCACATTCTGTCTTCTCCAGATCAAAGCTGGATTAGGGGAAAACTTACATAAAGAACACATTGTAAGGAAAGCTGAATGAATGGCTTTTAAAAGAGATTCTCACTTAATAAGGTAATTAAGTAATGAAAAACTGGCTTTGCTGAATTCTTGGCCAGAAACCAGAATAACAACACTTTTTCAAGGAAAGCCTCTGAGAATTTTCCCAGTGAAGAGATTTTAACTCGCTTTCATTCTTCTTATTGTACAGCTACACTCCGCACTACGCAAGTATGAGAGTCCCACAGCCTCAGTTCCATTTATGAACTGGTCCAAGGTAGGTTCTCTACAGGATAGTGACCCACGGTTCTCTGGGCTCAACTGCTTGCACGGTCCTCTAAACCAGCTTCGTTTGTGAGGACTTGGAACCGACCAAAATAATGGGTAAAGCCTAGAAAAGTTATCGTTCTACTTAATGTAGAAATAAAAAGGGAAGAAGAAAGATTTAGCAAAATCTTGGGCTACAAAGAACCAGGTGTGGGGCCACACTACTGTAATCCCAGCTACTCAGGAAGCTGTGGTGAGAGGATCGCTTGAGCCCAGGGGTTCAAGCTGCAATGAGCTATGATCATGCCACTGCCCTCCAGCATGGGCAATAGAGTGAGACCCTGCCTCTAAAATAATAAAAATAGTAATAAGGCTACAAAGAAGGAGGATGCTGGAGTAGACGGGGAAACTGATGTTTACGGATGCCTAGTTTGTGGCTCACATAGCATAGCTGTGCTAGCAGCTTTACATGTAATCACATTCAATCTTCAAAAAGATGTTTTCCCATTATAGGTATTTTTCTATTTCAAAGATGAGAAAAATATTTATAGATGCGAAGTCGTTCTCATTGCACAGAGCTAGTAAGTAGCAAAATGAGGATCAAAGCCAGAGATGTCTGACTTTAAATATCATGCTCTTTCTACCATGTGCATTTCTTACAAGATTTCTGTCTTAGTTTTGAAAAAACTAAGAAAACTCACTTAAAATTAATCTTCAGGGTTCATAAATTACCGATTAACTAGTAATCCCATGTATGAGGCAAGTGAAAATTAACAAAGTGATTATTTATAAGAACTGCATTCTGAAGTCATCAGTGGCATAAATCATTAAAAATGGGGAGAAAAGCTTTAACATGTCACTTTTTAAAAGATGTTGATGAAAAAGTGAAGCTAGTTAAATATATATGTATGACAGAACATATTCCTAAGTTATGTAATATTTCCATTATATAAAAATCTATATTAACAATACTTTCCCTAGAGATTCAGTCAACATATCAGATGGATTTTTATATCCTGTTCTCCACTAGAACTAATAAAATAATACATTAAAATACCTTTTGTGAAATAAGGAAAGAGACAAGCCAGAAATTGCCTTTGAATGAGAACACACACTTTCTAGGGCCAAGAAATCTCTGGACAGTTTAATGTGATTGAGTAAGGAACAGAGGCACTAACTAGAGTGTGGGATAGAGAGTATCACACAGTTTTGCAATGCTGCAGCTATTTCCATGACTAAGAATATAAAGTCTCAGAGCCCCTCACTTACAGGCTAATTGGCAGGACAAGTGTATGATACATTGTAGTGACCGCATGCTAGCAAGCGAGGTGGAAACTTCACAGCAGTAGAGTAAGAACAATGTAACCCAGCTCACAGGAAACTTATTTACCTCCCTACCTCCCAAAGCTCATAATTTCCCATTAGTGGTTCACCTCTGAGGCCACATCTGTGTAATGTCAAGAGTAATCTATATGGATGTGTAACCTTCAGTCAAATATATAGCTATCTTGCCTGCATAACATCAAGTCAATAGGGATTTTTCTATTCTTTTATAGCAGAGCTTTTTTCCCGTCATTTGAATGCTTAACATCACTTAAATATGATCCAGGATTTATTCAGAAATTAAAAAAACACTTGTTTATAGTTCAAATTACCAGCAAGATATCACCGCCTGCCTATAAATAAATAATGATCATATCAGTTGTCTTGCTGCCTCCCTCACACAAAGCAGATGACAAACTCCTACTCTTTCTCTCCAGAGGAAGCTCATGTTTTGGCATTTCCAGTGTGTGGTTTATGAAAGACCTAATACACAGTGTTCTTCTATTTTTACATCTGCAAGAACTGAGATTAAGAGACATAGAAGCTATTTAGGGTATTTCAGCTCTGCCAGCCATTTTGACTCGAGGACATTTTCGAGGCCCAGTCCCCTGCAGTCAAGCCCGGCACACTGACATGGCTGCCGACTAAAGCAGGTGACTCACTAGGACTGTAGCTTCTCTCAGCTTACGCACAGCACAAGTCACCTTGACTTACTGTATCACTGTCAACCTCAGAGACTGTCTGTGGTACAGTGATGGAGGAAAGTGTGATTTTAGCTGCCAGATAACCTATCATTTATCATTACCATTATTAACATTAGAATCACAAAATTTTAAAGTTAGAAGGAAATTTCTGGGTCATTGGAGTTCCTCTCCCTTATTTTTGATAGGAGGAAACGGGGGCCAGGCCAAGGTTGGTGGAGATACAGGTTCTCCCACTAACCAGGGGGAGATATACTTTCAAATCAGGCAATATCAACCTCAGATAGTTTGAAACTTAGGTAAATGAAAGTTGTAGGGTTTTATACGGAACAAGTCCAGGCAATCCTTAGGTACCTAGTTCAAGGCAGTAGGCAAGGAATTATAAAAGATAGAGAAAGGTAGTCTACACTATAAAAATGCATAAAAACAGAAGGATTGCCACAGGCCAAAAGCTAGCTGACTTTGGTCTTGCTGCACAGAAGGGTTGTCATCTTTGAGAGGAAGACCTTTTCTGCAGAACCTGGCTCGCTGGTTTCACCTGATAAAGCAAGGCTCTCAGGCCTTCTTTCTGTCGTTGATTTATTTCCAAGTGTAATTTAAGAACTCTTCTTTGGATTGAGAGAATTTTCTTCTTAAGAGGTGACTGTGTGTGGGGGTGTGTGTGTGTGTATAGACTTCAAATGGGTAAAAATTCTCACCTCCTATCTTCTAAAAATCCCTACCCCTACTCCCATAGTGTTGATCTTTAATTTCATTCTATTGCTGTTCATTCATTTACTTGTTTTTTCTTCACCCTTTCATTCATTTTACCTTTCTTGCATATTTGCTTTATATGATGCACATTCCACATGCCGGATGAGATATAAAGATGTATAAGTTATGCTCCCTGTTCTGAGGGATTTCACAGTCTAGCATGCCAAACAGGTATATAAACAAATAAATTCCACAATATCACAAGAATGACAGCTTTTCTGTTAGAGCATAGGACAGAGTGCTGCCTACTATATTTGGAGGAGTCTAACATCAGAGATGAAACTTGAAGGATGGGAGAAGTTGATCAGACATAAAGAAAAAAGATCCTTCCTTACAAGTAGTAGCATGTATAAATGCACAAAGTCTTAAAAGGAACTTGCCAGGTTTGGAAAATAATGAGTTAGGTCATGTGGGCAGAATAAAGAGATGGGTCTAATGGCCCCATTAGAAGTCGTTTGACAGGTTTGATGCTGGAAAAAGAAACTCCAAGATTTCTAGTTTAGGAAACAGAATAAATAGTGCATATGGTAGAAACTCTTTGAGCAAGTCCAAGAATATAGCATAGAGTTTAGTGTAGGACATTTGAGACTATAAAAACTCTAAGGTCATTTGTAGAGGTCAATTATTGCTCTACTTTTTCAGTGGTTAAAAAAACAGTTTTTAACATTGTAGGTGGTTTTCCTTTGTACTATTAACAACCAGGATGCATAAGAATAAGTAAATACAACGACAGATACTAACTTTAAAAAAAATAATGATTATATTTCCCACTGTTGATAGGTGATACTGGAAGGCTGGACCACACTTCTACTGCAATTCTATTACACTTAGTTTATTAAACCAGTGGCTAAATTAGAAGCATGGTCCAGCTCTCCAGCATTATCCATTTTTTCAAGTAATGAAACAGTTACAGAACATAACTTGAAATATTAGTTATTAAAATAATTGACATTAAAGTAGATGCAGAAAGATGGGGCCTAAACAAGGTTGAAAGACACTAATGTTAAAAAAAAAAACAAGATCATGAATAGGGGGAAATAAAGCCATTATTTAAAACAATTCACATATTTACATCAGTAAATATGGTTTTTGGCTAATTTGGTGCAACTAGGCAAAGAGTTTATGAAAAAGACCACAAAAGCAATGACAGCAACAACAAAAAGAAATAACTGGGACCTGATCAAATAAAAAAGCTTCTGTACAGCCAAGGAAACTATTACTAGAGTGAATAGACAACATACAGAATGAGAGAAAATATTTACATGCTATATAACCAACAAAGGACTGATAACTAGAATCTTTACAGAACTCAGGAAAATCAGCAAAAAAAAAAAAAAAAATCAAACAACCCTATCAAAAAGTGGTCAAAAAACATGAACAAAAACTTTTCAAAAGAAGATAGACTAATGGTCAACAAATGTATGAAAAAATGCTCAACATCTCTAATCATCAGGGAAATGCAAATCAAAACCACAATGAGATATCACTTAACTCCAGTGAGAATGGCCTTTATCAAAAAGGCACAAGACAACAAATGCTGGCATGGATGCAGAGAGATAGGAACACTCATACACTGCTAGTGCAACCTCTGCGGAAAGTAGTATGAAGATACCTCAAAGAGCTAGAAGGAGAACTACCATTTGATCCAGGAATCCCACTACTGAATATTTACCCAAAGGAAAAAAAAAGTCATTCTATAAAAAAGACACCTGCACTACAATGTTTATAGCAGCACAATTCATAATTGCAAAGATGTGGAAACCATCCAATGCCCATCAATACATGAGTGAATTAATAAAATGTGGTATACGTATACTATGAAGTACTACTCAGCCATAAAAAAATGGTGTACTAACACCTCTTGTATGACCCTGGAGGGAGTAAGAGCCCATTCTTCTAAGTGAAGTATCGTAAGAATGGAAAAACAAGCATGACATGTACTCACCATTAAATTGGTACTAATCAATTAAAACTTACGTGCACACATGGAAGTAACATGCACACCGGGAATCAGGCAGGTGGTGGGGGGAGGAAGGGATGAGTAAACTCATACCTAACAGGTACAGTGCATGCTGTCTGGGGGATGGGCACACTTGTAGCTCTGACTCTGGTGGTGCAAAGGCAATTTATGTAAACAAAGCATTTGTACCCCTGTAATATTCTGAAATTTTTTAAAAAGTTCACCAATAAAGACCTCAAAAAAGTAATAATTGATTATAAACTATTATGTAGTGTTAAAATAGAACACTATATTTATGTATATTCTTTTTCCTAAATTTTTATTTTAAAATAATTTCAAATTTACAGAAAAGTTACAAAAAAATTCAGAGAACTCTTATACACTTTTACATGATTCATCATTTTTTAATATCTTAACATGTTTGCTTTATCATTCTCTCCTCAGATATATATTATGATTTATGTTTTTCTGAAACCTTTGAAAATAGTTTGCCTGCATCATACCCTTTTCTCCCCAAATATTTCTGTATATATTTCATAAGAATAAGAATATTCACTCAACATAACACAACGGAGTTATCAAATTTAGGAAATTTAATATTAATACAATAGTTTTATCAAATCTATGGTATATATTATAATTATGACAATTTTCTCATAATGTCTTACATAATATTTTTCCTTCCAGTATAAACCAGTCTAGGATCATGCATTGCAAGACATTGTTATGTCTCTGTATTCTTCTATCATCTGGAACAGTTTCTTAGCCAACGACATCTATATTTTGAAGGATACAGGCAAGTTATTCCATAGAATATTCCTGAATTTTTATTTGTTTGATGTTTCCTCACAGTTAGATTCCGGTAATGCCATCCTTGCCAGAATGCTCAAAAGTGATGCTGTGTCTTTTTCTGGGTATCATATCTGAAGGCACCTAATATTCACGAGTACCTCCTTAGTGATGTTAATTTTCAATGTGTGGTTTGGTTTCTCTCCCTTGTACTAAATAGCAATCTGTGGGGAGACACTTTGAAGCCAGGCAAATATTCTGTTCATCAAATTCATCACTCACTCCTCTGTCTTGAGGTTTAGCATTCATTGAGTAATCCTGCCCAAATCAATATCAGTATTGATGATGGAGGCAAAGGATGATTTAAAACTCCAATAACCTCCAAATTTATCAGTTGTCATTCTACTCCGAGAGCCCTTTCCTCCCTATTTATCTACCTCCACGTGGACCCATGGATTCCTGTTTTATTCAAACATATTATTACCCTTATTTATTTGGATAAATTGTTTCATATTGCTAAAATGATGGACACTCCAAGCTGGCTCCTGTGTTGTTTATTCATGCTCCCACGTTCGTTCGTTCGTTCGTTCCTTCCTTCCTTCCTCTCTCCTTCTTTCTTCCTTTCTTTTGTGAACACTTCTTTCATTTCTTGTATAAGTGGTTCCAGGCTCACCTTGTAACTTCTTGCCCCAACCCTAGAATTTACCACCTCATTTTATCAGTTTTATCGAGCCATTTAAATACTTTGGTTTTCTACCTTTAAAATATAACTCAAAGTCTCATTCTGGCATTCTAATATGTTTTCTATCACTTGATGTGCTGCTGAGAAAAAATATTAGAATGTTCTCTTTTTAACAAGTGTATAGTGTGTGTGTGTTTGTGTGTAATTTACTCACACTTTTGTAGATTAAAAAATCACTACTGAGGGATTTGCAATAGAACTTATAAATCAGAGGTTATTATACTGGGTCAGAATATTTTCTTTGATCGCTATCAAGAATTCAGGTGCTAATTACACAATTAACTATTACTGAAATGACAGTAGCAAGTGTAAAATCTATATTTGTTTGCTGCTCATTAGCTCAGTATACCTACCAATTCTGGTGATACAAGCTGTTTGCATTCTGCCACATCCTCAGCCATAAAAAATTTTCATCACTGATTTTGAAACAATTTGCAGTAGCAAATGTTGTTTTTCTTAATATGATCTTTTCATCACATGATCCAATAATGGCTTTCTCCTTCTCAAAATGAAATATTGTATATTTGTTAATCAAAACTATCTTAGTTAA
This sequence comes from Propithecus coquereli, assembly GCF_000956105.1. Classification (NCBI taxonomy): domain Eukaryota; kingdom Metazoa; phylum Chordata; class Mammalia; order Primates; family Indriidae; genus Propithecus; species Propithecus coquereli. Next base: position 2,996,820 of record NW_012152840.1, read on the forward strand.
GTTACGTTAGAATACAAAGATAGGTTAGTATGGAAATAGATTAATAGACCGTTTTTCTAATGCAAGCTACTACACAATGAAATGAAATTGCAGTAAACCAACATCCTTAGCAGGATCGCCAAGATCTAGTCCTGGCATGCGTACATACCTTCCTTCTTTAGTCCTTCTCCTTGATCCATTCCAGACACACAGACCTACTTTCAGTTCTTAAGCTTAACTAGCTTCATGCCAACTTCAACACTGGGTTTGATGAGTGCTCTTGCTACAAGACTTTTTCTTCATCAGTTTGCTTAATTAACTCCTACTTATCTTCTACCTTTCAATTGAATGACATTTTCTCAGGGAAGCCTTTCCTGTTGCCCAAGATTAGGCAAGGTCCCCTGTTATATACTCTTAAAATCCTATATTTTTCCTTCATGGAGTTTAATACAGTGTAAATAAATAATTATCTGTGTAATTACTGGTTTAATATGCGTCTTCCCACTTGGTCTGTAAAAAATTTTGAGGACACTCTATTTGTGGAATAGATGAATGAGAAACATGAAGGTGTTGCACCTACCGATACCCATTCTGGCTCTAATGAATGTTTACTGTAGGGACTTCCCATGTCTGGAAACAAATGACACTAGATATCTTCATGGTGAGATTTGCCAACAAAGGACTTGACAGCAAAGAGTACAACATCTTCAGTCTCCTTTAAAAGTAGATTAGAGACTAGGAAAGAAATTGCTTTCTCAGAGTGCCAGTGAAAATTCTCTTTTCATCTGTCCCTTACCATGGGAAAAATAGCATGTCTCCTCCCCTGCTGCCCCGTTCACCCCCAAGTTGAATGCTTGCTGAGTTGCAGGAGCTACTGTACCATCCTGTGCCTCCACAGTGCGGAGAAATATTTTTAGGGTAAGCTGTCTAGTGAATATATATACAGGGGACATTAAAAATCAAAAACTTGAATACAGATGTTAATTAATCAAAGCAACAGTAGTGAATGAGATTTCTTGATACAAGAAGAGAGAGGACTGAAAACTGTGCATCATTTTTTTTAAGGGAAGACAAGTGGAAGGAAAAAAGCATACTGAGTAGGAGCAGCTAAAGGTAGGGCAAGAAAACAGGGAGGCTGTGTGTCTTGGAGGCCAAGAGAAGAGAATCTTTCAAGGTTCTAAGTCAATGCTTTCCATGCTGCAGAAGAAGTTGAGTATGATTTAATAACTTTCAAGTTTATTTCCAAAAAAGAGATCATTGATGAACCTTGGGGTAGGAAATTGTATAGGCTTAATGTGGGTGCACATCAGAGTGCGGTGAATTAAGGAATAGCCGTGAGGTAGACAACTCCACAGGAATCATGCCTGTGAAAGGAGAAAGGGAAATGGCCTGGGGCTTGGTGGCCACATCAGCTGGGGACAGCTATATGTTTTAAGGAGAACACACTTAAAGACTCATGGGAAAGAGGTCATAGAGAGGGATAGACTTAGGATACAGAAACAAGGGTGGGGATGTTTGATGGAGGGAAAGTTCTTAAGGAAGTAGGAGGCCATAAAACCTAGGGCAGAGGACAAGAGTCAGCCTTTGGGAGGAGAAGGAAATCAAGGTAGCTTGGCATGAGTCTGGGAAAGAAAGATAACATTGTTCTTGCAGTGTTTTTGTTCCCAGTTCAAAATGAATTGTAAAGTAAAGGTTAAGTGTTGGAAACGAGGAGGAGGAGGAGGCGGAGGTGAGGAGAAAGATTGAAGTAGAGGGATTAGGAAAAACCGAGGAATGAAATGCCCACAGGGCCCTGGAGGAGTTAGTGTCATCACCGCCTCCTGTGGCAACACACTTGGCTGTAGAGGTGCAGGATTTTTCTCCAGCTTGCTCAGCAGTCCTGATAGATAAAAGGAATTATTGGATTGATATAAATCTGCAGTTTTTCCAGGTTAATGAGATGGCTAGGTATATATACTTTCCTCTTCTCCTAATATTTATTGTTTAAATCACAGAAGAATTTTTAAAATTTAGAAAACAGAGGAAAGAGGGAAAAACACACTTCATCATATAAAGACATACACAATAGCAATTTGACATAATCATTTACATCTTTTTAATGCATGTTTTTATTTTTTATTTAATGAAAATCAATGACTATATGATGAGGTATATTTTCTTCACATTTAAAGTAATCCTTTATAATTATAAAGTTATATCTCAGTCAGGAGGAACATTCAGATTCAAAATACTTTACTGACAATAAGTACAAAATGTCCCTGAACTCTAATCCCCTTCTGGTGTTGGGCTGAATGATCTGATTTCTCAATCTCAAATGTCTCACAACCAATTTGACAATTATGAAGCAACATTTTGCCCAAATATGAACTTGCAAATGCCTTTAGCACAGTTCTCCAAATTGCTCCATTGGACTGGATGAAAAAAATAGAAACAAAATAAACGTTCTCCATATACAAAGGTTATTAGCTCATGCAATGCCATCTCTTTTAGAGATGTTTAATTAGATGAATTCTTTTTATATTATATAATAAGAAGAGATGAGTTCAAAGGTTAGAAAGTTTTTTGTTTTAATTTTTCATTGTGATCGAACTAGAAGAAAAAGGCTAATGGACATTTATTAGTAAGTAATAAAAAAGCAAATATCAACATATTTCAGCAATATTTGCCCTATAGAAAGAAGAGTAATGAACAGGCTAACTTTGTTACAGACAGTATAATACAAATTCAAGAATATGAAATATTCAGGGAGGAGGATTGCCCTGTCTTTCTTTAAGTTAGTATCTATTTGGGCCCTGACACCAATATTAATGTTTTTGTTACATTTAACCTCAGTTGGAATGAGGTTCTTCAGGGCTTCCTGATCTGATTCTTTTCTTTTCAATTTTCTCTCTACCTGTCTAGAGCTTCAAATCAAATTTAGTAGGTCAGAAAGAGGAGTCCTGTATCCCACCTATTAGAAGACCAATTATATTATTAATATTTCTTCACTTGCCCCCACTTGGTCAAACAACATTCTCTTATAAAATTGGGGTTTTTCCCCTGTATATCTGCTCTATCTTTGGCTGCTTGGCCTCATGGCCTCTGACTGGGCCTATTATGGTCCAGGCCTGTCCCTGACTCTGCTTTCAATGTTTCCAGTTGTCTTTGTGAGGGTGTTTGCACACTCTACTACGACCTTTTCTTTTGAGTACCTCACTACCACTTTCTTAAGGACAGCCGGGGTCCTCTCACTTGTTTACCCCTGTGGATGAAAACAACATTGTGTCCTGGCTACAATCCCGGTTAAACAAACTCTTTCTCAGGAAATACCTCTCCCACAGGGTGTGTGTTACGGGGTAGAACGGAAGAGGAGGGAACCACCTACCTTCCCTTTGCCCACTCAGTGTTAACCTTGCTGTACTCCAAGGCTGCGCTGGAAAGCATCCGTGACCTTGACTCTCTGCTTCTCGTCCTGCCCCATGAGAGGTGCAGATGCTGTATAGGTGCCTCAACACCTCTCCCCTGAACTCTCCACTTCTAGCAGGAAGAAAATTTACTTTACCTGCCTCTGTGATCAAACCGCAGTCCCTATCCTATGCCCAAACATTCTGAGTTTTCTAAATCCCTGAGTTATTGCCACACTCTCAATAATTCAAGTTAAAAAGAGAGAGATTTAAGATTTTTAAGCTAGCCTTATCTGAATTTACTACCTTTACTTGAACTAACCAGACAATAATTTAAACCAGTGCTATGCTTAAAGATATAGTCTCTATCTGATAGACTATCAGTCACTTATAATTCCTTTTCAATTTCAGGATTGTTTTGGGGAGCTCTGATGTCCCTGATTTTACAAGATACTCAGGAACTTACATAAAACATCAAATACAATTTTATGGGCACTGTTTTAAATGCTGCTGTCCCTTACCTCCTGTGACTTTAGTTTAGAAAGAAATTCTTTCCAGTAGTTCAAGTTTCTGTGAGGAAGGAGGTTTTTCTGGGTGTGGTTTTCTGGAGTCTCTGAGATTATACCATGTCCTAGGTGCTAAATACTCTTCTTGTTCGCAGAGTCCTCCCTACCTCTCACCCTGCACAGTCTAAAAATCTGCTTCATAGCGACTGTATATAAGAAAGGGAGAAATCAGGGCACAGCGTAGCCAATGGTGAACTTCAACTGAACCTAGGCCTCCCAATTCTGTGCCAGGTTCTGGACATCCAGCCATTGCTTCTGACATATTCTTCTCATGTCTAGTCAAGGAAAGGGTTGAAGGAGCAATAATCACTAGAAATGTTCTATCATGTTCCCTGCCTCAGAAATATTATAAAATGACAATGGATAATATCTCACGTTACCTTTAGTTTGCTCAGTGCATAGTTTCATCTAAAACGTGAAAGTAGAAAGGGCAGCCGAGGAAAAGCCCGGGGAGGCTGAGCTGCACAGGACTGCAAGGGAAGGGCACGTCTGAGGCAGGACTGACCTATGAGCCTAGACTCCTCCCTCTGAGGTGCCTGTGGCAGGGTGGCAGGAGCAGGTGTTTCCTGATCCGTGGGAGCAGGTGTTGGCCTCAGGAGCACCCCTTAGGACTGAATTTGCAGTGGACGATGCCCCTCCTAACCTGGCATATCCAAGATGAGAATGATCAGTACAGCTCAGTGGGCAGCCTTGACAATGTTAGGAATGTCTCCACTATTTTTAAATCTATTCATTTCCGAGATCATGCCACATATTTTGCTACTAAAAATGGAATCAAGGTTACTGTGGAAAATGCAAGTTTATGTGCAAGTAAATGCTTTTCTTCAGGCTTTAATATTTCAAGAGTTTAAAGTTCAGGAAGAGTCTGTTACTGTTTGAATTAATTTAACTGTCCTTTTAGACTGTTTATCTATTTTTGGATGAAGTCCTATGCCAGTTTTCTTGCAGTTATTTTTGGAATTGTCTACACGCCACTGTCATCAGGGAAGATGTAATCCCTTCTTATGAGGAGATACATATATGCTAGAAATTGGGTAGAGGAAATTATTCTTGAGAAATTTTATGTGTAATTTTGAGAAGCTGAACCCAGAGTTATAAAGCTAAGCCCAAAGCATGACTTCTTCCATTGCTGTGGGGACTTTAAATGCACTTCGCATGTGTCACCAAGGTTATGGTTGCCCTTGCATACTGTTCCTGGAAGAAGAAAGAGCGGTGACAGTCTGTAAAATCAATACTCAGGAGCCTGAGGAGACTCTGGACTACGATTTCTGCAGCACCAATGTTACTAATAAAATTATTCTGCAGTCAGAGGGGCTCCATGAAGCATTTTCCGAATTGGATGTGATGAGTGAGGTCCTACAGATTGCCCTGTCTCCTGACAAGCCTTTATTTCAGGTTATCTGTTTTTGGAAATGCAGGAAGTTCCCATCTTGACTATCTCAAAGATTCTGGTTTGGTGGAAGCATTTCATTGTAATCAGACCCAGATCAACAGGTACAGGATTTCTCTACTGAAACCATCTACGAAGGCGTTAGTCCCATCTTGCAAGGTATCTATTCAGACAGATAACCGAGGATTCCTCTCACTGCAGTATATGATTAGAAAAGAAGATGAACAAATATGTTTTGTGGAATATTACTGCTGCCCTGATGAAGAAGTTCCTGAGTTTGAGTCTTGAGTATGATGATTCACTGTGATATTAATATTTTATGTGTATATTCATGATAGGTTAAGTTCTCACTCTGAGTACAGTACTTTTTATAATTTATTGGATTTTCTATAGAGAAGAAGCATGGAGAAGATAGGAGCAAGGTCCCTGTACCCTAATAGTTGCAATGTATTTTGTAAAATAAATGTTTTCACATAGTCATAGATTATCCAGAATTGGACTGTCCTGTGGTTCTGTCTTTTGAACTCTTGGGAATCCTTGTGAGCTGACATGCATAAATTATATGATGTATTTCAGGAGAACATTTGAAGAATCTAAAGATTTCAAGTTTGTTAAAGCCATATCTGAAATGTTCTTTTATTTATTTACTGTTGGAAAAAGGAAAGGTATATGAGCATTGCTTATTAGTTTGAATTCTGGAGACTAGATCTTAAAGCAGCAGTTCTCATAGTAGTCTGCCCAGACCAACAGCATCAGAACCACCAGCGAACTCGTAAGAAACTCTAGGGGTGAGTCCAGCAATCTATATTTTAACAAGCTTCCCCCAGGAAGTTCTGATGCACATTAATGTTTGGGAATCACTATTTTAAAGTATACCTTAAAAAAAAGCATTTAATTGCATTGAGGTTATTACTTTTACATGTGATTTCTTTGCAAATGTTCTGAAGTTGAGACATCACCAAATAGGGTCTGAATAATTCTTTATATGATTTATTTTTAAAGTATACCTTGTGAAGAAATCTATGAACAGGATATAAAACAGTCTTCAGAGTTACAGATTTTCTTCTTGTTCTCAAAACTGTTCATAGCAGTAAGTACTGTAATAAGTACTTATTAGATACCTTCCATTTGCCTATAAGTTTCTTGACCAAACCAAGGTGTAGAGAACCAGTTATTATGTGATTTTGTACTTTCCTGGGTAGTTGTCACTGAAATAATTTTTGTGGCAAATAACTATTTTTTGTATTTAATAAAATATAACTAAAAAATAAACAGTGAATGTAAATATAAGCTCTCTCTATATATAATTTTAATAACGTATCTTATTTAATCTATTATATCTAAAATATTATCCTATCAATGATATGACATTTAAGTTCTTTTTTAATTGGTAGTGAGTCTTTAAAAATCTATGTGTATTTTACACTTCCAGCATATCATTAGTGGTTTAGACAAATTGAATACATAAAAATAAGTTTTATGGAATGTATGATAATTTATTAATTACATTTATTTTTATTCTATTATTTATCACTTCACTTGTCTCTCAACAGAACATCCAGACATGTGTAACAGTAGTTGAATTCAGTAGAATTTGGTATTTTGCAGACTTTCAATCACATAAAAACCATAGTTTGTCACATATTTTGCAATTTGGCTGCTATGAAGGTAGGTGACATATGGAATATGGGTCTCCTTTTGTACTATTTCCCCAAGCCCCACAAATGTTAATGGTAGGCCTGATTTCTTCTTCTCCACCCTGAGCAGGTGCAATTGGAGAAGAGACTCTTCAGAAGCCCCAGACCTTCACCACGACAGTGCTTATTCCTGTACTTTCTCGTTCCTGAATACTGTCCCACATTCCCTCCATGATTCACCTCAATTTTTTCCCTTTCAGTGAAATAAACATTTATAGGTTAAATAAATTAGTGTTTTTTTCAATCTATGAGGGCTTTCACCTATATCATCTATTTGGTGCACAACAAACTCCATGAGTAGAAGCACATAAGGAAAGAGGTTGAGAAAGTTTGAGTGATAGGACCAAAGTTCAACAATCAGTAACCCAGGCTTTCTCATTCTGAGTCTTTGCCCTTTCAACTTCATTTTGTTGCTTAGTTTTGGGTGTGATTTGGGCCAACAGAAAGGGAAGTGAAGGAAGCATTTTAGGTGGAGCAAACGGCATGAGCAAAGAAGCAGAAAATAGCAGTTCAGTTTGGCTGAAGCCCATGGTCTGAGTGCAGGAAAAGTAAAAAATGCGGAAAAGAATAAGAGCTGTGCTGATGAAACCTTGGGTGTCAGGTTTGGGATTCTGCATTTTATTCTGATTACTGTGTGCTGTGTTGTTTAGAAAAGCTAATTGAAAAAAAAGAAACTTAATTTTTTAATTAATAAAAATTCTGTTTATTTGTCCTTGAGAGAAAGCTGGTGTCTATCCTAGGAGTAAGAGGAGAGTAAGTAGCTCAACCTGTACCTGCAATGATAAAGTCCTGCTGCACACATCTTCCCATCTTTCTACCTTCTAATCCTGACCAGCTGGCTCTCCAGTGTGCACAGCTGCTCATAAGGCTGGCAAGGTTCCAGAGGATGAATAGGCCAGTTCCAGCTCCTACCATCATGTTTCAGCCACATGGCCAAATAAGCATAATTCGTCACATCTTTGTACACTAAGGACAGGCATTTATTTTTTCAATTGATATACAATACCTTTGCAAACTTTTGTTTTAAAGGGAAAGAATTATATGTTTAGATTTTTTTAAACAATTCTGAACACAGCAGTCAGAGTTATCCCTTTAAAACATATGTAGGATCATGCCATTCCTTTGCTTAAAGACCTGCAATGGTTTTCTGTTTTATTCAGAGAGAAAGTCCTGAATATACAACAATCTTCAGAGTTACAGACAACTACCCAGGAAAGTACAAAATCACATAATAACTGGTTTTCTACTCCTTGGTTTGGTCAAGAAACTTATAGGCAAATGGAAGATACCTAATGAGTACTTCCTGCAGTACTACTTCTGTGAATACTTTTGAGAAGAAGAAAATCTGTAACTTAGAACATCTTAGAAAGCCTTAAACAACCTGGCCCCCCATTACCCTTCTAGTCTCCTTTATATTTATGTTTCTCTTGTTCGCTCTTTTTTGCTGCACTGCTATCTTTGCTGTGCCTCTGACACAATAGGCACATTGCTGCCTCGGGACATTTGCACTTGTTATTCCCTTTGCCTAGGACACTCTTCCCCCAGATACTTACAGCATATACTCCCTCGCTTCCTTCTGACCTTTGCTCAAATATCCTCTTCTCAATGAGGCCTCCTAACCACTCCTTTTAAATTGAATCTCCATCCCAGGATACCATATCTTCTATTTCATCTTCCAACATGCCATCTGACATCCTATATATTTTATTTACAATATTTGTTTTCAGTCTCTCTTCTTCCACTAGAATGTAAGCACCAAGAGAAGGGATTGGACCCATTTTGCTCATGGTTGTTTCTGCCAAAACCTAGAACAGTGTCTGACACATAAAGGTGCTTGATAAAATTTATTGAATTAAATAAATGAGACCTTCTATTTTCTGGCACAACATATCATTGAGCCTTTTGTTTTGTTAAAGGACCTGCTAATTTTCTTGTTAATTTTAATGAATCTCAACAAATGTCTTCATCCTCCTGAGTATCTTGGGTTTCTGTGTTAGATGCTTCATTTCTTTTTCCATGGTGCAAAGTCGCCAGGGTATTAGTCAGACTGACTAAAGATGATGATGTTTCTTCTAGGTCATAAAATGGAGCATCGCAAAGCCTGGGTGTGGGGAATTCTTATAATTCTATATTGCCTTGGCACCCAGTTTGAACATGTGTTTAACTTTCTAATACCAGCAGCAGGGTTCAGTCACCCATGACACAGTTTCCAGTTCTACGTACACCCAAATGGCTCAAGCCAGTGGGAAGAGATAATAACTTAGGGACATGTCTGCTGCTTAGTAGACTGGACTCCCTGCTTTCCTGCTGCTTCCTTTAAATGCACCATTTAGGCATTTGCCCATGAACCTAAAGTGACCCACATCCTGGTCCCTTATATATACTGCCACTTACTCTCTCCCTTTCTCTCTGTCTGACTCTTCATTTCTGCCTTGTGTGACCCAGGGAAGGAGAATTGCCCTCCCAACTCATTACTCTCCTCTAGCCCAGGATTTGTAAGTAAAAATCTTTGAACTTGTTTCCTGTAGTGGTGATGTATTGAATTTGTGCTTCCTTCTGAAGAATCAGGGGCTGACCCAGGCTGAGTTTTCCCTGTGATGCTGGGGAGAACACAAAGTTCGGCTCCCAGCACCAGAGTAATAGTCAGGCAGGCATAAACTGGATGTGGATCCAACAGGAGCCACGAGGGTATGTATGTATCAGTATAAACAAGTTTCCTGTGCAAGGGATCCCTGGTTGAGGGTTAGACATCTGGGCATTAGGCCATCCACCAGGTAAAAGAAGTATTCTATGATAGTCACACTGGAAACACTCACACCTAGCTCCCCTTCATTTCTACTTAGGGCAGGGTTGCCTACCATTCTGGTAGTGGAACCCCAATTTAGCTGGAGGCTACCAAGACACTGGGACCTTGCAAAATTTCCATCTGTTGACTGGGACATGAGCACACTATCTGTGATCAGAAATAGTATTACTCAATTTATCTAGTCTGTCATTTCTACTCTGATTGTATCTTATATGTGTGTATGTAATTTGTGCTATCACAATATTATGTTCACTGATATCCTAACTTTGGAAATGATTCAGAGCATACATACTTTTTTTCTCTCTAGAACTAATTTTAATATTTGAGGGTGACAGACCAGTTTTGTACTATGTCCAAAGTAGTAATGTGCAGAGAGGCTCAATAAATGTAGCTTGACTTGGTGCAGTGATGACTATCTGCCTTTTGATGTTGAGAGTCAAATAATGCCATGAAAATTATAGTCATAATCCATGAGCATCAATTATAACAAGCTATTCAAGATTCATTCAAGGACAAATAAATCTTATACATCCTTAAAATATAAGAAATGTGGAATCAGAAAAAGGAAGGAAAAGAATAATTTAAAGCACAACTTTCTATTATACTGCTTTCTATTATATTTTCTACTATATTTCTTTCTATGATATTGCTAATATATTGCTAATATTTCTATTATATTGCTAATATTTCTACATTTTCTATTATATTGCTTCAATGTTTATCTCCAATTATTTAAATATTGAAAACATTTTCAGAATGCTAATTAATCTTCTTCATTCTGGTATGTCTTGCTTCCATATATTGTTATAAAAGTAATTGGTATAATATTCATAAGAACAAATTTAGTGATTCCTTCAAATCTATAGATTATCCTTATGCATCACAGAATTTTAAAATTTTAGAAGTGGACAGAGAAGTGGGGCATAGGTCTATTGAAGGGAGTACTAGTGGTGTAACCCTTTTTATACTATGTTTTCTCAGCAATGGAAGATAATTTCTTCAACTCTGACTTAGGTAAGAAAGACAGAGATCTGACCCAAGATCTGACCTATTGGTAGGTCTTAGAGCCACACCCCATAGATTCCAAACCAGTTGTCACTGCTAAACCATTCACTTCCTCTCTGCCATGCTTCTCCCAGTTTTCTTGACATCTGAAGGCTTTTGAGAAACAAGACTGTTTCTCAGAAAATGTTCCAGATCCTTGAACATAGAGACTATTTATTAGAGATGATATTGACCCAAGTTTCTTATTTAAAAAAATGCTTCTTAGACTTTCTGGTCATTGCCACAAAGAAACAGTTGACTTAAGTGGATATCCCTTAGCTACTGTCCAACAGAACCTGAGTATCTGCGAAGCGATTTTGGCATCTCATTGACACCTATAACAATTTTTCCAAGGTTAGTGATCCAAAAATTTGATCTCTCATAGTATGGCTGTCCTAGGTTCCTAGGTATAATTTATTAAAAAAGTATGAAGAATACTTCCAACTCGTTGGCCTGTCATTTTCTTCAAAGATATAAGGTCATTCCCTTGTTCCAAATTTTGATTATTTAACCACTAGTTTACAGAATAAACACTTTATCTTTACCAAGTTCTAGCCTCACTGGAAGCCTCCCCTCCAGGCAAGCTGATATACTTACTGTCTTACAAATTCCAAAGGAGGACAGGGGGCCGGAAAATGGCAGATTAGTGGCGACCTCCTGGCTCTCTGCTCCCAGAGTAGGAGGAGAAGAATGCGGACAGCTACACACGAGCAGATTGCTCGCCTACAGGAACAGCACCATGAATCTGCAGAGAAGCAGCGCAGGACAAGCAGCACTGGGGAAAAAAAAGGTGACTTGGAGAATCAACCGCAAAATCTGGAGAGCGCGAGATATACAATAGGGAATAGAGCGTGGGACTGTGCCTGTCAGCCGGCTGGGGCAGTGTGACCTGACGCACAGGAGGACAACTCTTCCTCCACCGACCTCCACGTCCACTCACGCAGGGAAGCGCCTACCGTCAGTGTGAGGTCGTAGCACGGGATGACAAGTTATGTGGAGAAGAGACAATAGTGGGAAACATTTCGATCTCTCCAGTGCTCTGTGCTAGGTCCTCACTGGGCGGGGAAGGGACTGGTTTTAGTGGACACTTCCCGGCTCAGCAGGTGGGAGTTAGGAGACAGGTATCTTGCCTCTGGCAGTCACCGGTACCAGAACAAGGGAGGTGAATGCGGAAAGGGAGGCTTTGCCCTTGGAAACCGCCGAGGTTTTGGCTGGCGCAGGGTGGGACAGAGCGTAGAGAACCCCCTACTGGACTGACGTGAGACAGTGCATCAGGGAGGCAGTGGGGACAGCCGGCTGCTCATTGAGACAGCCTGCCAAACTCAGCACCCACGCCCCTGGAGCAGTCACCTCTAATGCTGGCTCTCCGTGGGTGGGCAGCCACCATTTTGGGGATCCATAGCCTGGAAACGTTGTGGCAAGTTGCTGATCTGGGCACCACCCCTTCCCCAGCCCAACAGGACAAGCCCAGGCAGTGGACTCAGGCAGCGCCTCTCCCCTGCCCGGCAGAACAGGCCCTGCTGTTTGAGGAGGGGAGTAACGAAAAAAGCCGCTTTCTCAACATTCCTCCCCTAGCCCAGCCGCTTGTGCCAGAGCATGGAGAGAAGCCGCTTCCTGGGCTGAGACATGCAGGGGCCTCAGGCAGATCCCCTACCCCAGCCCGGCTGCTTGACTTTCCCTCCAGCAAGGTAGACCCCGCCGTTGGAAGAGGGGAGAAATGAAAGAAGACGTTTTCTGGGCTGGGACATGTGGCGGTGTCAGGCAACCCCACTACCCCAGCTCGGTAGGGCAGACTTTGCCCTTGGAGGCAGGGAGAAAGGAGAAAAATCATTTTCCCTTTGCGACTGGCATGAATCTGTGGGACCTTGGAACTAAGGAAAAGGGGAAAGACTGTTGGCTTGGTCCAGCGGGTTGGTTTTGTTATCTGATAAGAACATAACATCTGGGCTCACCCCTGGCACCCAGGCTGCTGCCAGCTTTGGGGCTTGTGGTCTGGGAAGGAAAATCTTGGCCAGAGTCCTTAGCAATTGCACCAATTGACACCCCCAACCTGGAGCTGCCTCCCAAGTGTGGTGAAAGAGCCCTGAATAACACATTGGCAGCTTTCCCCTAGCAGAAGATCAAACAACCACAGAAGTATATGCTCTCAGGCTCACAGGTACCTGTTGCTCTTCTCACCCCACCTAAGTGGCAACAGGACTCCAGTAACCCTTGGGAATGACAAGACACTTTCCAAAGATGGGGGCACTTGTATACCCCATTCAGGAGTTTAGAGCTCAATACAAAGGTATTGGAATACCTTGATAATTGACTTCTCCACACAAACTACAAGCAACAACAGAGAGGGTAACCCTGTAGCTCAACACAGTGCCTTCCATCTCAAACTAGTGGAGGGCAGCAGAGTCACACACCCAAGAGGGATTCACCACCTGGGAGACTAAGCAAGGGGTTCAAACTCACCAATCTCCTTTGTCAAGAGGTGAAGACAACAGGTCAGAGATAATCCAACAGGCTAAAACACCTCTAAGGCAATATAGGACCAGAGTGCATCTCCCCATCACTGTGAAGGAACATTCCTTCGGGGACTTGGAGTTAAGGCCATAAACCAGCCCCAACAATTCCAGTTCTTGACAAAGTAGCCTGATGAGAAAGAATCAGTGATAGAACACAGGAAACATGAAAGATCAGAGAGAAAAGTAACCTCCAAAAGAAAACATTCCATCTCAATAGATACCAACTTACATGATATGATTAAACTGACAGAGGAAGAATTCCAAACATGGATTATAAGAAAACTCAATGGAATAGAAGAGAAAATAGAAACCCAACATAAAGAAATCAGAAGGACAATACAGGAAATGAATGAAAAATTTTCTAAAGAAATTGAAATGCTGCAGAAAAACCAAACGGAAATCTTGGAAATGAAGGAGGCATTCAAGGAACTTCAAAATACAGTGGAAAGCCTCAAGACCAGAATGGATCACACAGCGGAAAAAAATCTCAGAGCTTGAAGATAATGCCTAATGTGCTAAACAAATTGGATGAAGAAAAAGAACACAGAAACAGGAGATAAGACCAAAACATACAAGAAATGTGAAATTATGTAAAGAAGCCAAATATAAGAATCATTGACATCCCAGAGAGAGAAGAAGAAAATACACAAGGGCTGGAAAAATTATTTCATGGAATACTGGAGGAAGATATGCCTGGCCTGGCCAGAAACCTAGATATCCAGATACAATAAGCACACAGAACTCCTGGGAGACTCAATGTGAAAAGGCAATCACCTTGTCACATAATTATTAGGCTGACCAAAGTATACACAAAAGAAGCAATCCTTCAAGCAGTGAGGTGAAAACAGCAGATCACCTACAAAGGAAAACCTATCGAACTAACTGCAAACTTCTCAACTGAAACTTTACAAGCCAGAAGGGACTGAGTGCCTATCCTGAATCTTCTAAAACAGAATAATGGCCAACCTAGAATTCTATACCCAGCAAAATTAAGTTTCATCTATGAGAGAGAAATAAACACCTTCCCAGACAAGCAATTACTGATGGAATCTGCGAAGACCAGACCAGCCCTACAGGAAGTACTCAGGCCTGTATTATACACTGAACAGCGCAATAGACACTCTCCAAATTAAAAGCACTCAAGAGTTAAAGTCTAGAACCTGGACTCCATGATGGCTCAAGGAGTAAAACAAAACAATAGGAATTCACCCAACAATATGAACGGAAATCTACCTCAAATATCAATCCTCTCAATAAATGCAAATGGCTTAAATTGTCCTCTGAAGAGACATAGACTGGCAGAGTGAATAAAAATCCACAAGCCTAGTATCTACTGTCTACGGGAAACTCATCTAACCCACAAAGATGCTTTCAGGCTGAAGGTCAAGGGATGGAAAATAATCCTCCAGGCAAATGGAAGTCAAAAGAAAGCAGGGGGAGCCATATAGATTTCAGATAACATAAGCTTTAAAATAGCAAAAGTAAGAAAGGACAAAGATGGCCACTATATAATGGTGAAAGGGAAGATCCAGCAAGAAGAATGAACAATTCTTAACATTTATGCACCCAACTCAGGAGCACCCAGATACATAAAGCAAACCCTGTCTGATCTAAATAGCATGATAAACAATAATGCCATAGTAGCCAGGGACTTCAACATCCCACTGAATGAACTGGACAGATCTTCCAAACAAAAAATAAGCAAAGAAATAATGGACTTAAACAGAGCTTTGGAACAAAAGGGTCTGACAGACCTCTACAGAACATTCCACCCAAATAAAGCCGAATATACATCAAGCACAGAAATTGGAGCAGCAATAAAAAACCTTCCAAAAAGGAAAAGTCTCGGACCAGATGGCTACACTTCTGAGTTTTACCAAACATACAAAGAAGAACTCATTCCTATTCTACAGAAATTATTCCACAACATTGAGAAAGATGGTATTCTCCCTAACTCATTCTATGAAGCCAATATCACCTTGATACCAAAGCCAGGAAACAACACAACAGAAAAAGAAAACTACAGACCAATATCCTTCATGAATATAGATGCAAAAATCCTCAACAAAATTTTATTAAATCAAATCAACATCATATCAAAAAAATAATTCATCACAATTGGGTGGGCTTTATACCAGAGATGCAAGGCTGCTTCAACATCATATCAAAAAAATAATTCACCACAATCAGGTGGGCTTTATACCAGAGATGCAAGGCTGGTTCAACATACATAAATCTATAAACGCAATTTACCTCATAAATAAAAGCAAGAACAAAGACCATATGATTCTCTCAATAGATGCAGAAAAAGCATTTGACAAAGTCCAGCACACCTTTATGATAAAAGCTCCTAACAAAATAGGCATAGATGGCATATACCTTAAAATTATCAAGGCCATATACAATAAACCCACAGCCAATATCATACTGAATGGGGAAAAATTGAAACCATTCCCACTTAGAACTGGAACCAGACAAGGTTGCCCACTGTCTCCACTTCTATTCAACATAATGCTGGAAGTCCTTGCTAGAGCAAGTAGACAAGAGAGGAGAATTAAGGGCGTCCAAATGGGGGCAGAAGGGATCAAACTATCACTCTTCGCTGATGATATGATATTATATCTAGAAAACCGCAAGGATTCAACCAAGAGATTCCTGGAAATGATAAATGAATTCAGTAAAGTCTCAGGATACAAAATCAATACACACAAATTAGAGGTATTCATATACGTCAATAACAGTCAAGCCAAAATTCGAATCAAAAGTGCAGCACTTTTACAATAGCCTCAAAGAAAATTAAATATCTGGGAATATATTTAATGAAAAAGGTGAGAAACATATACAGGGAGAACTATGAAACACTAAGAAAAGAAATTTTAGAAGATGTAAACAGATGGAAAAATCTACCTTGCTTGTGGATTGGCAGAATCAACATTGTTAAAATGTCCATACTACCTAAAGTGATCTACAGAAATAATGCAATCCCTATCAAAGTACCATCATCATTCTTTACAGATCTAGAAAAAATAATTCTATGCTTTGTATGGAACAAGAGAAGACCTCATACAACCAAAACAATCTTAAGCAAAAAGAATAAACTGTGAGGTATCAGTCTACCAGACTTCAAGCTGTACTACAAGGCTATAGTAACTCAAACAGCATGGTACTGGCACAAGAGCAGAGACATAGACCTTTGGAACAGGACTGAGAATCCAGAGATGAAACCATCTGCATATGGCCATCTAATCTTTGACAAAGCAGACAAAAATATACACTGGGGAAAAGAATCTCTTTTCAATAAATAGTGCTAGGAAAACTGAATAACTACATACAGAAGATAGAAACTGGATCCCCACCTCTCACCTCTTAACAAAACTCAATTTACAATGGATAACAGACTTAAACCTAAGGCACGAAACCTTAAGAATTCTAGAAGAAAATGTAGGGAAGACCCCTTCAGGCAAATAATTTATGAAGAAGACCCCCAAAGCAATCACAGCAGCAACAAAAATAAATAAATGGGATCTGATCAATTAAAAAGCTTTTGCACAACCAAGGAAACTATCATTAGAGTGAATAGACAGCCTACAGAATGGGAGAAAATATTTGCTCTCTATACATCCGATAAAGGAATGATAACAAGAATCTATCTAGAACTCAAAAAAATCGAAAAGAAAATATCAAACAACCCCATCAATAAATGGGCAAAGGAAATGAACAGAAACTTTTCAAAAGAAGACAGAATAATGGCCAACAAACATATAAAAAAATGTTCAACATCTCTAATCATTAGGGAAATGCAGATCAAAATCACAATGAGATATCACCTAACCCCAATGAGACTGACCTTTATCAAAAAATCCCAGAACAACAAATGCTGGTGAGGATGTGGAGAGATAGGAGCACTCTTACACTGCTGGTGGGACTGCAAATTAGTGCAGCCTCTGTGGAAAAGAATTTGGAGATACCTCAAAGAGCTAAAAATAGAAATACCATTTGATCCAGCAATAGCACTATTAGGCATCTACCCAAAGGAACAAAAGACATTCTATAATAAAGACATCTGCCCTCTAATGTTTATGGCAGCACAATTCCCTATTGCAAGGATGTGGAAACTACCCAAGTGTCCATCAATCCATGAGCGGACTAATAAAACATGGTATATGTATACAATGGAATACTACTCAATTATAAAAAATGGCGGTGATCTAACACCTCTTATATTTTCCTAGATAGAGCTTGAGCCCATCCTCTGAAGTGAGGTATCACAGGAATGGAAGAATAAGCACCACATGTACTTGCCATCAAATTGGCACTAACTGATCAACACTAAGGTGCTCACATGGTAGTAATATTCTTTGGAGGTTGGAGGGTTGGGGTGGGTAAACTCACAGCTAATGGACAGGGTGAGCATTATAGGGGGAAAAGGGCATGCTTTAAATCATGGTTTGGGAATGGCAAAGTCATAACATGTAACCAAAATGTTTGTACCCTCATAATATCCCGAAATAAAAAAAAAAAACAGATTCACTCATATGGTTAAATAAATTAATGAGCAATTAAAAAAAAACAAATAACAACAAAACAAACAAATTCCAAAGGAGGCCTCAAAAATTCCCTTTGCCACACTTTTGTCAACAAACTTCTCCTGCACTTAGCATGACCTATGTCCCTTTGTCCAGTCAAATCCAGCCTTTGTCATGAATGCTTCCTTGGTCTGGCCATACTCCAATTCTGATTTTCTAGACATTTAATTTCTTGTCATACTCAGAATCATGAATTTGATATCAAACCTTATATCTTACCAGCAATAAAATCTTGGGCAAGTGCAATATCTCTAAATCCAAATTTCTTTATTTATTGAATGATGGCAATAACACCAAATTCACAAGGTTGTTGTAAAATGTTAAACTTTATAAACTCTAAAAAGTTATAAAAATATTAGGTATATCATTATAATTTCTGTTCAGTGCCATGTATTGTTTGTTTATATTAGTTATCATTTATGTGCAAATATCTTATTTCTCCATCTACATCCTAAATCCTTAAGAATTCTGTATAGTTCTTATAATTTGTCTCCTCAATATGTCTGGTCGAGTGTCCTATCTATTCTATATGAGCAAAAATATTTTATAATTGATGGATTAGATTTAATACAGTGATGAAATGCTTCCAGATTATCTCATGTTTCACATTTTATTCATTAGCTATTCATATGTGAAGATGGTGCTTAATTACAGGGTATCTGAGGTAATTTAAAATAGAACCATTGTGACCAAGAGGAGCTATGTTCTGTGTATTAATTTAAAAATTATAT
>NW_012152840.1:3016104-3016688 GCF_000956105.1 Propithecus coquereli
ATTGGGTTATTAGTGACAGCTCATTGTGCTTCCAGTGAGGGCAGAGGTCGTTGGGCTCCCCCTAAAAAGGGAGAAAAAAGAACAACAGGGATATTGTCTGTCATACTTCCCGGTGGTTTTGAATGTTTTAGGGTATTTAATTGAAATAAGAGAAAAAATTATTAAAATCACTTTAAAAATCACAGGAACTGTGCAACGGCTTGATGAACAAAGGGGAGAAAAAATACTTAATAAAGTATATTGTGTTATTTATAAAAATAAGATTTAGCAATTCATCAACATCTGTCAAAAACTTTAAAATGTTTATTCTTATTTAATCAAAAATTCTATTCTTAATAACCTTTCAAAAGGAAATAATGGTAAATATGTTATATAACAAGCTGTTATCTGTTGTATAAAATGAAATATAATGCAACCATTAAAATCCTACCATTAAAAGTGATGTTTATAATAAGATGGGATAGAAAAGCCTGGGAGAGGCCACGGAGTGGAGAGTGGAGGGGAGCGAGACCTGCTCCAGAGTGCGGGCCTTGGGCAGCCACAGCCCCCAAGCCCAGACTTTCAGCTGAGTGGAGCCATTTCAG
>NW_012152840.1:3027713-3046661 GCF_000956105.1 Propithecus coquereli
CCCATGTTGAAAACAAGAGAAGGTATTTTTTCCCCTACTTTTCCCCAGAGCATTTATTTTAGAATGCCTGTAATTGTAAGTATACATTGGGATTGATTCCAGGACCTCCATGGATACCCAAATCCACTGATGCTCAAGTCCCTCGTATAAAATGACATAGTATTTGCATACAACCTATGCACATCCTCCTGTATACCTTAAATCACTTCTAGATTACTTATCACACCTAACACTATGCCTACTACATATCACTTCATTCAAGTGGATTCAACATGGTGAATGCAACAAATTCAAGTTTTGCTTTTTGGAACTTTCTGGGATTTTTTTCTCCCCAAATACTTTCCATCTGTGGCTGGTTGAATCCATGGATGTGGAACCCATGGATATGAAGGATGGACTGTACTTTCTCCTGTCTTTGAAATGTGTATTAATCCTTTTGAAGACTAGATAGGTCTTTTAACAGGGCAGGAAGGTCTCTCTCAAGAACTTGGGAATGATATTTTCAAAACGTAAACATCTATCTCCCAGTTTCTGTGGGATGGCAGAAACCTAACTTCAGTGCACACCTGGCTCCAAGTTGCAAAACTACCTTCTATCATAAAAATAATGAGAAGTTTGTTTTTTCTCAGGATATCCACTTTACTTTTATGCCTCTGGTTGCTAATTTAGTATGTGTTTGCACCCCCATTGCATGACATGTACTGTCTGAATTTGGGGAAGATGATGGTGGTGTGATTTCAGACCAGATCTGTCTTTTCATTGTACTTTTATGAGACAAAAAGAGGTTATTTTCCCAATTCTAGACTGAAGGCACAAAATTCAATCACTTGTAAGTCATCCTTCTTTCCATTCTGAAAATCTCCCTTTGCTCTTTATAAAATTTCAGAAAGTAGAACTGTTAAGAAAAATAAATGTTTTTTTAAAAAATCAAGGTTTCAATTAGATTTTGCTCTTAATATATATTCCCTCTTAAAACGGACTTAAGATTTAAATAATTACAGAAACTTTGACAAGCTTTAAAAGTCCATATCTTTTTAAACAGCAACAAATGTCTAAAAAACCATGGAAATTTTAGAATGTAAATTTCCAAATTAGAAAAGAGATATTAGGCAAATAAATTCATTAACAGGTTTTATAAATTATTTTAGGATGACCTTGGTTACAAGTACTTGCTTAAGGCACAGTTTAAAGAATAATCCTCAATGATTTATTAATCTTCTGTACTTTCCCCACCCCCTTGGAATGGATTGAGTACTTTTATGGTCAAGGTTTTATTCCTTGCTCTTCTCTTTCACATAAACAAGTTAATATCTTTGAGTACAACATGAAAAAAACCAAACCTCTTTATTCTCTTCACTGGCACTTTGACATTTCTGTGTAATACCCTCTGCCAAGTTAAGGTATAAATCCTCTTTGTTGATTTTACTGAGACCTATAAGTAAATGATCCTGTTATGTGTTGAAGATAATTTTATTTTGCTCTAAAATTTTGGAATAAACAGAAAATCACCCAACAGACACTATCTACTTTCATTTTTCCTGTTGTTTAAGACATTTTAAATCAAATGTTTCATTTCAGAATAAGTTCTACAGAAACATTTCAATTTTCCCCACTTGCTTTTGCATACTTCGCAGTGTGTAGCCAGGGCTGGGAGACTACAAGTTATATTATATTTCCTAGGCTCCTTTGCTACTGGCAGAAGATCAGAAGAATAAATGAAAAGAGAGCCTTCTAGTCTCTAGCTCATACTAGTGGTAGTTGCTGGTAGTTGTTTTTATGGTATTGGAAGTCAGATGATTTCAGACTTTACACTTCAACATGGAAGTAGAACTTTTCCATGTGGACTGGTTCTTAGTGTTCCAGAATCTGCCAACAGTGAAGCATCAGGTGTGTGCTCTAGGCTAGAAACATTAGTAATTTCTAATCTCTAGGTATCTCTGTTTCCTTCTTTCTCACCTACCCCCTTTCACCATTTCGTTCTTCTAGTTATTCCAGCATCTTTATTTCCAATTTCCTGTTATGTGTTTAAATTCTTAGTGTTGTTTCTTTTCTCCTTACTGGACCCTGATTGACGAAGTACTGATAAGAAGCCACTAGAATCCTACACTAAAAACAGAACATATGTCTTTGACACTAGAATAAAGAGGCACCTCAAAAAGTATGCTCCTTTTTTAACAAGGTATATCATTTCACAAAAGAATGATGAACTACATTCATGCTCCTGAAATGGAAGTGGAAGCTGTATGCCATGTTGTAAGCTCAACACGGCTTTCTGGAATGTAAATTTTACTTGAAGATTTGTATTTAAAAAGGCAATATTTTTTCACTCAAAACTTTTGGGGCAGATGGTTTTACTAGTAAATGCTACCAAAGATTTAAAGAAAAATTGATAACAATCCTTCATAAACTCTTCAAAAAATAGGAGACAGGAACACTTTACATCTCATTCTATGAGTCCAATATTACCCTCACACTAAAACAAGACAAAGTCATCACAAGAAAGGAAACTAGAGAAAAATATTCACTGTGAATACAGATGCAAAAAAGCCAGCAACATACAAAAAGGATTATACACCATGACCTAGTGAGATTTATCACAGGAGTGATAAATCTAACATATGAAATCAGTCAAATGTAATACAATGTATCAATTGAATAAAAGACAAAAAAAAATCACCTGATCATCTCAAAAGATGTAGAAAAAGCATTTGGCAAAATCCAACCCCCTTTTATGATAAAAAATGCTCAGCTAAGTAGAACTGCAAGGAAGCTTTTTAAACTGATAAATGAGATCAGTGAAAAACCTACAGTTAATATCATACTTAATAGTGAAAAACTAAATTCTTCCCCCTAAGATTAGGAATCAGACAAGGTTATCCACTCCTGCCACTTCTACTCAATATTGTGCTGAATGTTCTAATCAGACCAATTAGTCCAGAAAAAGAAATGAAAGACATCTAGATTACAAAGGAAGAAGTAAAACTATCTCTGTTTGCAAATGCCATGGTCTTGTATATAAAAGATCCTAAGGAACCCCCCCACAAAATATTAGCATAAATAAATGAATTTAGTATGACTGTAGGATACAATATCAACATACAAAATAAATTATAATATGAAATCAATAAAACAGTTCCATTTACAATAGTATCAAAAAGAATAAAACACAGTGCCAATTTTAACAAAAGTAGTATAGGACTTGTGCACTAAAAACTACAAAATATTTTTGAAAGAAATTAAAGAAGACCTAAACAAATGAAAACACATCACATGTTTATATATCAGAAGACATAATATTAAGATGGCAATACTCTCCAAATTGATCTCTAGTTTTAATACAAAAACTACCAAAATCCTAGCTGTATTCTTCTTTTGCAGGAATCAATAAGCTCATCTTAAAGTTCATGTGGAAATCCTTCCCAGAAATTTACTATAAGCTTACAGTATTCAAGGCAGTGTGGCACTGGCATAAAGACAGACACACAGATTGGTGGAATAGAATTTAGAGTCCAAATAGAAACTATTATATATATTGTCAATTTCCTTGTATCAATGATGCTGTGAAAATTGTGTATTTGCATGAAAAATAATATGCTTAGATCCATATCTCACACCATAAACAAAAATTAACTAAAAATAGGTCACAAATCTAAATGTAAGAGCTAAAACAACAAAATGCTTACAGGAAAATATAGAAGTAACACTTCATTATCTTGTGTTAGGCAATGGTTTTATTAGATATGACACCAAAAGTACAAGTGACAAAAGAGAAAAAAACAGGTAAATCGGACTTCATCATAATTAAGAACTTTTGCACTTCAAAGAACACAATAAAGAAAATGAAAAGACAACATACAGAGAAAATATTGGAAATCATATATCTAATTAGGAACTTGTATCTAGACTATAATAATAAAAAGGCAGACTTAAAGCACTAACATATCAATAATTACTTTAAATGTAAATGATGTAATTATATCAATTAAAAAACAGATTGACAGAGTGGATTTGCTCATGGAACTGGCTGCCAGAATGAAAGAGCTGAAACCGTGATGTCTTCATGTAACCTCAGAGACCTACACAGCCAGTCTTTTAAGAAATTATTTTGTGTCTGCAGGAATCAGTGTTTTAGATCACACCTGACCAAGTCATCGATTCCACATGTAGTTTAAGATTTCTACAGTTACTCTCATTATATATTTTGTTTACAAGTACATGAGTCATTTGAGTTCTATTTCCTCTCAATAGTGAATAAGTACCCCCTAAATCTGTATTGTGTGTGGGGTTACCATTTTTTTCATTTATACATTTAGCGTAATAATCTTAAAATTATATTTCCAATAGGAAATGTATTGTGACAATACAGGAAGTTTGGATCATAACTTGATATTGGGTAAAATAGGAAAGGTGATGTAAAATTTTCAGTACAACCAGAAACCTGAAAAGGTTGGAGAGATGAGGCTTTCCCATTGAAATTGATGGTGAAAAATATCATAGACCATTCTCTTTACTACTAAACTGGTAGTAGCTAGGTTCCATCTAAAAATGGTAAATATATTTAGTAGCTTTAGCATTGTGTAACTGCCAAAGGTTTAATTGTTTATACATTTCAGTGGATAAAACCCTGAGAATGACTGCATAAACCCTCATTGTTTTTGTGGGTAACATTAAAAATGAACGATTCAAACAACCAGAAAATGTTGCATCAACAAAGGAAAAAAAAAATGACTAGGAATGAAAAGCACAATTCAAGTCAATATTGCTCAATGATTATTAACTTAAAGTCTATTTACAAGAACCACAGATCAAAAAAAAAAACATCAACCAAACAAAAACTTGGTGAAGTGGAACTTCACTAATTGGGGAAGTATTTAAGGTCAAACCTGTGTGGAGCTTAAAAAGAAACGAGTAATTTGAAAAAGGTATACTTACTGAATAATGCCCAACTAAATAATTCTAACATGTATCATGGGTAATTCTGGAATGATTGGCTGAGAGATGAATGCTCTTTATTTTACACTGGAAAGCATAGACACTAATAATTTAGCAATTTAGTTATTGATCTTTGTTCACTAATTTTATAAGGATAATTGATAGTGTAACAACCAGTAAAAATAATTTTTAAAAGATATAAAAGTGTTTTACAAAAAGAATAGAATAACATATGGATGGGTAGGGACATGCATGAACAAATCTCTGATGCTGTCATTGGTGGGAAAGGTAGCACTTTTACATCCTGCATGAATCAGCAGCCCTGGCGTTACCCACCAATAAAATCTCCTCTCAGAGTTTGTTTCTTGGTTTTCTTTGTGTATTGATGACCTGAAAAGGAATGCTGGATTTTGTTTAAAATTAGCAGAAAAAAATTATCTAGATGCTTACCTTCTTAGATTAATTTATAAAGAAATGGGACATGAGTTTGACAACTTGCTCTTTGACATATATGTGTGCTGGATTAGGCAGAGAAAAATGTTGGTCAGATTTTCAATTATTGGAATTACTCTTTTTTAAGTGACTAAAACATAGGTTAAAATGATGAATCATTGTTTTGCCTAATGGTAAACAGCAATTCTCAAGGTTGGCTCAATCAACCATAACATTTTAAAAGTAATTTCTTTGTGAAAGTCAAACTGTGAATGCTTTCACTGGGTGCCATAAGATTGCAACAGAATTAAAGTGTAAGAACTGTGAAAAGTTGACTTTATTGACAATAAAATTTTAAAAACGTAATTCAGTTCAACTACATGTAATAAAAGTCCATATAATCTGTTTTCTTCCTTCAAAAAGGCCCTTCAACTATTTTTTTCTAAGGCAATAAAAGAGACAGCCGAATGATATTTCACATGACACAAGTCCTTTGACCTTTCAGCTAAAAGATATTTAGCAAAATTTCTACTAGCAGTCCTCTGAAACATTACAGTGTGCTATCTCTTCCGTAGGGTTCTGGTCATCTTGCCTTTAATGACTATGTTTATAAAATTTTTAAAACAATGAAAAAACAATTTCAATTTGTATGCACATTTTTCAGTGGGTTCAGGTTCTCAAAATATTGTTAAACAGGAAGAGAAATTACTATACAATGTAAATTCAGGTCAGCTCAATTTTATAAAATAAGTAAATTCAGTTATCCATGATTAAATAAGGAAGCAGGAAAACCTTTTTCATTTTTCCTGATAGTGCTTGATTATAACATTTAAAAATCTCATTTATTCACTCAACCTACTATCTGCTGGCACTTTTCAAAGTGCTTGGCATAACTAGTGAATAAAGCAGACAGAATCCTGGTTTGCTTACAGACTAAAAGTTTTCAAGTTAAAACCCTTCAAATTTAAACAATTTTCTCTTACAAAGGGCTATCTTAAGACAATAGGAGAGACCCTTGGATGGCCATTTCTTTTCTCTCCCATTAGAGCAGATTTTCTGGAGACACTGAAGAAACACTGGTCTAGATGATCTGTAACTTCTCTAAGTACAGAGATTGTTTTCTGCCCTTACCAATGCAATAAGGGCGTTCTCTATGCTCATTTACTTCATACATAGACAATTTTGTGTAATTTTCTAAGTTCTAAAAACAGTCTTACTCTTTATGTGCCTATTTGAATTTTAATTTGAGAAAAACGTATCATTTAATTTTAGCATTTTATCATATGAAAGTACGAATGGCTTATTTTATTCATCATATTATCAGAAAAGTATTGGCTTCTGGGGATAGAGTCATAATAAAGTAGGACTAAAAGGAAGAGAAATAAAGAGGATCAGTCCACACTTTATCATCTATGTACCTTTTTCAGTGAGGTCCTCTGTTACTATCCTATAAATTCTAGTTCCTGAAAATGTCTCAGACGAGGGCCCACGCTGCACTGACCCTCCATTTATTTCAGCTTAGTGGTGGTTATTCTCCTAGTTGCCTACAAATGGGTTCTCATTTGCTACCGTAGTCTTCTTGGGGCTCAACTGCCGTAGAGATCTGGTGTGCTGGTGAATATTTCTTCATTTCACTTCCAGTGGCACCTGCCTCCCTACCTCAGGCTGTATCTCTTAATGGTCCTACACGTTGGTCCCCAGGACTGGAATTCTTGATCTTGGATCTTGCTTTTGTCAATTTCCTTCCCTGGACACTTCTTGTCTACCTGGGCCCAGTGTCAGGTCTCTGCTGCTTTATGAAGAAATCTCCTTAAGGATGACCACCTGTCTGACCCCTGAGCACTGCCCACCCTGGAGTCTTTGATGTAATGCATTCTCCAGGCCTGGATCTGCCTGGGAAGCCTAGTGCTTTCACTTAACTCTGGCTCCCTGGGCTATACTGCCACTATCTTTAGCACAGTGACATGCCAGGTCTCAGCTCCTCTCTCTTTGCCTGGGCTTTTCTAGGAAGAATCTTTATTCCCGATGATTTATCTCCTAAATTTTAACATATAGAGACTTTTGCCCCCTATTGCTTCTGCATGTAGCTTCCTCTTAAAAATATCTTGGATGCTTCTCTGGCTTTCATTGCAAATGAACTATTTTACTCGAGATATCGTTAACTCAGAAAACCCTTTACTGGGTTAATTTTAAACACAAAATTTTAAGCAATGATTGGGACGAAAAAATATATAATTTACATTAGATAATTTGGCAATATTTTGAGACTGATCAGCATTACGTAGAAAGAAAATTTGCAGATCACAAATAGCTGTATTAAATTTGTTTAATGATTCTTATAAAATTGCCACATGAGTAATTAATTTAATTGGAGAATAAAGCTTTAAAAAGAAACCGATGGTAGAGCACAATTACAGTCACATTGCTTAATGATAGGGATGTGTTCTGAGAAATGTGTCCTTACGTGATTTCATCACTGAGCGAACATCACAGAGTGTTCTTACACAAACCTACATAGTATAGCCTACTACACACCTAGGCTGTGTTGTATGGACTATCACTCCTAGGGTACAAACCTGTACAGTATGTTACTGTACTAAATATTGTAGGCAATTGTAACACAATGGCAAGTATTTGTGTATTTAAACATACCTGAACATAGAAAAGGTACAGCAAAAATACTGTATTCTAATCTTATGAGTCCATAGTTGTATATGTGGTTTGTCATTGACTCAACCATCTTTATGCAGATATGACTGTAATTTTCAGTGAGATTTAAACTGGAAATAACTACATACTTGTTATGGTTTGAAAGTGTCCTTCCAAAATTTAAGTGGAAACTTAATCTCCAATGCAATAGTATGAAGAGGGGGAGCCTTTAGGAGGTGATTAGGTCATGAGGGTTCCTCCCTCACAGATGGAATTTAAGGCCGTGATAAAAGAGGTTTCACAAAGCATTTGGCTCCTGTTTGCTATTCTGTTCTTCCACCACGTGAGGGCACAGCAACAAGGCACCATCTTGAAAGCAGAGAGCAGCCCTCACCAGACACTGAATCTGCTGGCGTCTTGATCTTGGACTTCTCAGCCTGAACTGTAAGAACTGTAAGAAATAAATTTCTATTCTTTATAAATTACCCAGTCTCAGATGTTTTGTTGTAGCAGCACAAATGGAATAAGAAGAAAGTTTCAAGCAAAATGCCCTCATTTATTCTGGAGTACACGTAAGTTACATAGTGTGAAACTTTTCTGTGATTCTTTTGAAAACTCAGGAGGTCAGGATTCCGTTGATGCTATAGATGAGGATTGCTTCCCTATTTGTTAGTTTTACTGTCAACAGCATGTTCTACACACAAAATTTACATAACACCAGAGCATAGGCATTAAAAGTGGAAAATATTTTGTTAAACTGAGCCTTGTTGACAGCTTTTTGAATTTGTTAAAATGATATAAATCAGGACCGATGACTTTTTATGATCACTGAAAGCTGTAATCAAGAAAGACTCTTAATGAAAGAAAATAAACAATTTCAGTGTCACGGATAAAACATAAAACAAAAATGAAAAAGAACTATTCTTTTCCTTCCTCCTCTTCTTCTTTGGGAAAGGAAAAGCACCTGAGCTAGGAGTCTGAAGAGCCATCTATTTATTTCTAACTATTATCTTGGAAACTATTTATTCTAATTATTATCCCAACGATTTAATTTTTCCTCCTGTAATTAGAAATCACAAAGTGTGCCTTGAGGTTTGTTGTAAGAAGCAAACAAGTCATGGAATATGTAAACAAGTCCCGTGTTTTGCAAACAATGAAGTCATAGATGTACATGGCACATTTTATAGGGAGGCAGGATACTAGTGTTTGAGCCCAAGTTTGGATTCTGTCCTTGTAACCTTGGCAGCCACACAGACCTATGAGTCACCGGTTTCTTACCTCTAAATGAGATTGTTCTGAATGACTTCTTAGGTCCTTCCAAATCTGGACTCCTCCCTAACTTCTAGACTTCACCATCATTTCATCTAAGCAGTTCTTTTTTTTTTTGAATTTAACCTATTGGATTCATAAGATCATTGCAATATGTTAAGTCTCATGATTTTACTCCCACTAAAACAAAAATTATTTCCCATGCTAAGAAAAATTTATACAGTAAAATTGATTGGGTAGAAGTTATATTTGGCACTTTCCTGAAGGACTCCCCCCCCTCATTTTTCTTTGTTTTTGATTTTTTGCTTTATGAAGCCAATTTTTTGAAGGATCATGTTTTCTGGGTAAGATGAATAAGTCATAATTGTAACTTCTGATAAAAGTACATGCTACTTAAGAAAAAAATGCAGAATTTGAAGGAAAATACTACTATACCAGCAATCTGAATCTGCCTAATAATAATTAATTTCATCATGTAAATGCAAACTTCAGAGGTAAATGCTGTTTTCAAAGAAAACTTTTATCAAACTCAATTAGCAGTTAAATGGACACAGAGAGGATATCAGTGTATGAGAAACAATATGGGGTTATGTGTGGCCAGGAGCAAGAAGTCAGGCAGATTTGGCTTAAATTCTACTATCTGGAGATATTTTGGGAGAGGCTAGATTGAACTGTGTACATATTTGAGTTTAGACTTTATAAGACTCTTAGCTTTACTGGAGGTCACTGCAAAAAAGGAGGAAAATCAAAATGTTCTCCATGTATACAATTGCCATGGTGGGTGTTTCCACACCTATTTTATTTGATAGCTTCTAATGGCTGAAGATTTCAGTATCAAGTACTTGTTTATCAGCAAATATGCCTAACAATAATTTTTAAAGATCTCTGTAACGAAACATATACACTTTTTTTCAGTCCAGATGTTTTCTCAGGATAACACAGAACCTGGTGAAATCACCCATGTAGAAGTAACTTATGTTTTATAGTAATATCTATGAAATGAAATATGATCATCTTCGTTGTCTATATAAAAACAAACGAAAGTTATGGATAATTTTTGATAAAGTGAATTATACAAAGCATCATTTATATTTTCATATTTGGCTTTGGGACATAAGGCAATACAGAGAACTTGATGTGATGGTGGTGCACACACACGCACATACACAAACTCAGGTACTCTTCTCTGCCTCATTCTTATTCTTTTCTGAGATCAGCCTATAATTTCAGTAATCTGCTGTCGAAATAATTTAAGATTTTTTTTCCCAAGTCTGCTAGAGAAAACATCTATTAATTTAAGTGTTTCTAATCAAATATTTCTAGAAATGTTTAAAAATCCTTTAAATCTAGCAATGATGGTATAATGAAAGTTATGTTGTTGGGAAGAAAACATCCATTCAAAGTAGAAAAATTACCAGCTAAAAATCACAATACATCAAAAATTATTTTCAAGGATAATTCCTATTTACCTAATAGGTTTTTCCATTAAAAAATTATAAAATATTTAAAAAGAGAAAACAACATTCAAATAATCTGTTTTAGTTTCTTCAGTTTTACAATCAAGTGGTTGGCATAGATGCTAATTATTTTTTCAGCTCTAATATGCTATGATTTTAGTCAACATAAGAAGATATTAAAATGTGTCCCAATGGTTCATTCAGAAGTTAACCAAAAAAGTAGCTTAAAACTGTGAAGCCTGACAATATAACACTTTTAATTTACAGCTAACAAAGGTAAGTCTCAGAGAAGGAATGTGACCACCCAAGGGTGGGTACTCATCCATTCAAGTATTAATCAATGTCACTGCTTCCAAATCTGCCTGGTCATCAAATATTTTGCTTTGCTTAGTTTGGTTTTATTAAAGACTCCAGAGTCCCAGTCTCCCCCTCTGGAAATTTTGCTTTAGTAATTATGGAATGAGATCAGAAATTGCATTGTTTAAAGAGATGCTTAATTTCTGGTTTATAGGTAAAGGTAGCAACCGCAGATCATAGCAGACTACCTGGGATACAGTGCTGGAGAGGAACAGGTATGTCACACAGTCCTCGGGCAGGCTTGCCAAGGTCACACAGCAGCATTTTCCTAAAAGGCCCATTATTTTATGCCCCAGAGTTCCACCTTCTTGGTGTTTTCTCCCCTCTAGCTGAAAAGTATGTTATGAGAGAGTCTAGGTTATTTTTCTTTGATAGGTTTCCTGTGGAAAAGGATATTTCTAAAAGAAACAAAATTAAAAGAGTGCATCTACAGCCCTTACTTACCATCTGATCCAAACTCACATTCTAGAAGTTTAATTCTGCGTAACTCCTGAAAGTCTCCTTATTGTAAAGTATGGATCTAGACATCACCAGTCTTGGGCCTTTCAAGGCAGTCTGCAATTTGAAATTGCAATTTGAAAATTATTTACTTTACTCCAGGTCACTGTGTAGAATGAAGTAAATTTCTCTAAATGGTTAGAAAACATCATAAGGAAAAGGCTTTTTGAATATGTTTGGCATAAGAGTTGCTTAACCTTTTTTGGTAGTAAGAGAAAAGCTTAAACAGAATTAATATCTAACTAACAACATAATTGGTTTTATATAGAGACAGTGGGAGTAAGGTTGCTTCTAAGATCTTCCATGTAGTATTCCAAGCATCTCAACATTAATATCTCTATCAGTTCTCAATACATACTTTGTGTGTTCACTGTATGCAATTTGTAGCCAAAATATATGTTTCTCTTCCTGATGCTACTATGGGATGTCAATGCTTAGTTTAAGGCTTTTTTTTTTTTTTTTTTTGTAGCACACTATAAGAAATATAATTCAGGTCTCAATTAAACATTATTCTTGATCTTCATTGGTTAAAAAAAGTGAATTAGTCTTTTATCTACTAATTTTAGGGAAAGGTGAGAAAAAGGAAAAAAATGAATGACTTACCTCTAAATATATAGGACTCCAAGTAAAGCAGCTAAACTAAAAGCTTATCACAATTTTAACAAAGAGTAAAATTCAACATAATAATGTTTTTTGCATCCTGTTTAAGGATTGTTCGTTACTGAGGTTGACAAAATAAATTCATTATTTAGTCATTTATAAGGCAGTCTCCTGACATTGGCTCTGAGGATCAAGTATATAGTTAAAACCATACCAGACTACCAAATGATACACGAAAGCATTTATGAATGTTTTATGCCTGCTTTGGAAAGCTGATCTGTTAAACTTCTGACACTTTAAAAAAGAATAAACAAGGAGATCAATGGTATTAGTTTATCCTTAGATGGGTTAAGAAACTATTTATAAATTGTATTTAGAAATCTACCAATGTTAGATATGTGTATAATTCTTATTTTTCAATGTAGCTGGGGGTCAAGGAAGTGGTTAATTAATATATGTACCTCAAATGCTTAAGTGGATACCTATTAAAAGGTATACAAAATATAAATAGTACTATATATTTTCAAAACTTTTAAATAAACACAAAGAATATATAGGTATACATGTTATAATTTCAAAGTCAACACTAGCACATAAGTTTTTCTAATCTAAATACATACTAGGATACTTCCTATTTCATCACATGCACCTATACAAACACATGGCCATGCACATAAACTTGCTTTCTGCCACTTGCAAGAAAGTTTGAATATACAATATTATACATTGTTTCAACTTAAATCATATTGGAAAATTAATGAGGATGGCATTAAAAAATTCTGATCTAAGAAATCAAAACACAGGAAAATAATTATTCCGTGGATTAAAAACACTGAAGACTGATGGAAAGTTAAGAATTAAGTTGCTTGTCCCAGTGATCTTGAAAGATACAGAAGAGAACAGGACTGGCTGTAAACACTGAGTGTTCTGTTTGTCAACTGGGACTAGAACTTTTGTAATCTCACAATCCAGGCCAGAGACTTAGATCATTGATGCTTCGGATCGCAAAGAAATTGTATGGCTGTGGGCAGTTCTCCGCAAGGCGGGGGGCGCTGATGGAGATCTAGATGCCCATCTGGATGGGAGACGGCGATTTGCTGGTCTAGCAGGTCGGGAAAATCCTTTTCCATGTGAAGTTTTCACCGCCATGGATTCCTAGGACACAAATGAAGGCATCTCTTACTATACAGGCACCAACAGTGGGCTTAATATATTATAGATCCCAACTATGAGGTTCATGTATTAGCAAATTTACAAGCAAAAACAAGCAATGAAAACTAAAGAAGGTATTTGTCTGATATTTGTGGTCTTGGATGTTTTAATCAAAGCAATTCCATTTTAATTGAATTTGGAATATGGCACTTGATAATCTTGTAGCTTTCCTC
Organism: Propithecus coquereli; assembly: GCF_000956105.1. Lineage (NCBI taxonomy): Eukaryota > Metazoa > Chordata > Mammalia > Primates > Indriidae > Propithecus > Propithecus coquereli. The sequence goes on from NW_012152840.1 coordinate 3,041,293, forward strand.
ACACTAACAAATTTTAATATGATTGGCACTTTTAGAGTTCATAAGCAAAAGGCACACAAACTGAATTATTTATCTGATGCCTTTTTTTTCACTCAGAATCACTGTTACTATCTCTCAAAAGTCTAAAAATCATCGTCAAAATACTTTTAAATACAACTTCATTCTATTAATAATTGCTAATAAAGAATTACTGTCTCTACTGGGCATGTTCTGATGTGTGAAAACCTTTTCCTTTTCTTTCCTTCTCTTTCTTTTATTTCCTTTCTTCTTCTTTTTTTATTTCAATGAAAGAAAAGCACTTTTTGATCCTTAAAATTAAAAAGCTTTCATGACATTTTACACACTTGGTTCTTACTGAACCTTTTAACCAAGACTGTATTCTTTCACCTGGGATGGGCAGTGGAACTGCCTCTATTTCTACTATTTTAGTCAAGGCCTGACACTAACCTGCATTTTCTTTTCTCTCTTTGGAGACTTATTGTTTAGATTTATTCACAGAGGGGGAAAAAAAGAAAACCAAAACAAAAGTAAGGATGGATCTGTAATACAGGACCTCTCTCCCAAACCTCCTATCAATGCAAAAAGGGAAAACATTTAGTAGTATTTCTTGTTAGTTAATGAGAATTTTGGTTGGTTGTTGTACACAGGTTTCCATTTCCCGTCTCTAGCTATAGGACCTTACAGGCATTTATGAGCTCAACTTCTAAGCTTTTAGTTTTTTAAGCTGAGAAATACAAAAAAGCAGGATAATTATTTGTACCTTCTGTTTTTATCAGACACAGGCAAGATTTCTGATAAAATGGATGAAAATTGGTATTTTTGCAGGATTCGAAATCCACATAATAATATTTTACACCAGAAGGAGTCAACCTGCATCGCTTAAAAACCATGCTGCATACACACAGCATTCTGTAAGACTGGAATTTTTGAAGTATTGGCTAATAATAACAATATGCCACCTTGTAACTTTTTGTAAGTTATGTTCTCAATAATTATATGCATAAAAAGGGGCTGTTGTATGACTCTTCGTTGTAAATACCAATTTCTTTGACCTCTTTTTCTCCTATAATTAATGAAGATTATGCTCTTTTGAAATGCACAGGAACAAAAAAAGGATAAGTTTATTTAAATGCCCATTTAAATTTTTTCCAATTTCCATGCTAAGAATATATACAAATAATAATGACCTTATTTTTATATACTATCTTTTAGTTCCATAAAAGAACCCTACTAGGTGCTGTTTTAAATGACATGTTTTACCCATATTCACCTTTAATGTGACTAATCTGATGAGAAAGAACATGAATCAAATGCTGAGAATGACTGAAGCAATCATAGTTGTTAACTGAAAAGTGAAAATTATTTTTAAAATATTTTCCATATACTTAAAAAAAATGAACCTTTAAAAGAATAAAATTTTATAAATCAACCCATGTCCATTCTGAGTATTTTTTCAATAAAGAACAAACATTTGATCTTCCGGAGGCTGAAATTCACTTATTATATTTATGTTATCCCATTACAAAACTGTAAAAAAGTTATAATGTACTATTCCCATTCTTAAAAACTATACCTTAAAAGTTCCTTTTGAGTTATATTTATTCACAAACAGAGGGTCAAGCAGGTAAGAAGAGGCCAAAATGTCTACATCCTATTTATACGAATGGGCAATGGATTGGACTAAATATGGATGCATCTCTACCAAACTATGTTATTTGCTTTCTCACCTCTGATAGCTTTTTCTGATCTATTCCTTGCTTCACTTGCTGTCTCCCACACATAGCTGTCTTTTGCTGAAATTCTTGTTCCATTTGGAGCATTTCTAAATGCTGACTTAATGTGGCACCACCACTGACATCAAAATTACATTTGATCCAATTATCCCGGAAGCGCTTAGAATTTTGCAACGCAGACCCTGTTGATGTCTCATAGGTTTTCAGCAGCTTTTCCACGACACCATAATTTGACCTGGGATCAGCCGACCTTGGTCGACCAGACAAATTACTTGGTCTCCAATCATGCTCATGGAGCATATTCCGGTAACTGCGAGGATTTACGTGTCCCTGCATTTGTGTGACTAGTTCTGTTGTGGATTTCTTGGTGGGACTATCAGGCACATTTTCCATGGGCACAGGCATGTGGGCACTGGCTTTCCAAGTACCGGACACATTGTCATTTTCTGATATGTTACCTATATGAGTAGACAAGGTATCACAGGGCTTAAGATCCTCAGAGTAGCTTTGATTTTGCTGTATTGCATGACAATTTCTATCTGTTCTAAATACAGTTCTGTTAAATTCATCAGTCTTTGCTGCCAGCTTTTCATTCTTTGTAGTTCTTTCAAAGCCACAACTGAAACTTCTAAGTGGGTTACCGCTCTGTGTCACTGAGGAGCTACAGTCATTACTTACATGAAGATCAGGATGAGATTTAGCAGAGTGATCTGGGATCACCATTTCATATTTTGGCTTATTGGGAATAGAGCAGGTTTTCTGAAACCAAAAAGTGGAGGGACTCTTTTTGGCACCTATATCAATGTCATATGACCACATGCTAAGGCCGACATCTTTACTTGGAGGCTTGCTATCTATTTTGACTTCTGGTGCCAAAGAGGAAAACATGATACCATCTTTCAAAGTCTTTTCTTCATTTGGACACAACATAGGTATTTCATGCTGCCTCAAAAGGAAGTGAAGATTGCAGTTCCTTTCACTTAGACCCTCATGGGCCACCCAGCTGTTGTGTTCTAAACTTTCCTTCAACCTTTCATAGGTTTGTTCAGAATCTGAGCTGGGAAAATTTCGAGAGGTGCTTCTTGGAGGAGGAACTGGTGGAGTTTCATTTCTTTGCAAATCAATTGTGTCAATTCCACATTTTTTCACAGGATTGCTTTGGAGCACATTGGTACAGCTCAGATTCTTTCTATTTTTCCGTTTTTCTTTTTCTAAATCAACCGGAAGAATGCACTGGCCATTGTTGATCATGTGGTCCCCACGAGGCATATTAATTACATTTGGCATTTCCTGGAGAAAAGAATCTGACTTCATCCTAAACAATCATAAAACATGCTGTATTAGTTATAACTTTATTTAGGATAAGCTCTCAAAAATACAGTTAGATAAAATGAACAAGATCTCATAACAAAATGACTATAATCAAAAATAAGTTAGTTATATATTTTTAAAAAACTGAAAGAGTAGAATTGGAATGTTCCCATTACAAAGAAATGATAAATGCAGGCTGGGCACAGTGGCTCATGCCTATAATCCTAGCACTTTGGGAGGCCAAGGCGGGAGGATTGCTTGAGGCCAGGAGTTCGAGACAAGCCTGAGCAAGAGCAAGACCCTGTCTCTACAAAAAATAGAAAAAATTAGCCTGGCGTGGTGGTGCACACCTGTAGTCCCAGCTACTAGAGAGGCTAAGGCAGGAGGACTGCTTGAGCCAAGGAGTTTGAGGCTGCAGTGAGCTATGATGAGGCCACTGTACTCCAGCCTGGGTGACAGAGCAAAACCCTGTCAAAAAAAAAAAAAAAAGAAAAGAAAGAAATGATAAATGCTTGAGATGATAAATATTCCAATTACCCTGATTTGATTATTATACATTGTATGCCTGTATCAAAACATCACATGTACCCCATATATATACAACCATTACATACCCATAATAATTAAAAAAAAAAAAAAACCAAAGAGCTCAAGAAAACATTCAAACTCCCTTTAAAATGTGGTATGGTCAAAGCCCTCGAATATGCTTTACATTGATTGTAATGAAGCACCTTCTATTGTATCTCCTGACAACCATTTTGAAGAAAAACGTATTTTTATTCTCTGAAGAAGTTCTATAGTAAAATTTCAATGAAAAAGGAAAAAAAAAACATAGCTTAAGCAATGGATTTCTACTACAGTAAAAGGAGTCACAATTCCCTCAAACACCATTTTATATAAATCTGCTAATCAAAAACTTCAAGTCATATTTTGGCTTTTATGGTAGAGTCTACTTCTCAGTGTTACATTCAGGATCTACATACTCCAACCCAAACTATCTTTCCAAATTTGTGTCCCATTTTCTCTATTACCTGAAATTTCACCTACACTCAAATTAGACTGTGTAGTCTTGTGGGTTTGTGCTATTGGCTTTCCCATTTTTACAGGTTTCTCTTGCCATTTCCTTACCTCCTCTCTGCCCACCAAATTCCTATTCATTATGTAAAGTGAGCTCAAGTTCCTCCCCTTGAATGTGAAATAACATTTTAAGTAGTAAGATAGAAATCTGAATGAAAGTGCAATGAGACATGAATAATTCCAAATGGAAGGTGTCATTTGGACTTGAAAGAAAAGTAAGATTTTTTTTTTAGATGAGCTGAGTAAAGGGCACATAGACAAAGTGAGCTGTGATAAAAATTGTGTGGCTCTTCAAGGGACAATGAGTACTTTGGTACAGATGGATTATAAAGCACAGTGCGGAGCATAATAAAAATTGAGAGGGAAACATTAGGTCATGTCGAATCATCATGCCTTTGAACTACATATGGAAGATTTGGAACCTTGTTCTAAAGGTCATGGGATGACAATAAGAGCTTAATACCAGGTGTGACTTATAAAATAAAATTGGTAAGTTCTGAGTTATTTAAATAAAAACCTAAATAAGCAACAATCACAAATCAAACTTAATCATATCGATAAATATAAATCATATATATATACATCTTGAATTTATGAAAGATTATGAGATACCTCACCATACAGTACAGATAAGTACTCATTAACAGACAATAGTAAACAAAAGCTAAATGGGCAAGTAGAGGAAAACATTATGTATAAAACACTGTTGGCTAAAAAAATCTATTGCAAGTCAGTACAAAAATTCTCTCTGAGCTTCCTAAAAGCTAAAGAAAAATAAGGAAACACATTGTTGTAGCTTTCTAAGAGAAGTATACTGCCCTACAAAGAGATGTTAATCCTAGATATTCCATCATTACTAAACTAATAGAGAATTCCACATATATTTTTTGAATTTGGCTAAAAATTACCGTTACAATTATCTACTGTTTCTGAACAACATGTTCAGAAATATTACATTAATATTAATTGTAGAGAAATAATTGTGTCTTAATAATTGTTTCAGTAGAACATCATTATACATATAACTAACACACCATTATATTAAATCTGACATAGTTTAAAGATGTATTTAACCTGGTTAGCCCAGTTGTATACTCTTCTACTGGCCAAATACTCAAAATTATTAATAAGAACTACATTAGAAGCCGGGCACGGTGGCTCACGCCTGAAATCCTAGCACTCTGGGAGGCCGAGGCGGGCGGATTGTTTGAGCTCAGGAGTTTGAAACCAGCCCGAGCAAGAGCAAGA
>NW_012152840.1:3046931-3085917 GCF_000956105.1 Propithecus coquereli
AAAAAAAAACCAAAAAAACAAAAAAACTACATCAGAGGCTACTTGTTAATTTATTATGGAAGATCTACCTTAACTAAACACCAAAAGAGTGAAGTATTCCTAATAGTCAAATTACAAAAAGAATTGGAAGATTTGCTTTAAGAATTAGTGAGCAGAGACATATACAATCGAAGTTTTTACCTCCCATCCAAGATAATAAATTTTAATAACTCAGTAATTCTCACGAAGAAAACATAACAAGGAGGCAGTTTGGATTCACTAACTACAAACAATATTCTTTTCGACGTCCCAACATAAAATAATCATAGATGTACCAGCCTACCTTCTATGGTTAGACCGCTTTCGAATTTCCTCTTGAAAGCTGCATAATTCTTCACTAACTTTGGCAAGTTCTTCAAGAGCCTTTATATGTATAAGCAATAGCATGTTAGCACTTTGAAATGTAAATATTTCTTTAGAAAGAGTTCTAGGCTAATAACAGCTCACTTACAGTGTGAAGGGCGCCAGAACAGCTCTTTCTCGCTTCCTCAGAAGTCCTCGGGGCAGGCCAGGCCTCACATTCCTTTTGATTGTCTGCGGCCAAAGGATCTATAAATCCTACTTTTGATTTTTTTGTTTCTTTTTGTTCTTTACACATTTGATTTTCTTCAGTGAATAAGCTCTGCTCTATTTTCTTTTCTTTTCCCAGACCGTCCCTGTGACTCATCCCTGTAAATTCACATTGTCCTGCACTGGGGTCGTCTGGAGAAGATTCCACCATTTTGTCTTGAGTGGTCTTCTCAAGATCAAGACCAATGATCCTAGCACGTTCATGCATATTGATTTTCCTCCGAAGCTTTACTTCCTGGCAAAGCTGTAAAACAAAATTGAAACTTTTTTTTTCCCTAATTCACTGTTAATATTCTTGATATTAAGCAAACTGTTTTGAGTTCTTTTCGCCATATTACCATATTTCACCTGGGTATAATGTTTCTGCCTCCAAATAGTGCTTCTAAAATATGGATTAACTAGAACAGCTTTGACAAACCATAAGACTACTTTTAATAGGGCAATGCATGGATGCTAACTTCTATCTTTATGACTAGAAGTCAACTCATTCGAAAATAAAATGAATCTGTATCTATACATACATAGATACAGAAGCACTGTCACAAAATTAGAATGATTTGAATAAATTACTGGCCATCCTATCTAATTGCTTTCAGAGAGAAGAGTTTAACATTAAAGTCATGTTTTTAAAAATATATGATCCTACTTGTATGTCAACATTTAACACTCTAAATAGTTGATAATCTCATATAGTAAGTCAACTCATTCTGTTCCCTAAGAGACATTTGTCAATCAAAGAATGTTTCCCTTGGTCAATTACATTGGTGAAGGCTAGATATTACCAAGTTTTTTTTTTTTTTTAATACTAAGGCTATACACATTCTAAAAGTTTCTCATGCAGATTAAAACATATATGACAATTCTCTATGTGGCAGAATAGAACTTTAAGGCTTTGATCATCTATTAGTCTATGTTAAAGTGGACCCCAAAGTATTCCTTGGTGAGACCTTAGTTAAACCTGCAAGCACTCACTCAGCTCACCTCTGAATAGAGGAAGGAAGTGGCCTTCTCTTTAGGCTGGAGTCTTGGAAAAGCTTGTCAAATTTCAAAAGAGATTGTCAGATAACCATTAAGCAAACAACTCTACATTTTACAGCCACAATCAATATCTGCACCACATGTATTATTTAAGGATATAACAGATTTACTGCTACTTAATATTTACTCAAAACTCAGTTGAGAGAAGCACTACACATAGTTGATGCCTAAAAGATATATGGTACATTTATTTTACTAATACTAATAAATTTATTAGTATTTATTGTATAAAGTCAGGATAGCATCAAACTGCAGCCATGAATTAATTGTTTTGGTCCTGTAAAATTATTTGTATTGAACGGCTGCAGGCATGATGGTTTGGGCTGATCTCGAGGGATATTGTAAGAAACAACACTAAAAAGTGACACATTAAATCTAAGGATGCTGTTGGTGACATTGTCCTCTTTTTGAGAAGCCACAGGTAAAAACAAAATTGTTTTAGTTTAAAAACCAGGGGGAAAAGTGCTATTCCTAGGAAACAGGTTTGCTTTGTCTTCTGAATATTAAGAAATATGCACCTGATAATTTTTGTGTTAGTTACTAGAAAGATAGATTCACTGCTACGTTTCACACACAATCCTTCCCCCTGTCTTCATCTCATCTTTCTACTTTTGTTTTTGCATAGTTTACCTCATATGCAATTTTATGTCACCTTAAATTTTCTTGGGGATTTAGGTGAGGTATGACTACACAAATAACATAAATATTATTGATAGAAAACCATTTATTTTGTATAAGGGAATCTGAGTTACCTGATACTCAGCCCTTGTCAATGATTACATGATTATTCTACCAAAGGATACAAGCAGGAAAGATTACAGTGTGAAAAAAAAATTCTCAGATGTCTATCAACTTTATCCAGTATTTCTATATGGATTATTCAAAGTTGTTTCAGATGATCTGTGAATTATGTATATCTTGGTTTTGTAAGAGCAAATGCAATGCTTACGGATAGTGGCTGAACAGAGAATCATGAGCTACTTAATAACTAATACTGCATCCTCTCATTAGATGATGTTATCACTTTGAAAGTACTGAAGCTATATGTGTATACCTGGGAATCTACAATTCTCTAGCACAGGACTTAATAATTTACATCTGATTTCATACACAGAACTTAGCGATAAATTTTAAACAAATACAGTCTATGACGCTAGTGTCATATTATTTTTCCAGGTGTTGATTTCTTAATTTTAGCTTAAAAAAATAATTGTCCTGATTCTCTGAGACATGTCAAGATACTTTCCTCTTGTTTTCTTCACTCTTTCTATGCTTCATAGCCCATAAGAAGGTACCTTTTATACATGTTTTGGTATATGATAAGGGGGACATAGTGCTGGTATTGTATTCAGGTATAGAGAAGCATCATCTATGGGCATTCTGGGTAGCATATTGTTTAAACATATTCCCAGCTATGGAGCAGTATAGTACAGGCAGCAAGACATAAATAGTAGCACAACTCCTCTCCAAGATGAAGAAAAAATATTACAGTCCTTCTGTTTCCCTGATGTGGAAAGGGATGGTATAATATATCTATGAGCAATAATTCTATGTTTAAAGCATGTTTAATGCTCACTAATTGATAAGGCTAATACTTACCTTGGACAGACTCTACAGAGTTGTCAGAATAATTATTGGACAATAACAAATTTAACTGGACAGATTGTTTTATCTACATGGCTTAAACAATTGGCTAGACTAATCCTGCATCCCTTAATTATTTTGCTTAGATGCTAGAAATGTATGAGACTGTTAACAACTGGAACTCCCAAACATTTGGGAGCCAGTGACCCATGATTACAGATCAGTTTCTGATGGAATTGGCGTTCTGGGTTCTGACTTGACCTAGGCATCTCTTTGTTGATCCAATCTGAGTCTCTGTGTAGGGGAGTTAAGGGAGAAAGCAGGACACATTTCCCAAACCATAAAGGGAGAAGAAGTGGAGTCTCCTTTCAATCTCCAATTATACACTACATGCCTGCCTGCTCAGCTCTATTTTAGAGAAAAGGCTTAACAGCTACTTTCCTTTATTTTTCCTTTTATTAATACTATGCCAATTTGTATTTTATTCACAATTTAGTACATGGCTGTTAATAAGAAAAATGTTTGCACCATAAACACATAAATCACTTACTTTGCCTGCAAATAAAGACTAAGGAGTCTTAAAATAACCACTTTGTTAATGTGCATAAAACCATAAAAGTCAATATTATACATAAAGTCAATACTATGGATGTTACCAGAAGAAAGCAAGAAAAGCATAAATAATTTCCAATTAGAACAAGCTTGACTATACACCAATGCAAATGTTTGAAGGAAATATTCCAGGCCTACCAGGCTGAGGGATGGCCAATGGGAATAAAATGACTATTTGCATCAGAGTTGTGACATGTAATTTTTCATAACCCCTTTCCTAATAAATGTGCCAGTAAATGTGGCACACCATGCCAGAATACAGCTCCTGTCCACTGCCACTTTCTGTTTGACATATGATACTCCTTTTTTATAGTGATTTATCTAACATGTAACTTCCTTTAATAGACATTACTTATAAATTATCTCAGGAAAGATCTATATTCTAATGTCCAGTTGTAATTTTGCTAATATATGTCACAACAATTATGTCTTTCTTGCATTTTACTTGTGGGACCTGGTGTTTGAAAACTCATGCAGAATATACACCTCCTCACTTTTGAAACCAAGGCTCTCTAGCCAGAAAATAATAAATTGATATATTTTAGAGTGACAGTTCCAGTTTTTAATTTCCATGCAAGGCTATAAAATAGTTCTTAAGGTACCATTGGGTAATATTATGCTATTTTTGGTCTAGTAAATGTCACAGAGACATGCACCTCTTAGGTGGAATAAGGAAAATAGGAATCGTTTCCAATACAAAACAAACTTCAACAGACTTTCATTCTGAGCTTGAAGTTTACAAGATATTCAAAACGAATCAACTTGTACCTCTTCTATCTTCTTCTGCATGATCTTCCACTGACTTTCCCATTCTTTTCTTTCATTGTCAAACTGGTCCAGTAATTCCATCTTTTCCTTGTGCCAGTTAGTCTCTGTGTTCTCCCACTGCTTATGTAGGTCCATGGCAACAGTGTGAGTGTCAGCGAAGAAGTGTTTCTGCCCTTCTCTTAACTGTTTCTTGGAAGCTTGGAGTTGTTTTATTTGAAGCAGTCTCACTTGCCTTTAAAATAAAGCCTAATATAAACACAACAAGAGAGAGTTCCAAATCCACGTGCTTTCTGGAAATATATTTTATCATTTTGTCAAGAGCCATTGACATAAGCAAACTATAGAAAAATTGGACTCAAAAGGAGAGATGAGATTACAATAATTTGCTTAGGAAGAAGAAACTAACACAGTCAACAAAGTAATAAGTATTGTCTAAAGTTATTTTTTTCCCTTTCTGAGACCAGACAGCAAAATTATAGTGGACATGATGGCTAAATGCACATGTGAGATATAAATATTCCTTTAAGTAACCACTTAATCTAAAAATAGAATTTTTCATGAATATCTAAGAGTGGATGTTTGAAATTCAAATGTATCATCACATCTACACAACTGTGGCAGATTCTGCTGCAACAGAACTACCCTTTCTGTTCTGATGCAACCTGATTATATATTTCCGGGACTTAAAGTCCTGAGCCCATGCTGGTCTACAGTCTCCATTCTATATTCAGAGATCAAGCCCATACCAAATGTGATTACTGTATCAATTAAGACCCCAAAGTTGGTAGTCAACTTAGGACTGATGTATCAGCAAGAAACCCACCTAACTTATAAAAAATGTGTTCATTATTTTACTTCATCAAGTAAAATCTAAAAGCATCAACATGTCTATTCCATGAGACATGTTAAAAATTTATCCATTCTCTTTTCCTTCCAATAGATTATATACCATAAACTCTTTAAGACATTGAATACAGAGAATTAAAGAAAACATTTTGCTTAATTGGCAGGGAATCTTCTATTATATTAAGTAGTAACTGAAATAATTAGATTTCCAGCATTCAGGGTATGTGTATTTAAGGTTTAAAGATGGAAAATACTAGATACACAACTTTGTTATAAGTCATCTAAAATTTCTGAGATTTATTTACATTAAAATGGGGATATTCATAAAACTGTTATAAAGATTAAATAGCATATTAAATACAAAGTAGTTTGAGAAAATTAAGAAATTTTCCTATAATTTTGCTTTACAAAATTTTGTTTTGACTTCAATTGAAAATGGTTTTTATTAATAAAGTCATATACCTTTTTTAGTGGGTCAAAAAGTATTTTTAAAATGTCTGAAACTCTAACTTTTCTAAGCAAGTCTAACTTTTCAATTTACTAGGCCATTACCAAAATGCTGTAACTTATTAGTGGCAGCCTATGCTAATTACGGACAAAGTTCCCAATGGTCAGTAGCTTCAGGGGTGTTGACATTGCAGAATTAAGCCTACATATCCAGGCAGCAAGCACCAATTTTGTACTCACAGAATATGCCTGCATATTTCATATCCTAAAAAGAAGATAAAAATCTAAGACTAATTTTATTTTTGTCAGACTGTTCCTTCTATTTTTCTAAATTGTTTGTTTATTTATTTATTTTGTAGCGACAAGGTCTCACTGTGCTGCCCAGGCTGGTCTCAAACTCCTGGCTTCAAGCAATCCTCCCATGTCAGCCTCTCAAAGTGCTGAGATTACAGGCATGAGCTACTACACCCCGTTTGTCAGACTGTTCTAAAAATACATATCTGAGTTGTAATCAGTTTTGAACATATATTTTTTTGAGCTGCAGTCTATCAATAAATTATAACAGACTACTAAGAATAAAAAATGTCAGCTCTATATGCAGGGCTCCACTTTCAAAAACACCCTAGTAATATTGGGATCTATATTGTTACTCTTTTCTCAGCCTATATGCAAAATACACTGATAATTTTTTCCTATTTCTTTGGCACTGACACTATTATGATTAATTCAGTGAAGAAAAATAAGTAACTTCAGATCCAGCTATTAAAGATGCTATCATGTCTCATTTTATCCACTTAGCCATGCTCATTTCTATATGAGCCATACTCATTTCCCATCCTCTCTGTCACCCCTTCCTTTTTGCTGTCTTCCACACCTCCAAGCCACAAGTACTTTCCATACCAAATGTCAATGAAGAACTAGCAAAATGAAGATAGTAAACAATATACAGAGTTTTGGTTTGGGTTTGTTTTGGTTAATCTAACGTTCGGCGATCTTGATTACCCAGTAATCTTGTAGGTTCATCTAGCAACTACTCATAGGAAATGTAGACAGTGCTTATCTTGAGACTGGCAGACTGCTTTAAAACTGTATGTCATTAACTGTGTGCAGAAACTGTCTTTCTGACTAGAAGGTATTTATCATTGGAACTTAGGAAGAGTGGAGTGGTTTGAGATATCAAAAGATAGTTGCAGATTTAACCAAAGAAGCTATAAAAAGGAAGCAGACTAATTTCAAGCTACCTGGAAGAGAGGTGCTATGATATTCCATGTTTTACCCCAATTCTTTTTAAACACTGAAAATGTTCAGAAATCATCATCATACAGTTTTTCCTACAATTATGTAGCAAACAGCTCCAACTTTTCTTTCTATTCCTAACTCTTCTGGAACCACTTCCGCACCACAGTTGAAAAGGTGCCAGCCCTTTCTTTTTTTCTACCTACCAGAAGATCATCCAGGAATCCTCTAAATCAGTCTTGCTCCTGGTAACAACTCTATCTGAACGCAGGTAATGTTCCCGAAGCAGACTAATCCTGCACTTATTTGCAAAGAGCCAAACTCATCACTTAATATGGAGAAGGGCCAATCTACAGTTCCCTTTTCCAGGGCCAGACAAACTCCTAGTGCCAGGAAATGTAATAGTTATGGATCAAAAACAAGTCTTTGCAAGAAAATTTCCATACAGCAATATCTGTGCCAATTTTTGTGGGAGGATTTAGTTAGCCTTCCTAGCATCTCTGTCTTGTCATAAATATAAATATCAAATATAATATGGCCAAATATACTGCTTCCTCTTCCAAAAATAAAGTCAGGGGTGGGGGGCATTGAATTGTCTTGAAGATTAAGTGAGCAAGAAGGAAAATGCTTCATAGAAATGCCTAAACACCGTTTTGGATCACAGTGGATGCTTAATAAATGCTTGTTTCTTGGTTTCTTCTGTCTGTCCCTTCCCCCCTCCCTCTCTCTTCTCACTTGTCTTTCCTCCCTCTCTCCCTTTCTCCCTTCTTTCTTTCATCTATCCCTCTCTCTGTTTCCTCTCTCTGGAAAAAATGGATTATTTTTATCTTCCTTTATTTTAAAAATTGATAGAAGTAAGTCTAATCATGTGAACTTTCATATTCTCCATGATCTTCCTTTGCCCTCAAGTATTTTAAGGATATATGTCAAGTTAAATACTTAGGAGAAAGTTTTCTATTGTTAGTAAAAATCTAAATAAATCTTATATAAAACTGCTTTTGTTATACTTCTAACTTAAATATTTAAAAATATCAGACTAAAGGGGCAAACTTTGTAGGGACAGAATGTTCTGCTGTGAGATATTATGGGGTAAAGTGGTGCAGCAGATTCAAAAACTCAATTTAAGCGCTCTCTACTGAGGCCAAAATAAAAGTTCTCTTTGTTCCTAGTTGTCGCTCTTTTTCTCCCACAGATACTGGCATCTATGTGGGAGAGAAGGAAGGATTTCTGCTATCTGAACCTCCCTTCTCACACCTCTTTGGTTCTCCATGTCATTTCACTCCTTCCAGAATTTCATTCAGAATAAAAATGTATTAGAGCAAATGTCAAAGGACAGAGTGAACTGCGTTACTTAGTCACACACATTCCTCCCCCAATAACTCTAAACCAGCATTGCATAATCCCTTTTAACTTACTTCCCCTCCCCAAGGCTGAAAGCCGGAATTATAAAGAGTTGTGAGTGGGTTGCATAAGTATGGTGATGGGAGGCAAATAGTTCTGCTAACCTTCCGGGGGGACCGTAAGCAAAATTTAAGAGCAACACAGAGGTCTCGCAATAAATTATTTTCATCCCCCAAATTGGTCTTGGTTTGGTCATGGCAACACTTCTTTATCTGAGGGCTGGTGTCCCATTCTTACTCCACCTTGGTCATTACCATTTCAACCTCCATCTCCCCCACTGAAAAGCCAAACACACTCAACAGTGTTAGGACAGGATACTCCATTGCTATCTCTCTAAAATTTTTGTTCAGAGTACTGGTTTCTTGCTCTACTATTTCCTTTTCCTAACCATATTACTTTTCATATAGTTGAAGATTTTTCATTTATAACAGGTTATATATTCCAATAGGAATGCCACATACAGTAGGTACTGCCAATCTCACAATTGCTAGAAGAATCATTAGGCCTGAAGATGCTCTGCTTCCGATTAACTTCGAGGGATTCGAGGGATTAGGAATTCCCATGCCTATATCTATCAGCGTAATGCACCATTTGGCTCCCAAAGTTTCTAGCTATTATGAATCACTTGCATCATTTCAACTAATTAACCAATCTCATTTCTCCCCTATTGTTCACTTGAAAAGGCATCTTTCCAAAGATCACCATGATTTGATTTTGTTAAACGGTAAAAGGAAATTTTTAAAAATTGCTGTTTCTTGCTATTCAGCAGGTTTCTCGTGCTCCAACAATGTCAAAGAGACACCACCACATGCAATTCTGAATTAATCAATTTTGCCTTCTTATTTAATTATCTTCTCCTTCCTTGTTTTGTCTCCAGTTATTTACTTAAACAAGAAAACATTCAAACTACACAGGCACACTTATTTTACTTCTCTTAACATTTAAAATAATACAAGCTTTGAAAAAACGTTTAGCTTGGTTAAACAAATGTCTAAAATTAACCATCTTGAACAGAAGATATGATGGTAAGGTTCCCTCCTAACTGTAGATTATCCCATTACGAATGGCACAGAGGTGGGGTAGGGAAAAAAAAATAATACTAGCAATAAATACATAAATAAAATGAATGACACAGACTTCAGTCCAAATCACAGAAACACATCCTACAGTGTGCACACCATCACCTTAAATGAAATTACATTTATTTTTCATTACAATTTTCAAATACCAGCAATCTCAAGGCTTGTGAACTTTACTTTGTAAATGTTAAAAACTCTTCATCCTAATAAAAATCACATTCTAATAAATATACTTAGTGAAATCCCATAATGAGCAGAGTGCTTTTCAAACTACCGAGTAGCAGAGACTCAGAGAGCGGATGGCACTGTCAGTCCCGAGTCTGGAAATCCACCCTCAGCAGCTGAACGGCCTCTTCCCAGGGAGTCAGTACAATCCATTACACACCCCACCCACTGTTTTTAAGCCCAGACACAGACGCCAGCACAGGCAGATGTTGAAATCAGCCTCCACGTAAACAGTATCCATAGTTCAAAACATGTTAGCAGCAGCCCCTCTGTATCTTGCCATACTTAGTCACTTGCTTGCAAATTTGCCAGAAAGAAACATACCTTTTTGCACTGGGGAGAAATCCTATGGATGCTCAGCCACTGGTCAATCTAGTGAGGGAAGGAAGCAGAGTGGGTGGCTAGCTGTCTTAAACAGAAGAGTCTCAGGTCGGTGAATCTTGATTCTTGACAAGAAAAGGCAACGCAGAATACATCCAACCATTCCACAGAGCAATACTGACAAGTCCCTCTGAAACCTTCACCACATTCACAAGTCAAGAAGCTGCTCAGCTCAGTGTCACAGCAGCAGCTGAGACTACCATGACGTCAGTTGCTTGGAGGCGGCCTTCAAGCCACCTCTTCCAACCAGAGCCCTGTAACTTTAGAGCAGCTCGTACTCAGGGTAAACAACTCCAGGTCCAGGACATTTTTAGCTTTTATAATGGAGCCCAGTATTTTCAAACTTGCCAAAAGAGCTGTTGTTAATATCACACGATGACAATGGACAAGTTTAGATTTCTTTTATTGGGAAAGTAAACTCATCTTTTATAGGCAAGAATTATCCCCCTCCTTACATACTTCTCTCTCCCCTTCCCAGCTAGTGTCAGGAAGTACTTTTCAGAGCCTTTAAAAGTTTGTGTCTGGATGTGACAGAACACGTGTAGCAATCACGTATATGCAATCTCAGAAGTTCTGTAAAACTTATTGAACTTCTCTTTTTAAATAAAATAGAAATGGGACATAAAGTCCAACCTCATAGCTCTTTGTGATTCTGAGAGTGTATTGCTTATATCTCCAAAGAGAGTGATGTCCTTATGTTAGAAGAAATCAGAGGCCATGGGAAAGGATGATATTTCTTATTATGGCAAGACAAAAACCAAAACAAAAACCAACCAATGAGATACCTACACGCTTGTTTTCAACTGAGGTGTGCCTCGGCCCAATCAGGAAAATAAAGCAGCCCAAGTGTATGGAAAAGCTCCCCAAATCATGACCAAATCGGTCTATCCTGTAAAATACTAGGAGAACCTGCCTCCCCAGCAACATGTCCAGCTTTATTGCATCCTAGCACAAACTGCATCGGATGATGTTTGGTGTAATTTAGTCAAAGAAAGTCCCCAGAGCAATTTTGTGTCTAATTTAGCAAATATACTAAAGTTTAAATAATAAGTTCTTATCCTCAAGTCTGAAGAGCTTCCCTAGTGTGGTCTTTAAAGCATATTCACTCTCCTGTTATTTTCATCTGCTTCTGGATAAACATTTCACAGGGAGATAAAAAGTTAAATAATAGTAACCTGCTCACAGTAGGACTTTAATACATGTAGGACAATTGAATGAAATCCTACCCTGTGTTTGGAAAGCCTGGCATCACAATCTCAACAACAACAACAGTTACGGTAATAATATCAATTATTCATTGAGGGGCAACTCTGTGAGGCTCTGTGCTAAGTACTTCGAATACATCTTTATCTGAGCTCACCCTCACAGCCATTGTGTCTACAGATACTATTAACCTGATTTTACTGATAAAGAGAGGTAAAGCATCTTGCCAAGTTCCTAGAAACACATCCACCCAGAGGAGTAGGGCTTGGAACTGGTTTCCCCTATTGGAGACGCTGGAATTTTGTCTCAGAGATCTAGGTTTTGATTCCACTGCCACCACTTATCTGTCTGATCTTGGAGACTGTATTTCTTCCTTAAAGGGATAATTATATTTTCTTCAAGAGGCTGTAAGAATATGAGGAATACATACAGTGCCAGGCACACAATAAACGCTAGCTCAGGTCTGCCTCCATACGTCTGTGGATAGGAAGATGATCCTTGGAGGAAGGTTGAAGAGAGTTGCCCAAAAGTGCCAATACAGAACTACCTAATCACATTGTTTCTTCTACCCTTTCTTCCACTCCAAACTTCTTAATTTCTATGTATCCTCTGTAAATCAAATTAAGACTATTTTCCAAATACTATCAGAAATTCAGATAATACGTGGCTAAGTTATAGGAGAAATTACTCTGGGCTATACTTCATACTGTCTCTCAGGAATACCCATTTCAATGCCCTTTTTCATGGACTCCAATAACTGCAGGTGCTTCATCTGCTTCTTGCCACGTTAAAGCTGATCTTGAACTAGTGAAAGACATTGACAAAACTTTTACTTCAAGTTTACCAATTATTCTAGTATACCAACCCTTTCTGATGAATAATTTATATATATGTGTATATACATACATACATAATCTATAATTTCCATGCCATATTTCATACCCAAAAGAAATAACTCAATTACATGACAAAATGCAAGGCAAAAGATACTTAGCACAACTTTCAAACCTTTCCTCTGAAAACTTGTTTTAAAGAAAACTTTGTTTTAAGAAAAGTTCCTACAATTTTGCACATAAAATGAATGCATTTAAAAGACTATTGCTGGTGTACTCAGCCGTGCAATGATATTCAGACATCTTGAACTGCCTGACATTTTCAAACAGGTGTCAGAAAGACCGAAAACATTATGGAAAAAATGCAATTTTTTTGTATGTGGCTAATCCAGGTTACTTTTAAACCATTTGAACCTTTAAATCTTCAAATATGAAACTCACCCAAATTATTGCTCTATGTTTTAGAAAGAATCACAACATTCATACCCAATGACACATTAATCCTATTTCAATGTATAACAGATTATGTAAAGAAGTGTATATAATATTATTTAATGGAAAATAAATGTAGAGACTCTGGCTGCTGTCAAGTAACAAGAAAGAAAATTCTAAAAAGGACTCGAAAACATCTGTATAAATAAGATCTATTAAGCCACAAACAAAAACATTTTGGAAAGTGTGAAAGAAGAATATCGAGTGCATAAATGTCACTAGCAGGTGTTTGCCAACTTACAGAATTTTAGAGACAGAAAGAACCCCTGAAATCATCTAGCTAACCTTCTCATTTTACAGTCGAGGGAAGAGGCCCTGATGGGTCAGGAAGCCACATACTAGCTATGCTAAGAATAGAATTCAGGTTTTCTCATTCCTGGTTGAGTGCCTTGAAGTTTAAAATTCCAAAGAGTTCAAGGGAAAAAAAATTGAACCCAGGGATAAGAGTGTTGGATTGGAGGGGAGAGTGAGAAGTTGATTTATGGCTGTGCCAAGTTTTAAATTCAGTTTTCTTCTGTGTCCAAATGAGAGAGATAATACTCTATCTTCCAAGTATGACACGAGAGTCATATAGCAGAGTGTTTATTTTGATGACTATTTATCTAAGGAGGCTTGTGTCCTTAGCTAATCGAAATTCTGGGTCAAAATAAAAAGGCAAGAGGATTTTACTTTAGCAGTTTAAAAAATTGGGGGATAAACACAGTAACACAGCCTTAAGCATGCCTGTACATGTTTATTTCCTTTTTTTGTTTGTTTTGAGAAAGATCTCATTCTGTTGCCCTGGGTAGAGTGCAGTGGCATCATCGTAGCTCACTGCAACCTCAAACTCCCGGGCTCAAGTGATCCTCCTGCCTCAACCTCCCGAGTAGCTGGGACTACAGGTGCACGCCACAATGCCCCCAGCTAATTTTTCTGTTTTTAATAGAGACAGGTCTCATCTACGACCACACCACCCTGAACGCGCCTGATCTTGTCTGATCTCGGAAGCTAAGCAGGTCAGGCCTGGTTAGTACTTGGATGGGAGACAGGTCTCACTCTTGCTCAGGCTGGTCTCAAACTCCGGAACTCAAGCAATCCTCTTGCCTAGACCTCCCAGAGTGCTAGGATTACAGGTGTGAGCCACTGCGCCTGGCCCATTTTTAATCTATAGTTTTCTATCTGAGGGATGGTCCTGCAGTGTCACAAGCAGTTATTATTTAATCTCCTTACACTAGACAACACTGGTTGATATGGGCCTGGGGAGCTTCTGACATCTTGCGTGTATAGTTTTTCAGTTGCTTCTTCCTTTATTCTTTAAACATATTTAACAGTAAAAGGGGTATTGTGTTTCTATTTTCATTGGAAAGGAGATGGAAAAGATTGGAAAAGAGAATAACTTTTGTAAAACAAATCATTCTCACGCATGTTAAAGTTCAGAGGCTACAATAGGTGACATATTTAAGTAATCTTTCCTTCTCCGATAACGTCTGCCCTTTGCAATTTTTAAAGTACTTTAAGATACATGATCTCAGCTGTTTAGCAAAACTCTTGAATCTTAAATTATCTTCAGTTCCCAAGAAGTTTTTGGTACTTTAATGAACATTCCATTTAACAAATATTTGTGAGTACCAACTCTGTGCTGGGTTAGACCAAGAGGATTCAAAGAAGAATAAGACAAATCCTTGCCTTTAATAAGCTTGATCAACTCTGAAGATTCCCTGAAATGTGACCTGCAGCATGACTGTTCATACCCTGAGTAGCCACTATCTTGAAATAAACTTATAGACAAATATGGAAGCCTTTCCAGGGAGTACCCATAGCATTCCACCAACGGGATCACAGTTTAGTGTTACTCTCAGCCCTAGGTGCACACTGCAATCACTCAGAGAATTATAAACTAAAATAGTAAAGCTGGAACTTTCCCCCAGATCTTTTGAATCAGACCATCCGGTGATGAGGTCTAGGACTTCTGAACTTTTACAAAGTTCCACAGGTGAGTCTGTCAGATTTGGTCCTGGGTTATTTGAGTCCTAGAATGGCAGAGTTTCGATTGTGTATTAATAAAATAAGTTTGATGCTCCCCAGATGCTGTTTTGGGGTATAAAATTATGAAGGTCACACACAGGGGATTTATTATCCATGAAAATTGCATATTTAGATTATTGTGTTCCAGCTGATGTACTATGTTCTCAGTGCTGGATGTTCTTCCCTAAAATCATGGGATGCTGGCTCTCTCTTCTATTCTGAAGGCTGGTTACATGTCAACAGATTTTTTTAGCCAAGCAGATCCGTCATGGGGCTTATGTACAGGCATTTCCAGATGACAGAACTATTCAAAGGAAACAGTTTTGAATCATTTGTTCTTTTAAAGTATTGGTTCAAATTCAGAACAAAACAGTAACATATTTGAGAAATATGAGCTATTTTAAAGTTAGAAACAGATCTTGCTTACATTTTCAAACTTGTTTTTAGCATCTTCTTATATTATTTACAGATTCTTAACTTGGGAGATACTTGGGAGATGTTGATAATGATGACAATAAAATCAAAATAATAAAGAGACTTCTCTAGGGCTACCTCTTATTTAGTGACCTGAAAAGAGTCCTGGGAATGCCTGTCCACCACAAGAGGGCCACCCTGAGTCACTTCTCTCTCCTAGGATGTTCCAGCAGTAAAGCATGGCTCAGAGAGGCCATTGAGCCAGTGTGATTTGAAACGTCACAGGAATTAATCCATACTCCCTCAGGGAATTACTAGTCCACCTATATCTCTTCTACTAGAAATGTAGATTTGTCACTACCGGGTGATAGTATTATATTTCCAGTAATCTATTGTCTACTAAAATACCACTGATAGAGGAAGTAATTACTGGCTAGTCACACCTCGGCACAGAAAAGAACAGCTAACACACAAAAAGGACTAGAAGGAACAAGTCAATATAGGTAAGCTTTGATTGGAGCTCAGGAATGTTGTCTGTTTCATTCATGGGGCATAGAGCGGGAAACGGAAGATCTGAATAGGAACTGCATGAGTGGGTGCTACAGTTTGAGCACTTGGTGTTCAGGTGAAAAGAAATGTGGCATCAAAAAAAAAAAAAAAGAAGAAATGTGGCATCATTTTATGAGCAGTCTAGAGTAAATGGGTTCGGAAATGAAGGTACAGAAAGGGAGGCCCAAAGTCACGCTTCGGAATAGCCTCCGGGCCACTCTAATCAGAGGACATTTGAAGAGCCAGCCAGATCTATTCTCCATGGTCAAGGTCCCCTGTGAGTCCACATGAGCCTGTAAACACAATAATCTGTAGGGGTGGTTTGCACATGATCATCTCAAAAACCCTTTGCAAAATGGTGATATTGTGTAGAGCAAAAGATACTCAAGTGCAGGAAGGAATCAGTAGACACTCAGTATATGCCAAAAAAGTGGCTGTGCCTGGTCCTTACACTATATTCTATTGTTGTTGAAGTTATCTATATATTTTGTGCAATAAGATTCCCATAACCTAACTTTTTCTTATACAACCATTTTGAATCCACCCTATCATTTTGAATCCACTCACTTTCTACAAATATCGGTATTTTCAAATAGTTACTTTTGAATCAATCACACTCTCTCTAAAGAAAGGACGTAAGTTTCCCCTTCTGGAGAGTTTTCTCACCTCAATATTTGTGAGGGCCAATGACAGGGGAACCTCATTTTCCCTCATCTGCTTCCTTTTGGCTGCTTCACTGTGGCTGTTTTTATTAGATGAAACCTAAACATGTGAGAGTAACACTAAGGCCCTCTATGCACTGGCCCTTGAGTCAGAGCAGATACACATTCCCTTTCAGGTAAAGGTGCTCAGATTCCCAGGAGTCATCTAAAATCTGGAACAAATTAATTTTGGTAATTTGTCATGTTGAAACTCCTCCTCTGAAGTTCTAAATGACTAATGTAGGCCAATACATAGGATGCTATTTAAGAAATCTAACTATTTTATCTGTCCAGGAGTTAATGATACAAAGGGAATGACATAGAATGTGAAAATATTGTTCATGAAAAAGAAGGAAGAGAATTATAAACTACATGTTAAACCGAGTTCTCTGACTTTAAGAAATAAAAGAGTGTATATGGTATTAAAAACAAAGCTCTTAAATTCTCTTCTCCTATTAAATTATTTCAGGCAAGAGGGTAAATGGATGAGCTTCTCTCTGTTCCTTATAACCTCTTAATATTTGAATGCATAGGTTAAGGCAGGTGCTTTTGACATAACCTTAACCAGCTAACTTTAAAGGTGCATCATGCTGGACAAACTCAGAAAGGAATGACATCATTTTCCAGTCTTCAATAATCATTTATGTATCTTGTATGTTAACATAAACAGCTCAACTCAAAACATTTCAGAAGAGACTACGGAGAATAAACATGTAAAGCACACTTTTTCAGTAATGAAATTAATTATTAAATTAAATTAGATCAATAATTTCCAGTGCTCTATCTCTGCAGTATGCACGATATTAATACTCTTCAAATAGTCAAAAAATTGTACCATTCTCGAATACTTATAGGTGGCACGCCACTTTGTTAAATTAATCAGTGTTCTAAACTTTCTGAAAGGTTTTAGTTTTTAAATTAACGTAATGCTCCATTTTACTGTTTATTTAATATTTATTTTGGTACAAGATAAAAACATTTTAAGTTATTTATTTAATATATCTAAAACTGTACTGACAATTTGAAGAAAAAATATTAAAATAGCAAAGTTTTATGATCTGAATTTGAAATACCCTAAATAGAAATTTGGGTAAGACAATATTGGAAAAAACATTTTAACATGCAAGTCAATAAAATTATATGAACATTTTTGAAAAGGCTGAATAATTGCTAACAATCACTGATTATATATTCTTATTTTCTTTTTCTTTTTCTTTTTTTTGTAGACCAGCAGGCAGAGATACAGTCTTAAATTATAGTAAATTTTTGCAGTTTTATTTTCAGATGTTGGGTTTTGGTGGTACCTTATTTTGAAAAATAGCTACAAGAAAATACATACAACTATGAACTAAAAAAACTTTTTATCATTTTAACAATGAAATTGAATAATCAGGAAATGTCAATAGATTTAAGTTAATTAAACATAGACATCTGAGATATAAGATGGAGCTCCTTAGAACAACACAGTGTGGCTTAACAGTGGGTAGTGCAAGGCGGAGATTTCTGAAGTTTCTCCTTATTTCTAAAGGGTGTTACACTTGCTGCTCTTATTCTCCGATCAAGTGGGTTATAATAGTACTCTACTCGAAAGGTATTCCTGGAAGTGTTTAAAAATTACCCACAACTTCACTAGGACAGCCACAGATTAGAACTGCCAGTGAGCAGAGAAAATACACCATTAAGCAGAGAAGGTGTGGATAAAAATGCATTTATGAAGTTACATGGAAAGGACCTTTAGAGATTCTATAATTTTGCACACACTTTCAAAATGGCTATCATGAAAAACAGCCATCACCATTTCCCCCTCTCTTAACTGATCAACACAAAAGTATTGTTTAGAAGAATTCAAGATGTTACCACATTTATTACTACAACTATAAAGGTGTTCCTGCCATGTCCAGGCCATAAGGCATTCTTTATTTGTATAAATTCCCTTCTGAAATTTCACAAGTAAGCTGACGAGAATATCAATACCTACCCATGAAATGTTAGTTTCATCAAAACGTGTACAAAATCACCCCACCTATCAAAAACCAGATCAAAATTAAGGACATAGATTCAAAATTATCTTCCATTAGACTTAACTGGTATATAACTAGGATTTAAGCAGTTATGTCTTCATGCATACTGTACCAAAACCCAGTAGCTCAAGAAATAGTCAAACTTTCCTCACTTCCTAATACTATCTACTACTTTCACTTCATTAAGGCATCTGACCCAAAGCGTACCTCTACCAGATGAACTGGGCTGTAGTTCTAAGAGAATGTAACTACAAACACTGCACGAATACTTGGAGTTAAGGGTGAGCTATCAAATTGACATTCCAAACTTTGCTGGCAGCTGATTACATACTTATATCCTATTCTAGCACAGAAATTGGAGTGAAGATTGGGGAATGCAGGCCAATACACATTCCAGGCTCAGCACTGAATTTTTCTTTGTTTTATGAGTTTAGTCAGTTATACTTAAAAATAGCCAACCGGATTCCTTTTTTCTTACATCTAGGCCAAATTAACAAAGACATTCCTTTCTAAGGCCAAAAGTGTGCATGCAAGGATAATTTCTACCATAAGGTTTGCTTTTTTGAGTTTAGTTTCAGTGTGGTGTTTAAATAACACAGCTTCAAAGGTGCAAACAAAAGATCCCTTGTCTCACTAATTGGGGGACTTTGCTCTCTTGGTGAACAAAGAAGCATGGGTGTTCGTTCCTCTTTCAAAACTAGTTTACTACAACAAAAATAATACAGATCAAAGGCGGAGGGGAAGGAGATTCTGAGAACTTTCTCTCTGCAGTCTTGGGCACCATCTTTGTTAACTTCTCTTCCCTAATCTACGTTCTGTGGTGTATGAGAGAGACACACAGATACTGAATGTCCACAGAACAGCCTGAAGTTACAGGGAGAAGACAGCAAGAGAAAAGGTCACTTCGTGCCTGCTGGCAATTTGCTGAGACCACCTTCAACCCACTGGCCCCAAACATGTCCCTAGAGATACAGACAGGTCTGAATGCCCTGACCCTAGATGCATTTCTCATCATGCACCATTATGGTGGAGGTATGCGCATACATGCAGGCACAGCTGGGAAGCTGTCTATGCAGTGGGTACAGCAGAGTTGGAAAGAACCTCCCTGGAATTCAACTGTACAGGAAAGTTACCTTATTAATTTCAGAGGAGCTGTCAGAGTGACCCCAAATCCCCCAGAATCTTTAAGCAGCAGTCAAGTCAGTCCTGTTTTAGCCTACTTTCCCCTCCTCAGTATCTCATGGAGGTTCATGTATGGAGGGCCTGGATGGAGTTCAAGATTCTCATGAAATTCTTCTACAAAATTAATGCCTTAAGAGTTCATAAATAAGACTAATACCCCTGTTGCCAGAATGACCATAGTTCCTAAAAAGAGATCTAAAGATGAGACTGGTGTTTTGGTTAGCTCAGACACTTTTTCCTTTTTCAGGTTATAAGTTATCACTAGGTATTCGTACCATCCCTGCATATATTATATTTATGGTGTCATCCCATCTATGAATGCCTAGGGATTTTATTGTGATAGCATGTTATATCATTGTAGGATCATCTTGAATTCAGTGCGCACATGTGCCTGTATCTCTAGGTGTGTGTGTAACCCTGCACCCATACACTATTCATCTTGGTTGTCTTTTCTGTTACGGACTATTCTTATTTGTCTGTGATTCTGTTAGTTTTGAGAACCTGTATTAACGCAAGGAGAGCTTTCTAACACCACCACCAGTGCAGCAATGGAACTGCTTCGTTCTGAGTGGGCATGCTCTAGAGGATCCAGACATCCGCTGTGTGACTGGATCTATACGGTCTACTCAAACCCAGACAGCCGATGATCCTATATCCCAGTACCACATAGTTTATAGTAACCTTTGTTGGAGCTATATAGAATGTGTATAAGTAGTTTAGATAATTCAAATATCTAAAAGCAGTGGTTCTCGGGAGTTTTAAAAAATACAAATGCCTATGTCCATATATTTAGTTTCAAGTAATATGGGGTAGGGCCCCAACTAAAAACATCCCAGAAATTCTGATGTGCAGCTAGGCTTGAGAACTACTGATCTAGATATTTAGTTCTTGATTCTGCTCATGATAAAGAAAGCTAAAATTCCAAAGCCAGTTTCTTAAAGCCACACAGGGTAGTGAATATGCATGATGCTTTTGAAGTGAACAAGTGCATCGCATACCACGCTTCTCCACAAAGACAGTATCAGCAATTGGGGTGAAACCATTGTCTGTGATGTGGGATCACAGGGAGCCTGAAGTTCTGACCCTTCGCCTCTAAGAGCTTCCCAGTCAGTGTGACAACTCACAACACTGCCACACATTTCCAAACGCTCTGTAAGTAGCTAAGAACCACTGCGAGGCTGGATGTATCTGGCTCCAAAGGTAATAAACATTTCAGATACATATCAGCCATCAAACGTTTACTTTCATTTCCTTTAGATGGTGACCTGGATCTACCAGATTTTGTTTTTTAAAGTGGTTGCTATTCCTGAGATCAAATTTTTTAAAAAGTAAACTTGAATCATAATGATTAAACATGGCATTTATCACATTTCATTCATTTTTGCAATGAAGTTCTACCTAGCCCTTTGAATTTTCTGAATGAAAACCCAAAAGCACATACCAACAGGTTCTAACTATTGGTTAACCACCACTTCTCACTCTAGGACTTTTCTCCCCTAACCAAAACAAGAAAAAAAACAACTAAACAAAAAAATCTAAAACCAAAACAATCCCTATGGAGAGTAAGAGCAGTTATTTTAAATTGAACTTTTACACAACTGTGAAGTTGTTTTTTGGCTTTTTTTTTTTTAACTAATACTCAAAGGGAAATGGATTTGTGGGGGGGGAATGAGGCTATAAATAAATCGTGGTCTGTTGCAAGCTAAATTCCTGGGATTCAAAGGGACGTTACCAGTGCCAACTTTTGTGGCAGAGCAAAGTTTTTCCACACATTACTCTTTTTGTTGAGACACAAGATATTTCACTTTAGCTAAGATTTTCGCATCCACCAACCAATCTGTGAATATGTACAAATATGTGACTTCAAGAAGTGCTGAGATTTCTGAATCTGGGGTGGCACTGGCGCATGCCAGCTCTCCACTGGATAAACTGCTGATGAGGTGGATAGAATAGGGCCTTTGGGTACATGGAGTCTCTCCAGGCCACTTTACACAGGAGGAGAAAGGGGGATGCTCAGGTTGACCAAAGTGAGTTTATATTTCAACAGCACCTCCCACTGGAACTGTGCTACTGGCATTGGATTGTGGTTTAATGTAATCTGGAGAACAACTATGTTTTTTTTCCCTACTCAAAACGATTCACATACCATTTTTATAGCATATTTTCTGCTTTGGAGCCAATCTATAATAGAGGATAGGACTCCAGGCAACAAGCTCGATTCGCAATATATGGCTCTAAGTATAAGTAACAGCAGAAATGGCTGGTTTGGTGGGAAGCTGATCAAATACAGTAGGACGGGGATAATTATTTTCTAAATGAACTAAGACTTAATCTACTCTCATGCTTCCAAGCATATCTCTGTAAACAGAACACATCACCATTACTTAGTTTCCACGAAAGTCACATTTTATTTATTCACCATATTTTTCCCAGATATTTGTTGGATGTTATCTTGTTAGTCTGATGCAACCCAGAAAGGTACTTTATAAATCTATATAATTTTTGAAAGTGTGACCAACTTGTGAATGTCCAGCTTTTCAATTACCATAATAGTTAACTACTAAGAAATAATTATGAAAGATTTAGTCAATTTTTTTTGTCAACCTGCCAATTATTTATCAAGAAGAGTACAAATCAAGCTGTAAAAGAAGGAAGCAAAAATGAAAATGATTTATACCAAAAAGTCACACTTACTTCCTTACCTGAAATATTTTAATGCTTGGGCTTCTTATTGAATTTGATAGTGGTAAGATGAATTGTGTCTTTTTAAAGAAATAAGCAGTCTTCAGTGTTTTTATAGCATTGGTTACTACAGAAATTAAACTTCTTTTACTTCTTGTCTTGAAGGGTGAACAAAATAAACAAACTGAAAATACTACAATGAATGGTAAATGATGAAAGACTTACAGTACAAAAAATAGTGTAAAAAGGAAGACAAGTTTAAATATTGTTGTGTAAGAAAGTGATGAAAATAATACAAGAATGAGAATAAGTAAAATGATAGGCTGGAACATCTGGGAAGGTAAACGCAAAGACAAAGAGAAGAGTTAATTAATAATAATTTTTAAAACTTAAATTTGTATCAACTAATCTAAGTATTCATCCCACTTAAGAGAAAGACCCCCCCCCTTAGGCCTATATTTACAAAATCTGAAAGCCTGTTATTATACACAGTGTTTTCTCTCACTGATTTCCCCTCAGGGTATAATTTAAAAACTACATGCTCATAGTATTCAAAAATCTGCAACAAGGAAACTAAAAACCAATTATTTGATATAATAAATAGAAAAAAGTAAACTTTAACATAGCAAAATCCACCAAGTTTTATCATAAAAATTATTATTTTTTTCATAGCAAAGCAGAGAGCAACATGCAAGATAAATAAGCGATAGGGTTGCAATTTTTCTTAGTTGTACTAACAGGCAGTTAATCTAATATCATGCTTCTGTGTATAAGCTGATTTTTAAATATAAATGTCTTGCGTGTCTTGAAAGCCATGCATGCTGTTGTACTTCCGTGGGTTCTCCAATGGATACAGGACACCAGGCTTGCCAGCACGAAGAGCATTGCCTGTTTTGTTTCATAAATTATCTTTCACGTGGTTAACTCTGACAAAATGCATTGTCTTTACGTGGCCACCATACCTGGCCAAAGCAGCTCAGTCCAATTCATCCGGTGTGCCTCTACAAATCAGGATGGAGGAAAAATGCTGGTTTTCCCTGTTCTGGAATAGTTATCACTATTTCTCTGAATTAGTGGTGCCTTCAAGCTACAGTATAACACTCCTTCCCTAGTCCTGAGATTCTCCACCAAAGAACTGACAGTGATTTTCTCTGGAAATAATGATCATATTACTTTAACTTATGATAAAAGGGAGACTTTCATTTGTTCCTTTTGATAGGGCTCTAGACACAAGATCATGTCTCCTTACCACTGGTTTCTATTTAATACATTTACCAGTAGGTATCCATCAATCCTGCTTATTTAGTTATTTTTTAATTTTTATTTATTTATTTATTTTTAAAAAAGCCAGGCCTTCCAGAGCTTTCGCCTGGATTTTAATTTTTTTTCTATTTTTATTATATTTTTTTCCTTTTTAATATATCAGAGACAGGGTCTCACTATGTTGCCCAGGCTGGTCTCAAACTCCTGGGCTCAAGTGATCCTCCCACCTCAGCCTCCCGAGAGCTGGGACTTACAGGCATAAGCCACTGAGCCCGGCTCAAGGAATTTTTTAAAATCTTAAACTTAGTCTGGATCTTGGCTCGAAAATTGCAAATTAGCATTTGAAGATTCCTACTCAGGACCTTCTTGCAGTTCGATGTGTTAGTAGAGTCAAAGTGAAAAATGCTGACCTCCCAAAATAGTACTGCATCTTAAAAATCCTTTAACCTTTACACAAAAACTGAGGGTGACGGTGTTAAATTTCAGAGGGGAAATGGTGACTAGATGACTGGGGTACAAAAACCTCAGGCCTGAAGAAGGACAGTGTGAAGGTACGAGGAGCCGGGCCAGGGGCTTTGACCCCAGCCAGACTCTGAGCCGGGACTTCCCTCAAGCGGGCGCGGCAGTCTGGCCGCGGAGACGCCCCGCCACGGACGGCAGCTCCGCGGGCCAGCCTGGCCATCGCCGTGGCTCGCAATAGGCAGAACTGTACCTGACTCACGGATATGGGCTCCTCGGCACCGCGATCGTCCGCGGACTTGGGCACCTCCAGGCGGTCGATGAAGGTCTGCAGCTCCTTGCGGAAGGCCTTCATCTGCGCGTTGATGCGGTAGAGCAGCTCGTGCTCGCGGATCCGGCTGCCGTCGTCCTCCTCGTCCATGAGTCCGAACAGGTCCCCGTTGGCCACGTAGATGCGCGCCTCGGTGATGATGGTGCTCGTGTCGGCGATGAGGCGGTCGATGGTCTTGCCCAGGCGCTCGGCCTCCGAGCGGATGTCCTTCATCTGCTGCCGGTCGGAGAAGCTCTTGGGCCAGGGCCCGGGCGCCGGGTAGAAGGAGCGAGTGGGCGTGAGGCAGCGGATGTTGCGCACCTCCTCCGAGTCGCTCTCGCCACCGATGGGCCCTTCGCGCTTGCGGTGCGGCGGCCGCGAGTCGTCGTCGCTCTCCTTCTTGCCCGCGTCGCTCTCGGCGTCGCTGTCGCGGGGGCTGCCACGGATGCCCAGGTGCGAGGCCAGGTCGTAGCGCTGCATGTTGGACATGAGCACGCGGTTCTCGTACTGCAGCTGCATGACCTTGCCGCTGAGCTCGTTGATCTGCAGGCGCGCCGCCTTCAGCTCCTCCTGCAGGGCCTCGGTCTTGGCGTTGTCGTGGTGCCGCGCGCTCTCGTGGCCGCCGGACTTGTACTTGTACTTGTTGAGCTCGGCCGTGATGCGCTTGTTCTGCTCCTCCAGGTCGGCCACGTTCCTCCGCAGCAGCTCGGTCTCGTCTTCCACCAGCTGCAGGTGCTGCCGCAGCTCCGACAGCGATTCACTCTGCTCCCTCATGAGGGGGTTGGCCGAGCCGTTGAAGTCATCGCCCCTCAGGTCGTCCAGTTCCGCCTTCAAGCCCCTGTTCTCCACCTCCAGCTCGACGATTTTCCTGCCCAGGATGTTGGCCTCTTCCTCCACCAGCCGCAGACGCAGCTTGAGCTCGGCCTCCCTGGTGCTGGGAGGACCCCCGGCTTCTCCCTTGGGCAAAGGACTGTCCAGATCCCCGTAAAAGGATCTGTATTTCTGGAGCTCGTGTTCGAATCTGTCCTTTTCTTTGTCAATCTTGGCCATTTTCTTTCTCATCAAAGCAGCTTCTTCCTTAACGAACTGCAGCTGGCATTTCAGATCTTCATTGTCCTCCTCATTGTGGGGAAAAGAGGGAAAAGGACAGGAGATCATTTTTATGCAAATCAGGAAAACAACCAAAAAAGGACACCTGCAAAAAGAATTTCTTTTTCTTGCAATCAAGATTTATTGACACACAGATAGAGTAGATGCTGTGTACTTTCTTCGTATCACTTCAATTCTTTGGCAAATTAGAGATTAGGACAATATTGCATCCTGGAAACAAAAAGGGAAGGGAATATGGAAAGAGAAAAACCTGTGTTCATCACTATTCAGAGATTATTATATGTTGTAACTGCACACAACTGTTTGGTGGTCATTTTAACAATGCTCCTTTTGCGTGTTTTGTTATTACTGTAATATATATAAACCCTATTCACTGGAAGGAACATGTGGTTAATGTGCACTTGCTGCCATTTATTGAGCACTTACTCTTTGTCACATGCTGTAAAGTTCTTTACACATATGACCTAATTTAATGTTCAGAGTAAACTTATGAGTAGGTATTAAAATTCCTGGTTTAAAGATGCTCAGTGACTTGTTCAAGGTTACACAGCTAATAAGAGGCAAAGGACTAAGGTGAAATTTCAATTCAGTTCTGTCCGAAACTAAGGCTCAGGTTCATGATCACTATGAAATCCAGAAAATAATTTGCCCTGTCTTTATTCAAAGGAAAATTCTTTTAATGGCCTTTAGGGAATAGTCTATCCAAGGAGAAACTGTTAGGTATTCCACCTAACTCACTTTTAAAATAGAACGTACTCCCACCAGTATGAAATGGATCAAGGTGGTTCTTCCGGTGAAAGTATACTGGAGTAGAATCTGTAACAGTTTGTCTCACACATCTTTATGCCAACCTTCAAAGCCCAATAACTAACTAAATTCACAAGTACAAAATGACAAGTGGAAATCCATTCTTTCTCTGAGAGCTATTATAGAAGCATGTTACTAAGTCCAAAGACATATCTCCCAAGGACAAGTTCCCAAAATTCTCTTTTAAGTATGTACTTTGGGCCAATGTTGTAACTTCTGTGAACTTTGGTTTCCTCAGTTTTAGAATAGGAATAAAAATGCCTTCCTTAAGCAGTACTCAGAGCCACCTGTGTTTTGAGATGCATTCTGGTAAAGAAGTAGCAACCACTGGGGAGGAAGGTGAGGAGAATAATGAGTTTTTGCCAGAGATGCTCAGTGAATAAGGCCCAGAGCCTTGGAGATAGAAGAGATGGAGAAGAGGGCACAGGTCTCCTGTCCTCCCATCTCTTGATGGAAATATGAAGGGTTTGAGAGCTGCTGGGTGTGCAGAGCCTGAACATCACATTCCTCGTATCATTAAATTCTCACATCAGCCTTTCAAGATTTGCCCTTCACCAGCAAGAGAGGTTTATTATGATAATACAGCAGAGCACAAGTTAATAAATGACAGAGCACAATCTATTCAGGCTGATTCCAAAACTCATATTCTTTCCATTGCACATGTTGCCTCTAGAAAAGAAGCATGAAAGAAGAAAAATAGGGCAACGGGGTAAAAATCAAAGAAATCAGACATGTTGGCTTGTACTTTCCTCTAGAAGAAGTTTAGAAGGAAGGAGAGATGCACAGCCAGAAGAGATGAGAGAACCTCAGCAGCAGAGAGGATAAGAGGGTATGTCATAGAAAGCTTTGGTGGGAGAACTGATTTCACAAGGGAAGAGAGAAGCTGCACTACAAGAAGACTATGTGTTGAGGCCCTCCCACTAATTCCATGAGGGTGAGACCAAGGACATATTATAATGTTTAAGATTGCATCAGCAGAGAGGTCAAAGATAACCCTGAATTTTTGACTTTAGGTGTCTCCCTGAATTGTACTACCAATAACAGGGATGGAGAATGAACAAAGAAGAGCAGGTTTTGTGTAGATAATATGGTTTTAAGTTTTTAAAAATGCTGTCTTTGAGGTGCATCGGTGAAAGGATACCAAGTGGAAATATCTATCACCAAACATGTGAGATCTCAGGCTCCAGGTTACAAAGATTACACCTTGGCACCTGGAGAGAGCTCAGGTCTAGAGGTGAGGACATGTGAATGAGATGCACAGAGGTGATGGTCGAAGCTCTTGTAATGGTCACAAAGGTAATCAAAGAGGAGAAAAAAAGAAAAGGAAACAGATAAGAAATGGTCAAAGGATAGGGAGAGGAAGTCTAAGATCATTTAGGCCAATAACTAGAAACAATGTTTGAATAGAAAGTTGACCAACAGTATCAAATATGCTTTTACATATAGGCTAGGTTTTATTGAAAAGTAAGAGCAGATGAGACTGGGGAGCTAGGTAAGGCTATATGTGGGTGGAAGTCCTTGATTGCAAGGCAAGGCCTTCATTTGCTAGTACAAAAAAAAAATACATTGGCATATGCGGCAGTTTGATTCTAACCAAAACAGCAGTGGGTGTGATATCAGCCACAGACTGAAGCAGAATAACACTTAACTGTGCTATGCTAAGCAAATTAAAAAAAGAGAAGACTATCTGATTTGTGTATATGTAAGCTCTCCTGCCCAAAGGAATGAAAACATAATAATTATTTTAACACTTGGACATATACTGCAAGTAACAAAGTCATTACGAGGGAAGAAGCTACATCAAGAGGATGATGGGCACAGTAATTATTCTCTTTATTTAAAAATAAATCTTTTTACAAGTGTGATAATTTCTGCAATGCCAGGAGTTTAAGAACCCTGTATGCCAATATACCTTGTATCCCTGTCTTGTAACCTAACCATTATAAGCTGCATTTGGAACTGGGCATAGAAATACTATATACAATTGTTTTAAAAACTAGAAGATTGTATGGGAAATGCCTGGTCCACAGTAGCACAGCAGTAAATGTTTGCTCCTGTTTTCCACAGTGAATGGTAGGCAAGAAAGATTAAAATGCTCTGAGGTATGAAGCAAGTTGTTTCTGATTTTTGTGTATGTTAAAGATTCTCTCACTCGCTCATAAGAAGATACAGGTGACTATGAGGAAGGGAGCATAGAGATGATGAAGGGCCAGTAAAAAGTGAGCTAAGGCCGGGCGCGGTGGCTCACGCCTGTAATCCTAGCACTCTGGGAGGCCGAGGCGGACGGATTGTTTGAGTCAGGAGTTCGAGACCAGCCTGAGCAAGAGCGAGACCCCGTCTCTACTAAAATAGAAAGAAATTAATCGGACAACTAAAAAAAAATATATAGAAAAAATTAACCCGGAATGGTGGCGCATGCACGTATTCCCAGACACTTGGGAGGCTGAGGCAGAAGGATTGCTTGAGCCCAGGAGTTTGAGGTTGCTGTGAGCGAGGCTGACGCCACAGCACTCTAGCCCGGGCAACACAGTGAGACTCTGTCTCAAAAAAAAAAAAAAAAAAGTGAGCTAAGCCTGGCTTTGACTTAAAGAGCCACTACTAGAACCTAAACTGCATTCTAATCAATTACATATGATAACTGATTTAATCCATATGACAACTCTCTATTATGATTCCCATTTTATAAATGAGAAGTAGAGGCACAGAAAGAATCAGTAACTTGTCTAAGGTCATAACAGCTGGTATATGCCGGAGATTTCAGCCCAGGCAACCTAGCCCTAGAGCTACAGTTCTGAATTGCTATGCAATGCTATTTCTCAGTAAATGAAATCACTACTGCTGGAGGAACATGTAAGGAATAGATCAAAGAAGCTGAAGCAAATTAACAAAATGAAATACAAAGCTATACGAACAATAGTAGATTGGACCATGTGAAATTGCTATTTCTGTAGATCAAAATCTGTAGCATGTTGGCAATTTCGTGTGATTCATTCTAGAAAAGGGAGACATAGAAGCATTAAAAAGTACACACTATGCATGCGCAGAGTGCCACACACCAGACACAGATGATTCATAGCTGCATAGGGTAGGCCCTGTCTATAAAACGTCCTGGCTAAGATGAACACCTAAATAAGAATAACAATAGAATGGGATGTTTGCAGTAATATAAGTATGTGGATCAATGGTCCACAACCTTGACTGAGCAACAGAATCATTTTATAACTTTATAAAAATGAACCATTCTATCATTGAGGTATCTCATTGGAGACAGTCTTGATCAATCAGCTGGGGTGGGTGTTTGAAAAGTGACAGATCACAACCTCTGAAAATAAATGTGTTGGAAATGATAGCAGAGACTTCAAACATCACAGCAGTACACTTATAACTATCCCAGGAAGTTTGTGCTCAAACAAAAGCTGGTGGACTATAAGACATCTTGACTTTTGTAAAGTCCCAGACCCCCCTAAAAAATTGTTGAAAGCAGTGAATGTCTTTTGCAGAAAGGTACCCACAAGTGCATGCACATGGAGTGGAAGTCCATAGAGCCAGGAACAAACAGTTAAGAATTCCTGGATTAGAGAATATTGTTGAAAAAATAAATTAACATAGGAAGTGTAAAAATGGGACAAATGTGGATAAAAAAAATAAACTGACTTCAGATTTTAGAACAGAGAGCATATAGCATCCACTTTCTGAACAAGGGAAGAAAGAGGATTCATGGCAACATGTGAAATGATCCACTGCAAAATATTCAGACAGAGGTGACTGAAGTGAGAGCAAAGAGAGTGGAAAAGCTGTAGTGACAGAGCATATTTGGACTTATTAAGGGAATGGGGAGAAAGGTACAAAAAAAGGCGTTATGATCTTGGTATGAGACTCTCTGGGATTCTAGAAATGCTGAGGCTTATAAATGTTCTTGTAAAAGTACCAGGAGAAAAATTAACCAAGAACAGAGCAAGGACATAGAGGAAAAGGAAAACTAATATACATTTAATGTGTTATGCTTCAAAAAAATGATGGAGATCAACTTTTTCAAACTTTGAATATTTAATTATCACTTTAAAATTATCTAATGAGAAAATACCTTGTAATAATTTTTAAAAATGTATTTTTAAAATACATTTGCTTAAAGAGATTCCAACTTATGAATACATGTTTAAAAGTCAGTATCCAGCCATGTGTTTTTGGACAGCCATAATGTCACTTCTATCCCAAATATTTCCTCTTCTGTTTTAAAATCTCCTTTATTACAACCATCAGCATCTTCTGCTTACCCTGAAAGCAGAGCTAGTCTTTACTGTGGCTGTTTCTAAGGTACTTAATAAGCCCATGTTGAGTACATCTTGTAAGTTTTATTTTTATTCCTTTGTTTCCTTTCTTTAGCTTCTCCACTCACCGGCATAGAGAATTACTTCATTCTAGGACTCTCTAAAGACATCATGAGCTTCTCTCTCCCTTCTGCCATCCCTTCCTACAACATTCCTTTCTTTACCATCCCCTGATACTATAGAAACAGCCATTCTATTGACCTTATTAATTATGAAAGAACAAGATTAGCGTCATGGGTACAGTTCTTAAATTCAGCAGCACATAAACTACTAATGACATTTTGCTGTGTGCTTACAATGTAAAAGCAAGTATAATGGGGATATTAGTGCTGGCTTTACAAGTAAATATACTGAATTCCTTATACTACCTGTATCTATAGCTACATAATTGATATGCATAATTTAACTTTGTCTATTTGACCATTATGTTGTACAATAGGGTGACTGTAGTTAATAATAACTTATTGTATATTTCCAAATAACTAAAAGAGTGGAATTGGAATGTTCTTAACACAAAGAAATGATGAATGCTTAATACCCCAATTGCCTTGTATAAAAATATCACATGTACCCCACAAATATGCACAAATATTATGCATCCATAATAATTAAAAATAAAAAAAATTTAAAAAATATTATGTCTAAGTGTAGCTTATTATTATATACATTTAGAGATACTTGATGTTCTAGTTGAAACTTTATTTCTACATACCTCTGTGGGAGTCTGTTGAGCCTTTTTTTCTGATTTTGGCAAATCTTTGCTTCCTCTTCTTTTTAAGGATAACTGAAACAAAGCATGAACACAGTTTAGTAAGCTATAATTTTAATTAAGCTATAATTTTAATTCCATTTTATGCTTCTAAGTGTCCTAATCTCCTATGACAAAACCAAGGCCAATAAAAAGAGTTAGTTCAATAATCATAAAGGAGGAAAACATCCCAACCAGATAGATTTAGATATATTTTAACCTTGGACTGGGATACACATCACAGTAGAATGTAGCTGGCAATTATCTAATTAATTTGAGAAATACAGGAAATCTACTGTGAAAATGCAGAAAAACAACTCAGATAAAATTTAGGTTGATGACTCGCTAGGCTATATAATTCAAATGAAAGCAAATGCTTGTGAGCCTTCCACGTCACTAAAGAAAAAAAAGGGGAGTAAGGTATTATTTCCAGGGTTGGAGTTAGGTTGCTAGAGGCTTGTGAAGACAAACTTTCAATGAATTTATGTAGAATATGAAGAATTTCATTATTTCCTCACCACACATCCATGCGAGCAAAGCACAACACACACACACACACACACACACACACACACACACACACACACACACGTGTAACCTGACAGGGAGCAGTCGGGTTGCGGTGAAACGGAGAGGGTATGCTCCGTCTCAAGGAGCAGGTAGATTGGGAATAGGTCCAGCTCATTGGTGTAGTACAAGAATATGGGCATTTTCAAGAGGAGCTGGCAATCTGGATTTATGTAAAGCCTCCCACATTTTATTGGTTGATTCTAATAAAAACTCAAACAAGCAACACTTTGTAAGTCAAAGAATACATACCTAGTGCCAAATTGTTTCATGGACCAGCAGATTATGATCACTGGTGCTCAGCTGCATTTCTCACACATATATAATAAGAAGGGTCTCTCTATGTAAATAATAATTACCCATTGTACAAATCTACCATATACCAGATATTGAGCTGGAGACCCAAAGTTCTATTAGATATTGCACCTACCATCAGGAGGCTCAAATTTAGCATGGGTGATAGGGAAGTAAAGAATGACGGTATGAGTTGGTAAATGTCATGCTTTTGGTTCTGTGAAGCAGAGACTTTGTTTTAGTTGGCATCACCACCATGAGAATAATGCTTGCTACATGGCAGATGGTGATAAAATGTTTGCTAAACCAATGAGTTAATATAAAATATGAAGTTCTGAAGTCAAAGAGAAGGGTAGGGGTAGAGATAGACAGTAAAAGCAGGAAAGGCTTTTCAAAAGAGGAGGATTCATGACTTTGCACAGAACTAAGAACCAAATTCTTTACATGTAAATTTCTAACCCATATCGACTATTAAATAAAGGCATATGTTCAAGCACAGAAAGCAGGGGAATACATTGCTGCAACTGTTTTGTTCAGTATGAAATTGAAACTACAGAGACAAATGAATAGTCCACGTGATTATTCATTTCTAATTCTTTACAGAAAGAAGTTCTTTATGGTGCTTGTATAATCTTCTTAGAAACCAAAGCTGTGGGGACTGACTCACTAACTAAAAGTGACTTAAAAACTGACCAACAAAAACAGTCCCAAGAATATAGTGAGCTGAACTAGGACACCTGAAACATCCTAGGTAGGAACTACCTATAGGAAGCACTAAATTTGTTTTATTAAATATTTATCGAATGCTTTTGTTTTAATTCACCACAGACATGTGTTGAGTTTCTGGCATACATGTGGTTCTGCATGCTAAACGCATATGACTAAGAAATATTTTACTCTTTCCCCAAAGAGCTAACTGTTTATGATGATAAGAAAGATGTAATTAACTAATACAGTAGATAGTATTAATTAGGGGCAGTAAATGAAGAATAAATAAAGGACCGAGAGAGCAAAGGAAGAAGCTATGATTCCAGATCTGGGGAATCAGAGAAAATTATCCAAGTGTATTGATCTTTCAAATTTGTAAAATTTCAACAGAAATAAAACTGAGTAAACAGTTTTAGGAATAAAGATATGGAAGAATGAGTGTGCCTTATAGGTGCACTGACTTCTGAAAAGAAATGATGGGGGTAGGGTCTCTGCAGAGACAGGGTGGAGGAAGGTCCCGAAAAGATTGAGGTCAGTTTGTGGAGCTGAGAAATTTAGACTTTATCCTGTGGGCAATGTTAAAATGAGACCTCTAAATTAATACAGGAGAAATGATGAAACTAGGACATTCTTTCCTAAGAGAAATTTGCTATTTTACTTTTATTTAAATATCACTCAAGCAGGGGTGTTAAACTCAAATAAAGCTCTGAAAAAAAGGTTTCCCCTTGAATAAAGGTACATTGCTTTTAAGGTGCCCCTAGGAATACGAGTACCTTTTAAGTATCACATTTAAATTTTCAATAAATATTTAACCATCTTTTCATATCCCAGTAAGTTTTAATAAACTTTCTGACTACTATGAAACAAAGATAAGAGATTCATACAGTTAGAGAAAGTCACAGAAATAATGAAGTCCACACAGTCCCTCTTCTGTGTGGATAAAACTGTGTCACCTGCCCCCTTGTCATCCTCCCCACCCTTATCCACTAAACCTATTAACCTCTGCAAGGGGGAGCAGTTTGGGAAGCTAGAATGAAATCTCAGATTTTCATCTTTGTTGGCAAAACAGGCACTTCAGATGTTTGTCTAGATAAATATGTTCAAAACATTTCTTGTCTACTTAATTCTTTGCATTCCCAGCCTCAGCTTGTCCAAAAGAGGCTGCTGTTCTTTTTTATCCATGTGAAGGCCAGGAATTAGAGAGTTTTGCCAATGATTATGTTTGCACAGCAATTATATAAAATGGATCGTTTGTGTTCTAAAATGTTTTGAGATTGCCTTTCTCAACTGAAATTTGGTCCACTTCTTAATATGGACCAAATTTTTAGTTACTTAAATTAAATAACAGAGAACAACCTGCCTACAATGCTACCAAAGCATACATTATGTATACAGATGTCTCTTACGTTGTTGATAAAATTAAAGAGAGAGATCCATTTATATGGTGACTAAGAAGGAAACTACAGATACATTAATATTGAGGATTTATTGAGGACTAAATATACACCATGCATTTTTCTAAGCACTTTATATGCATCTACTCATTTAATATGACAGCAGCCTTATGAGCTTGACACCATTATCCGAAGCACACAAAGGATACACTACTCAGCTAGCAAGTTTTAGAATCAGGATGCAAGTTATCCGGTAACTCTGAACACCGAGTGAACAGTATAATTGTTCACTCTGAACAACTACATTGCACCGTTACTCCAAAGGAAGAAAAGCGCAATTTAGAAAACAAGGTTTTATTACTTCCGAGCATGTCCTTCTCTATGGTAACAGAGCATGACTGCATGCGCTTGGGGTGCTAGTTTACACATACTACACATGTACAATGTATTTTTGTATTTTCAACATGGAACCAGCAGAAGTGACATACACACTTAACTGGTTCTCATAGTCAATCTGTAAATACTTGTGACTTCAGGGCAACATTGGGAAGGAGGCCTGGGTATTGCTCACTGAAGGCTAGAGGGAAACTGAAAGAGGCAGAAACTCTGTCTCCAACCTGTATTGGAAGGAAACAGGAGGGCACCTGTCCATAGAAGTCCTCTTCTGTCCCTTCCATCATACCCTTGACACTTAAGCAAAGAGCCTGGCAGAGGCAGGACAGGTGAGGAGCTCAGGACCTCATTCTCCACTCTCTCCCTCAAAAGGATGAGGCAGGATCCCAAGCTTTGTACTAAGGCCTGATCTTGGGGGCCAGGGGAGAATGTGGGTGAAGAAGAGGCAGATGCCAGGGTGATCAGGCTGTGTCATTCTTCTGTGTAAAATGTCCTGGCAGTTTTCTATCTTGTTCAGAGCTGAGCCATGCTTTACCAGACCTTGACTACACACTAGATTTATTCTGGTAATGTTTTATAAAGACTTTACCAGGCTTCAACCCAGACCAATTAAAATGGATTTTGGAGTTGGGCCCAGGCAATTTTGCAAAGATCCCAGGGTGACTATACTGTGTGGCCGGCTGTGAACCACCTCCCTGCTCTATGTGGTCGCCCCGCCCAGCATCCCAAACAAGTGCTCCAACCACACTCCTCCACGCTTTGTTTGCTCTACTGTCACAGACATTCTTGAGCCTCGAACATGCCAAGCATGATCCTGACATAGGGCCTTTGGGATATGGTTTCCTCTGCCTGCAACACTCTTCACTATAAACGCTCATGACCCATCCCACAGTTTCTTTAGGGTCCCTAATCAGAGAGACCTTCCCAGACCACTTCATATGAAATAACAAGTACTTCCCCAACTCTCTTCCTCCGCATACTCCTCGTCTTCCTAACCCTGCTTTTATTTTTCTCCACATCTCCTCTCACCATCTGACTTGCGTGCTTGTTTGTTCCATGTCTGTCTTCCCGTCCTGCAACGTGAACCCCAGAGAGCAGGCTCTTACTATTGATCTCTGTTATAGCCCCTGCTCTTAGCAGTACACCTGGCCCAAAGTAGCTGCTCAGTCAATATCAGCTGAATGAGGAAACTGCGACGTCAGCCTTATTTCTTACATAGATTTGTTTTGGAAGCATTACTAAAAGTTGATAAATGATTAAAACAAACAAGTAAATAAAAGTCCATTTTAAAACGTCCACTTAAAAATTTCTCTTAAAGCTGGAAAAATAAAAATGTCTCAACCTTTTCAACAAAGAGACTAAAGAGCAAAAAATTGTATGAGCTGAAGAGTATTTAAAATGGGACATATCAAATACAGTCGGCCCTCTGCACCTGTGAATTCCACATCTGCAGAATCAACCAAATGCAGATCAAAATATTTGAAAAAAAGCAATAAAAAGTAACAATATAATAAAAGATATTATAAATTAAAAATACAGTGTAACAACCTTGTATATAGCATTTACATTGTATAAGTAACCTAGAAAACATTTAAGTACAGGTCTACCTCATTTTATTGCACTTTGCTTTATTCCACTTCATAGATGCTGTGTGCTTTACAAATTGAAAGTTTGTGGCAACCCTGCATTTTCTATCTGTGCCATTTCTTCAACAGCATGTGCTCACTTCATGTCTCTATGCCACATTTTAGTAACTCTGACATTATTTCAAACTTTTTCATTATTATTATTATATCTGTTATGGTGATCTGTGATCACTTATGTTACTACTGTAATTGTTTTGGGGTGCCATGAACCACACTCACATAAAACAGCGAACTCAATAAATTGTGTGTGTGTTCAGACTGCTCCACCTGCCGCTCCCCACCCTCCACACTCCCGCTTCTCCTCAGGCCTCCCAATTCCCTGAGATACAACGATACTGAAATTAGGCCAATTAATAAACCTATAATGCCCTCTAAGTGTTCAAGAGAAAGGAAGAGTAATACGCCTCTTACTTTAAAAATCAAAAAGCTGCATCAAAAGCTAGAAATGGTTTCGCTTAGTGAGGAATGCATGTCAAAAACTGAGATGGGCCAAAAGCTAGGCCTCTTGCACCAAACAGCCAAGTTAAAAATGCAAAGGAAAAGTTCTTGAAGGAAACTAAAAGTGCTACTCCAGTGAACACATGAATGATAAGAAAGTAAAACAGGCTATTGCTGATACAGAGAAAGCTGTAGCAGCCTGGATAGAAGGTTAAACCAGCCACAGCATTCCCTTAAACCAAAGGCTAATCCAGGGCAAGGCCCTAACTCTCTTCAATTCTGTGAAGGCTAAGAGCAGTAAGGAAGCTGCAGAAGAAATACTGGAGGCTAGCAAAGATTGGTTCATGAGGTTTAAGGAAAGAAGCCATCTCTATAACTTAAAAGTACGAGGTAAAGCAGCAAGTGCTGATGTAGGAGTTGCAGCAAGTTATCCAGAATATCTAGCTAAGGTAATCGACAAGGGTGGCTACACTAAACAACAGATTTTCAATGTAGATGAAACAGCCTTCTATTGGAAAAAGATGTCACCTAGGACTTTCACAGCTAAAGAGGAGAAGCCAATGTCTGGCTTCGAATCTTTAAAGAAAAGGCTGACTCTCTTATTAGGGGCTAATATAGCTGGTGACTTTAAGTTGAAGCCAATTTCCGTTTACCATTCCAAAAATCCTAGGGCCTATAAGAATTATACTAAATCTCCTCTGCCTGTGCTCTATAAATGGAACAACTAAGCCTGGATGACAACATATCTGTTTACAGCGTGGTTACAGGAAAAGAAATTGATCAACAATTTAAATCTGGGATTTGTTCCCAGAAAGTAATAATAAAAAAAATAAATAAAAGCTGTGGACTTCTTATTATTGGAGAAAATGACAATCCCCTTCTGGGGATGGTCACAGAGGGACATGTCAGAGGTGAGGAAGTGTGTGGCATACGGACGAGCATGTCATGGAGGTGCAGACTTGAATCTGCAACCAATAAATCGACCCTTTTCTGCCACACAGCTATGTCCTCCCTCCATCCCATAAGTCGAAGCCCCATTCTTATCTTCAGAGTTTTGAGGCTGCCAAACTTATTTTTTTATTTCCAGTGAATGCCTAAATAAGAGAAACTTTTAAATGCTGAAAAAACTATTTTTCCACTCTTCTATTCTTTGATCTAAAAAATGCCAAATTGAAATAGCTGGGATTATATTCTTTAAGTTTTTTTTTTTAAATAAACAAATCCAATGAATTTTCCTTTTCTTAGCTCCTCCATCCTATCCCCCTTGTGGCAAAGCAGATCTCTACAGCAGCAGTCAGATTGACTACAGAGTGAGACGAATTCTTTATTGCTAAGAAATATTAATGAGTGAACTTTGTAGAACATGCTATTGAATCAGGCTACCAATAAAAGAGAAAATTTTTTAATCTTTTTCTATGTAGGAATCAGAGTTATCTCTTCCAGGGCAAATGGCTTTGAATGGCCCTAGAGTTGCATAGAGTTGTATAGTGTCTTCTTTTTTAAAAGGTTCATTTTTAGTGCCAATAACTATCTTAGAACACCTCTGCTCTTTTCCCAGCATATTGCTTGCTAATCATGCTCAAATGTCTAGATTGAAACCTGCTCTCCATAACCACTACAATGAAATTTAGGTAAGTCAGAAAATTGAAAAGTAAAATGCTGACCTTAACTAAAAAAACAAAAACAAAAACAAAACAAAATAAAAAAACCCTAAGTGATCTTAAAGACCATGGGAGATCAGAGAGAAGAAAGGAAACAGAGGCTTCTCTTTTTGAAGGGATGTGGTTACTGTAGAACTGGAGGAAGTAGAATCAGGAGGAAACTGTAATTATTGGGACCTACATGGTGTTTGTGAAAATATCCCCTTTAAAAGTCAAATTTGAACCCAGTAATTGCCTGCCTTGCATTGTGTGGTTCACACCATATGAACAAAACATTTCCTGGATGATTAGGGAGAGTTGGTGTCTGTCTTCTCAAAGCTTTTCTGGGACCCCCCAAGGGTCTCCAGGCTACTAGTGAGATAACTTCTAATACAATTTACTCTTTTGTCATTGAAGAATCCTTCTTTTGGGCATGGTATAAGTTGTTAGAGGGTCTGCCAAATTACCAATAATAAAATGATCCCAAGGCAAGACTACCTTGCTTTAAAAAAGCAAAGGCAACGTGATAAGTGTTTCTTTAATATACCATATATTACACTTGGATGAATACCAT
>NW_012152840.1:3087027-3093386 GCF_000956105.1 Propithecus coquereli
TTTTAGTAGAGACAGGGTCTCGCT
Source organism: Propithecus coquereli (assembly GCF_000956105.1). Classification (NCBI taxonomy): domain Eukaryota; kingdom Metazoa; phylum Chordata; class Mammalia; order Primates; family Indriidae; genus Propithecus; species Propithecus coquereli. The sequence continues at coordinate 3,087,052 of NW_012152840.1, forward strand.
CTTGCTCAGGCTGGTCTCGAACTCCTGAGCTCAAACAATCCGCCCGCCTCGGCCTCCCGGAGTGCTAGGATTATAGGCCTGAGCCACCGCGCCCAGCCTACCCTATCACTTTTAACATACACAGTTTCACTCACTTACATCTCTCGCTTGACTTCTAGTGACATTGCAATTTGCAAACTCTGTCCTGGACTGCTAATGGCAGGTATGTAGAAGGGGTCCAAGAAACTCAACCTTGCATGCAGTGCCTTACAAGAATCCTTCCTCCACCACCTAGATCCTGCCTGTGTTTTTCCAGGGAACAGGAGCTGGCTACTACACGAGGCACGCAATGCATTCCCTTTACAGATGACTCTAATGAATAAAAAAGTCTTTATTTTGATCTCAGAACTACTTAAAAATCATTTAAAGTAGTTCAAGAAATAAATATACTTTATATTCTATATGCAGTATATCCCTTCAGATATTGGAAGAGAGTGATCATATCTCAAGCATTTCTTCCCCAGGCTATATACACTCCCTAGTGCTTTGAAGCATTCCTCATATGATATGGTTTCATATCTAGCTTATGGTCAACTGAACTTCCTAAGCCTTTTTTGTGTAAATGTCATGAATATATTTCACTCCTTTTGTATTTGTGTAAGTTTTAAAAAATAAAAGTCAAATTGTAGGACATAGTATTTATTCATATTAAATTGCATCTTGTCATCGGGTTTATCACTTCAATATCATTCCAATTTTTGTTCTGTCCTTGTACCTTTCTTGGCTCCTAGTAAAAAGGATTCTGCTTAGATTTTTTTTTATTAGCATAAAATGTGTATTTACTAGAGACATAATTGAAGTAACTTGAAAACAAATGGCATAAGAAAAAAGACTGAATTAACTTCTTGTTACAAATTTATGAAAATATTAATATCATGAATAAAGCACAATTACAATCTCTGTAACCTCTACCCATGTGTCAAGTAAGTAAAAATCATGAATAAAGTAGGACTATAGAATATTTTCTTTGCAAATCTTAAATGGATTGAAAAAAATTTTGTTTTCATGGTTTGATTCAATGATAATCAACTATTCCTGGAAATTGGCCTTTCTCCATTTTTAAAGATAAGGCAAGTACAGGCAGAAGTAATTGGTTTCATAAGAAAAGTACTGAATATTTAAAATGGCAAATAACTGAACTCAATCTTTTAAAATCAAATAATACAACCATGGAGGGGGTATGTTTATGTAGATTATATGTACATTCATAAAGCAAATCTGTATGAGAGTGTATGCCTGGTTATGCGTATATGTGTACATGTGAATTTGTATATGTATGTGTTAGAACATACAAGTGTATGTGCATATGTATACATGTTCTAGGTTCCAGAAAGAATGTTAGCACACCTTAAAAATTGCTCAGTGAATTCTAAAACACAAGGACAATCAGGATCTCTGTAATCTCTATCCATATACCAAATAGAAAATTTTGAAGTCTATTGCAGATATTAGAACACATGCTCATTAAAATAAGTCATAATTTGATTTTACTTTATACTAATGGGCATGGTGATATCTTTTGGAAGTGTATTGTATTTGATCAAATTGGTCAACTTATTTCAAAGTTATTTCAGAATAAATGGACAATCACTAAATTTCTGAAAATTTAATTTAAACAAAAGCAAGTGCCATGTTTTAGGCTACGTAAATTACTTAGTTTCTTGATATAATATTGAATAATACACACACATGCACATATATCATTTTTAGACATGAGAGCAACTTAAGAGGTACTCATATAATAGTAACTTAATAAATAAGTATCTAGGGGAATACATGCATGAATACAAGAGCATGAGATATCACTGCAATAGTAATAAAATATTCCACATATTAAGGAAGTTATGGAAAGTAATCATAAATGAACCAGATTTGTTTTCTGAAGTATTATATTTTAAAGAAAATTTACCCTTTTCACATTGTTACTCAAACTGAAAGAATTCTGGGTTAACATCACATGAAGCTATCATTTATTTCCTATTGAAATATACCTGAAGGGAAAGGTAAAAATGTAAACACAGTAATGCCAAAAACTAAACTAATAATCAAGGATTCGCCAGAATCCAAGAAAATTTTCCTTTAACAAAAGCATCAGTGGAATTCAAACAAGAAACATAATTTATATAATATATAGTCTTTATTGTCTGAAACAGAAGAATAGGACATGCAGACCTATCAAAACTGACCATCCTGTTTCTTTCTTTCTTTCTTTTTTCTTTTTGAGATGGGGTCTCACTCTGTCACCCCAGCTAGAGTGCAGTGGTGTCATCATAGCTCACTGCAACCTCAGATTCCTGGGCTCAAGTGATCCTCCTGTCTCAACCTCCCAAGTAGCTGGGACTACAACTGTGTGTCACCACCACATCCGGCTGATTTTTTTTTTTGCATTTTTTGTAGAGATGGGGTCTTGCTCTTGCTCAGACTGGTCTTGAACTACTGGCTTCAAGCAATCCTTCTGCCTGGGCCTCCCAAAGTGCTATAATTACAAGCGGGAGTCACCATACCTGGCCACCATCTTATTTATTAAAAGGTTAAACATAAATTTTCCATATGACCTAGCAATTCCACTCTCAGATACGTACCCAAGAGAAATGAAAACATATATCCACAAAGGACTTGCACAAGAGTATTCTTAGCAGCATTATTCCTAGTAATCAAAACTTGGAAACAACTCAAATATCCATCTACTGGTGAATGGATAGATAAAATATGATATCTGTACAATGGAATATTATTTGGCAATAAAAAAGGAATGAGCTACTGATACATGATATGACATGGGTGGATCTAAAAACATTGTACTAAGTGAAAGAAGCCAGACCTAAGAGACTACAAATAGTATGATTCCATTTAAATGAAATATCTAGAAAAGGCAAATCCATAGAGATAGGAAGTACATTAGCAGTTGCCTGGGGTAGCAAAAGGGAGGGAAGGAATGGGGATTAACACCAAATGGGTGTGAGCGATCTTACTGGAGTGATAAAAATGTGCTAAAACTGATTTACGGTCATAGTATGACTTGGAAATTTACTACAAAATTACTGAATTGTATAGTTGAATAGATTAATTAAATGATACGTAAAATAAGACTCAATAAAGTTATTTATAAACAACCAACCAGGGAGCAACATGTCTGCACCTCGACCCTATTTTTTTAGGTATAAGTATTGCACAGACAACGTTGTAATCAGCAGCTCTCTGGTTATTAAAATTCCAATACAAGTAGGAACTATTCAGGGAAAAGGAGCTAGATGATTAATTGTGCAATGAATCATGAGACATAGTCTTTCCTTATCTGGTGTTTCTTGGGTAGAAGCATAGGCAGAAAAGCCTTGGGAGCACCTATGTGGGCGTTTATTGTTTTTCATATACCAAAGATAGGCAAAGAACAACTACAAGCTGCTTCAAATTTTTCTAAGATACAAGTCTTCCTCAAAGTCAGTGAACCTGAGTGCTACAGTAATAGACTTTCCTATTTCAGACAAATAGGCTAGAATTAGATGAATGTCTACCAGCCATCAGACATTTGGTTGGAATTGTGCACATCAAGCTGCTCCACACCTTTGGGTCTGAGAGAGGGCAATTAATAGCCAGTGGACAGTGACAAGTATTTTAAAAAAAGCTACACAGTGCATGTCTTAAGCCAACATTAAATCTATAAAGAATGATTGACATTCAATGATGACATTTTCTAATAGAAAGAAAAAGAAGAAAGAAGATAACAATGCACTGGGTCAAGGAAGTTCAGTGGGGAAAGGATAGTTTTTGCAACAAACGGAGCTGGGGCATTTGGTGATACACATGCAAAAAGATGGAGCTGTACCCCTAACTCACACCATACACAAATATTGACTCAACATGGACCTTAGATCTGAAGGTAAGAGCTAAAACCTTAAAACTCTCAGAAAAAAACATTAGAGTGAATTTTCCCATAAGCTAGGCAAAGATTTCTTAGATGTGACACCAAAAGCATAAATAAAAGACATACAAATTGAATTTCATCAAAATTAAAAACTTTTACACTTCAAAACACACCATTAAGAATGTAAAAAGATAAACCACAGAAGAAAACATTTTCAAATCTTGTATCACGTAAAAGACTTGTATTCAAAATATATGAAGAACTTAAATTAGAACTCAAAAATAACTAAATAAATAACCCAATTAAAAATGGGCAAAAAAATTTGAATAGGCATTGCACAAAATAAGATATACGGATGGACAGAAGCACATGAAACAAACACAGGAAGAGATGTGCAACATCATTAGGGCAATACAAATTAAAACCACAGTGATGTATCATTTAACACCCGATAGATTAGCTATAGTAAAAAAGATGGGTGATCAGTATTGGCAAGGATCTAGATAAATTAAAATCCTCATACATTACTGGTGGAAATGTAAAATGGTGCAGCCACTCTGGAAAATAGTTGGCACTTTCTCTAAAGAGTTAAGCATAAATTCACCATATGACCCAGAAATTCCACTCTTAGGTATCTACCCAGGAGAAATGAAAACACACATCCACATAAAAACTTGTATATGAGTGTTCATAGCAACATTATTCATAAAATTAGAAAATATCCAATGTCCACCAACTGAAGAATGGATAAACAAAATGTGGTATATAGATACAGCTGAATGTTATTTGGGAATAAAAAGAAATGAAATACTGATATATGCATAGGGATGAACCTCAGAAACACTGATCTAAGTCAAAGAAGCCAGATGCAAAAGGCCACATATTGTATGATTACAATTATATGAAATATTCAGAAAATAAAAGCTATAGATTCAAAAAACAGATTAGTGGTTGATCGGGGTCAGGGTTGAGAACAAAGGGTGACTGCAAATGGGCACAAGGGATCTTTATGAAGTGACAGAAATGTTGTAAATTTAGGTGAAGGTGATGGCTGCACAACTCTGTATATTTACTAAAAGCCATTAAATTGCACACTTGAGTTTATGATATGTAAATTCTACCTCAATAAAGCTGTTAAAGTAAAATGCGTTGGATCAACAAAAAAATCAGCTGAAAAGAACAAAAAAAACCCAAAATATATCCCTGAAATCTACTATGAAAAATAGAAGATGGCTTTAGAAAATACTGCATTCTTAATAAGATAATGAAGATGGCTTCTATACAAAAGAAGATTATAACAGGAGATTAAGCTCTGAAGACCAGGAAACTGCCAGGAATAAGAAAACTCACAAAGGGCACTAAAATTCAATGTAAGAATTTTGCACTCATATCTTTAAAAAAGCAAAACTGACATGGCAGAGATTCATTAATATTGGGAACAAACTTGAGAAATTATCCAAGGACACAGAGGAAAAGAATTTAAAAATGAAAGGATGACAAGATAGTAGTAAGGAATACAAAGTAAAGCAAATGCTAAGAAGAAAAAAATAGAGTACACGTGATTATCAAGTCTACAATACAAGAAAGCTTTTCTGAAATAATAAATAAGTAAATGTTAAGTTGCTTATTAAAGGGTTTATGTCTTCTGGACATATTTAAAACAAAGACCATCATCTAGCTATGCCCAGGCAATATTTCTGAACTGATTATTCTCCTATAGCTACTCAGATTCATTCTTACTCCTTCTCTGCCCTGTTCTGTGCTCCAGCAGCCTGACCTCTGCACCCTGCTTTAGTCAGGTCTCCACCCCACCAGCTGACTCCTAGTTGGGTTTAGCCAATAGAAGGCATTGGCATGAATGCTTAGGAATGGAAGGTGGGAGGAGAGAGAGTTCATTTCTTCACTTTTTCAACACCATGTCTTACGCAGTAGCTAAGTCTACTGCAGGCAATAGATCCCACTGGGTGGACCCTACTCCACAGTTCCAGTTTCAATGGCCTCCAAGCACTATTTCCTAAGCATGTCTTCATCTTCAGGGATGGTGATGGTTTCCAAGCGTTGCTAGTATTTCTGAATGCCTCACCAGCCCTGGTTTGTTCCCTTAATCCAGCCCACACCACTGTGAGTAATCTCACTTCATTTGAAACAGCTTGGGTGAATTCGGTTTCCTACTGGAGGACTCCAATTGATACAAAGGGTAAAGAAAAATATTCATAAATATGTAGAGAGGGGGCTGGGCTCAGTGGCTCATGCCCGTAATCCTAGAACTGTGGGAGGATTGCTTGAGACAAGGAGTTCGAGATCAGCCTGACTGAACAAGACTGAGTCCCCAGCTCTACAAAAAATATAAAAATTAGCCAGACGTGGTGGTGCACAACTGTAGTCCCAGCTACTCAGGTGGCTAAGGCAGGAGGATCGCTTGAGCCCAGGAGTT
>NW_012152840.1:3097156-3100165 GCF_000956105.1 Propithecus coquereli
CAGAACGATGAAGAAGACAGAGTCCTTCTATACCCTCAGGGAGTTTACAGTCTAGTGCATAAAAAAGATACGCACAAATTAAGTATGAAATTATTATAATATTACAGAAGAAAGTGGTCTAATTGCCTACATGCTGGGCACTATAGTGGAAGCTGAGGCTGCCACAGTGACCAAAACAGGCATGGGTCTGTCCTCGTAGAGCTTACAGTCTGGTTGATCTTGTGAGGACTTCATGAGATAATGGACATTAAAGTATTTGGCACAGGAATGTGTACCTGTAGCTGTTGTCAAAGTACAACCAGTATAAGGTTGTCTTTTGTATTAGAAAATAATTAATAGCTTGATGGCAGGTACTACCCCCATGGTGAGATTATCTGTTATCCCAATGTTTGCTACATTAAAGTCAGATCAAAGTTTATAGGTTTTTAGATTTATGTAAAAGGCTGAGACAGAGAGGAGATGCTATTTTCTGCTGTTTCTAGGGGCAAGGCCATTCTCAGACAGCCAAGGGTGGCCGTGGTAGAGGGGAGTGGTAGAGAATAGTGTCATTAGTCACTGCTCAAAAGTCTGAAGGTACCACATGGACTCCTTAATTCACAGCTGTACCCCCAGAATCCCCTAAGGAAGGGAGTCAGGTTGTTTAATAGGCATCAGTTCTACATGAGGTTTATGTCTCTCACACATAGTAAGTGCCCTCAAAGAGATTTTTATTATACTCTTTGAAATATAAAAACTTGTAATTTCAAAAAACATCAGAGAAGTCATGGGGGATAAAAATAAATTTCAATAATAGCAAAATACAAATGTTTGGATGTTTAACTGAGGATCAGTAAGCATTAACTCACCCTCTGTGGTGAGAGCCTGGCAGCCCTCCAGGGGCAGAAAATAGCGGATTTTACCCTAAGAACTGTATGGTCAAAGAACTCACCTTGGAGACTTTCTGCACAAATTAGGATATTTGGGTGCCATCATTCAATACAGCGGTTTATTTACCGGAAAAGATGATGAATTCTTTGGTTACCACATGATCTTTGTGGCTTCCTAGGGTGGAGAACTAAGGCCACATCAAAAAGAATGGCCCAGATTATTTGAAAGACTCTGCTCGTCCTCAGCCCCACACATCAGATCTTCAGTTCTAATTTCGACAGCACTAAACCAGGCTCTGAATGCTCAGTAGCAACAATCAGAGAGATAATTGTAGGTCTTACACCCTGTGTTGAAAATTCTTTAGTAGGGCCCTTCAGTAAATGCAAACTTGGAGTTTAATGTAACACTATGCCATCTATATCTTTATACCCTCTGTGGTATCTATATGGCCACACTATAGCAGGTATTAAACTATTCTTCAATAAATATCTGTTGACTGAATATATAAAAAATTATAGTAATTAAATAGTACTAATAAAACTGAATTTCGTCCCTGACTACGAAACTTTCCGGGAGAACAGAGATGGATAACTCACAAAGTAGAAAATGACATTTTATAGGGACCTTTGAGAGCATTCAGTTTAATGTCTGTATTTACGAATGCAAGAAAATAACCTAAGGCCTATAAATTTCAAGTTATTTGCCCAAAGTCACAGGGAATGACAGGTGAGTCCTCACAGCCAGTTTCCAAAATCCATGACATAGGCACTTTCTAATAAACCACATTCAAATTTATGGCTAGTGACAAAATGCCATAATTTTCTTTTCTGTGAAGTTTTAATTGTTAATGTATTGATTATATAGATGAGAACTGGCAATTGTTTCAAAGGCTCATCCATCTATAGTGGTTTCCATGTAACACCTGTTTATAATTGTCAGCATTTTGCTGTAGTGTAATTGATTTGCTCCCTGCTTGCTCCAGAGGCTTCATAGGAAACTTGGTGTTGCTTCCCTACCTGGTCACAGCTAGGAAAGAATTTCTTTCAATACTTATTTCCCTGCCTTAACTGCTTCTAAACTCAGAGCTGTTACATAACAATGTACATCCCCCGGATTCCCAGAATTTTTACTTGACCTCATTTTTAAACCCTATTTCAATAGTTGTATGATTTTATTGTGAACCATTTCAAATCCCTTTTTAAGGTCGGTTGGATACAGAAGTCAGAGAAGTAATAACCTTTTGGTAACTATATAAGTAATATACTTCCATGGAGATATTTAACACAGGTAAATTACTGCTCACTCAGGGGTGGGTCACTCAAAGTTTAGCAGAGAGCCCTTAGATAATGTTAAACCGGCCTCTGAGCAGAGTCCAGGGTTGGAAACTTAACTCTCATGAATATGGTTTAATGGCAAATAAAACAAACATTTAAATGCACACGTGTTGAACAATTTCTATGAAGTCCATTACACTGCAAACATTAAAATCAAAAGATATTTTAGACGAGACCTGCAAATGTACTCAACTGGCAATGCTTACTCAGGTAAAACCTGTATTTGTACAGTGCTTTACAGTTTCAGGAACATAAAGTTCAAAATTTCAGCCAAAAAAAGGAACTGGAATCTGATCAACTATGTGGGGGTGTGTCATTCGGACCTCTATTCTTATGTAAACAACCAGAAGTTTGAAGTCTATATGAAAAGTTCAATATATTTCACAAAATAATCCACCAATTTCTGATTGTGTACCAATTTGCTTCTGCCGGGGGCTTGGCATCTGAGTAAAAAAGGCACATACACAAGCCTGAAGCTTGGGTGTGCAGCTGCATATGTCATTTCTTAAAAAAAAAAAACCAACAAAATTTATAATTCCTAAATAAATACATCTTTAAACATGCATTCATAACAAATGGTAATTTCCTGGAAGCCAAGCTTTTCTATACTTACCTGACATGCTCTTCATGTTTCTAATTTAATTTAGTCTTTATTATTCCTGCCTATGTTATTCAACAAACTATTGGCTTTGAGAAGATATGACTAAAGTATTAGTGTTTAATTGATGCATTTAAAAATATTTATGGCCAGTTCATTTTAAAATATCAATAACTGTTCTCAAATTTTAAGAAAACCACCAGAACCAGG
>NW_012152840.1:3100215-3102020 GCF_000956105.1 Propithecus coquereli
TATTGGAAAACAACGGAAATTAGTAAGTTCTAATTTAAGGAGCTAAAGATGAGCTCTGCCAATAGCAATCTTATTTTAACAACCTCTTCTCTCGCCCAAGCATTTACTGATAGCTTTTTATGTATAACAGTATGTATATATGAGTTAAACAGAAATATGGTTCTTAAATTCAGAGAGCACAGAATTTAGCTGCGGAGTCAATAAAAGCTACAGAACAATCCAAATTGTCTTGTGCTTGAATACTGTTGATCAAAGAACAGCCCTACTCTCTCTGCTAAGGTGCTCCTCTTTAGGAAGCGCATTTATAGAGCAGCAAAGTAGGAGAGAGACATTTAGCAAGACAAGTCAGCATAGTCAGCCCTGTTGACAAATGCAGTGGCAGGTAGTGCAGCCAGATTAAATTTTCATCCCCCAAATCATTTGCAAATGTGAGACAACGGATGGTGAAGCAGTAAGAACTAAAGACCAACCTAGTAGAAGAGGCAATGGGACAAACGGAAGAAGTTAGAATGGCTTCATAAGGAAGTAAGATGTAAAGGGGAGGTTCAGAGAGTGATAGACATTCATGAAAAACAAGAAAGCAAAACCGATTCAAAGGCCTGTAGAAAAGAATTGGAGTCCTAGACTGATCTAAAAGTTCATTCTCATAGACTTAAAAATTCTGACCTATGTGATGATAATAATAATAACATCTGATATAGTACCTTACCATTTATGAAACACATTTTTACGTAATTATCTCATGTTATCCTTGTGAATATACTGGATAGAAAAATATTTATTTTCCTTTAAGAGGTGATTACATTGAGAGTCAGCTATTAAGTGACTTATCTGAAATAACACAGCTATTATATCTTTAAAAAAGGAGACAGAATCGACAGACCTGAAAACATTTTTCTAGCCCTATATTTCTAATGTTTTCTCCAAAGATTCCCTTTCTGTGAGATAACATCGATTTTTTTCCTATAGACACCTTGGCAGTTCACTCTCAATGCTTGATCAAAGAATCATGAGAGATACCTCTCCAAGCCTTGGAGTCTTCATCTGTAAAATAAAACTATTAACAACATAATTATACATAGAGTATCTGATACAGTGACTGGAAGATAATTAGCACTCAACACTGGTGGCTGTTGAGCAACTACAGCCCTGGGGTAATTTTCCATGTCTCTCCAGCCTTAACTGCTGAATTGATTGTCCCAATGAAGATTTGAAGCAAATTGAACTGTATAGTCTTTTGCGAGTGACATGATCTGCAGTCTTCTCTCATTCCCTAAACCTGCATTTCACATTTTCTTACCAAAGCACATAGAAGTTTAACTGCACAGCTGATGCCCAGGGTGTCAGTTATCTTGTTCTGAGTTCCTGTTCTCATTCCTCTTCCCAAGACCCCTATGAGATGGGACCTTGTTTCAGGGAAGACTTGCCGCTTCTGGGGAATAACTGGGATTTGAGAGGAGCAAGGTAGAGAATTAGAAGTTTCTAGAAGGTCAGGAGACCTCTGGTTCTGGAAGTGGAGTGAGGCTTGAATTACCTACCTGTTATCTTCTCATTTGTTTGTATTGCATTAAGTACCATAGAAAGAGCCCTGGTTCTGAGTCACTTTTTCTCTCTGCAAAATAGGACCTGAAACACCTTGCTCAGTTCCGTTTATTCTCTATTCAAAGTTACTTATTGGCTGGGTGCGGTGGCTCACTCCTGTAATCCTAGCATGCTGGGAGGCCGAGGCGGGCGGATCATTTGAGCTCACGAGTTCGAAACCAGCCTGAGCAAGAGCGAGACCCCATCTCTACTAAAAAAAAAAA
>NW_012152840.1:3105763-3118104 GCF_000956105.1 Propithecus coquereli
AGCTGATAAATAGTTATCATCATCATCATCTCACTTACTCTTTCTTCCCTTTGGTCATCTGTTGGTGATTTCTTTGCTCAAATGTCTGCCATCAATGCTTTTCCAAGCACCCAACTTTTAAAAGTGACATGAGAAAATCCCTCTCTCCTGAAGAGCACAGAGAGTTTCAAAGCTTTGAAAATAATGTTCACATCTACAGCAGCAGAACTTCATAAGGGCAGTGACCCTCAATTTAACTGTACCAAAAATTCACCCCTCACAGAGAATGTGTTGTCTAGAGCCTCTTCCACACCCTCCCTTTATCCTATTTGTGCATGAACCCATGCTGGCATTCAAAGAGCTAGTTGTTTTCATGAAACAACTTTTACAAAAGCTACCATCTTTCTGATCATTTACGATGCTGAAAGATACACCATCATTTTTCCCTGGTTACATAAAAGTAAAGGCATTTTTTTACAGCAAGAAAGCATACTGCTAGTAGCAATCAATGCTTTATAATTGGGATGAGAATGCTATTAAGATTCGAAGGCAGCATTCTAAGAGGTCCCTCTTGTTTGCAGTTGGCAGAATATCAGCTATTTCAATACAAGCAAGGAGTTGCAGTAGACACAGCTAATTACCTCCATCCTGCCTCTACTCAAGTCTTCTTACTCCCAGGTGCCTACTCCACTCACTCAGGGGGAGAAGATAAGCAGATAGATGTGAGCAGGCACACAGGACCTTGTGCAGCCACCAGCACTGAGAGCAATTGGTTAATACCCTTGGAGCTAGTTAAACCCTTAGTAAACAGTCCCAAACTCTAGCAGATGGTCTATTAGTCCCAGTGGTGCTGTTCAACATCTATACGACTCCATACAAGGAACTAAATTCTTAGGATTGGAGGATTGCTCTTCTCTAGCATATTCTATTTAACATTTTATGATTTTACTTTGTAACTAGTGTCTTTTCTCATAATGGAGAGTTTGGCCTGGTTCTATTTTTCTCCACCAGTAGAATGACAAAAGGGATGACAGTCCACGTGGTTAACACTCACCAAGGACTTGAATATATTTTCACTTTACAACCAAGGAAGCAGATGGATAACTGAAGCTGTTACAAGTCATCCAATGGCAAACTCACAACCCCTACCCCACAGAGTAAGCTTATTATATAGCAGCTTAGTTTTAATATTTATCTTCTTAGAGGATAACAGAATTACTGTTATAAAAAATCTTATTTGAAACATTTCTGATTTCTAAACATATTTTTAAACTACTTATTCTACTTCTTATACTGTTTTGAATACTATGAAGGTCAACCTCAAATGGATGATTATAAAACATTCCTGCCATAATATTGTTGATTTTTCCTTTATTACATGTAGCATCCTTAGAGTGTTATCTTCCACTATTTCTCACTTCCTATCTCTTTCTATTTCTGTTCCCCACCACCACCCATCTTCTCAAACTGTGAATGCCATTTTTCTTAATAAAAATCTTCTTTAAAAGTTGATGTCCTTAATACACGCTCCTAAATTCTTTATACTTTTGTTGTATTTCCTAATCAGGGATTGGCATTTGGCTTTTATAATTCCAAAGAGAATATGAATTGCCTCTACGTCATGAAAATATATATCCACACTGCGTGGTGCTGCAACTGTATTTTCTCAACTCAGAATTAGAGCCCTGAAGGAGGAAATAGTCACAGGGAAGGGCTTGGGAGAAAAAAAAAAATCAAGAAAACATATCTTTAAAATTCTCCTGAGGACATTCCTAAAGTCCAGCCCTTACTCCTAGTGGCCAAATTATTTTGGCTTTTATTTTAAGATGGGGGCGATCACATCTTTCTAGCTAATGGACAGTCTATGAACATTTCCTTTCCTGGATGTAGGATGAAAATCGGAAAACTCTTATGCCATTCTCAAATGCAACTTTTCAGATAACCACTGGAAAAACATTCACATGACACCAAATTATGAGGTATTTCTTTTCAATATCTGGTAATCAAGCGAAGTTTGTTTTTACTCAAATGTTTTTATAGACATTGTTTTGTATAGACAAAGAATATGAGATAACACAAGTGACGTATGAACAGAGAATGGGGCAAAAGAAAGCTGACGATGAACTTTCTTTTAGCCTGCTTGTAGGAAGCTATTAATTGCTACCGTTCTGGGCTAAAGTGTGTTCCGTCCTCCCCACCCTCCACGCCAATTTCATATATTGAAGTCCTAATCCTCCATTTCTCAGGATGTGACCTTATTTGGAGATAGAGTCTTTACAGAGGTAATCAAGTTAAAACGAGGTCATTAAGGTGGGCCCTAATTTAATATGACTGGTGTTCTTATAAGAAGGGAGAATTTAGGATTTGGAAGACAGTCATCTGCAAGCCTGGGAGAGAGGTCTAGAACAGATCCTTCCCTCACAGTCTCAGAAGGAATGAGCCCTACCAACACCTTGATTTTGGATTTCTATCCTCCAGAACTGTGAGACGATACATTTTGTTGTTTAAGCTACCCAGTTTTTGGTACTTTGTTAGAGCAGCCCTGGAGAACTACTACAGCTTCTCACTTAATTTTTTGCCCTGGGAATGACACTTTTAACATGACACACTACAACTGTAGTTATTGTTGAAGAAACATATATCTACATTAATTTCACATTTGATCTCTTAACTTTAGAAAAAAAAAACTATGCTGCTCTTTAAATGGCGATGTCCTGAATTTCATGATAAAAGTCTTAAATAGTGGCAAAAGATGTTGAGAATCATATAAAACAAACTTTACAGTTTATAACGAAGGCAAGTAGAAGTTAGAAGCCTTTTAAAGTCACCCAGTTAGTTACTGGTGAAGATAGCTCACAGGGCGCTCATTCTCCATGTTTTTCATGGAGCACAGAGCCACTCTTAACTAGTAGCCAAGGATTTCATATCATTGAAATAATTTTCCCTATTTTTTCATGTTAAAAAATGTTAAAGTCATTTTAATATAAGAATAAGTAGACACTAAGATCACAAAAAAATAGTTTACTCCACTGACATCATGTTCTGCAAAGTCTTAGCACTTACATATCCTCAGACTACATTTTCACTGTTACATTGTAAATATATTTTTGTACCATTTTGAGATAAGCACAGCTATGACATGTGGCTCAATACCTCAGCGTCTGTGGAAAGCTTAGGATTTTCCTTAGAATTCTGAATATCCGAGCAGAGGAATTGTTCAGAAGACCACTTGTGCATTTGCTAATCCTCAATGATAGTTTTCATAAGTTGCATCGTACATGCTCAGGTAATTTTCAAAGAATATTGTTTTAACTAAAATTAAATTGCTATTTATGATAAAGCTAATTGCTTCTTGATAAACCTTTCAGTTTCTTTTCTCCTCCAATTATTTTCTTTGATCCTGATTCTATTTTTTTTTTTCCTGCTTTGAGAAGACTCAGGGTAAATAAGGTAGGAATCTTCAAGTAGCTAACATGGAAGAGAAATTTAACTCTTCTACCCTAAAGGATAGAACTAAGATAAATTGGTTAAAGTCATCATTAAATAGATTTCAACTCAAAACAAAGAAAACCGGCTCACGCCTGTAATCCTAGCACTCTGGGAGGCCGAGACGGGCGGATTGTTTGAGCTCAGGAGTTCGAGACCAGCCTGAGCAAGAGCGAGACCCCGTCTCTACTAAAAATAGAAAGAAATTAATCGGACAACTAAAAATATATAGAAAAAATTAGCCAGGCATGGTGGCACATGCCTGTAGTCCCAGCTACTTGGGAGGCTGAGGCAGAAGGATCGCTTGAGCCCAGGAATATGAGGTTGCTGTGAGCTAGGCTGACACCACGGCACTCTAGCCGGGGCAAAAGAGTGAGACTCTGCCTCAAAAAAAAAAAAAAAGAACAAAGAAAACCTTTAAACAGAGCTATGATGTGATAGAAGTGGCTGCTGTAAAAGATCTTAAGGGTTAGTCACTGGTGATATTCTAAGTATTAGACCATCAGGGGCAAGAGAGCTTCATTATAGACAGAATTCAACCAATGAATGGATTAGACTAAATGGCCTTTATAGCCTTTTCCATCCTAAAAGTTTATGGCTCTGTGAACTCAGCAGTAATCTCACAGGACTAACTCTCCCCTTCAACTAACACGAGGCTCATTTTCTTCACACACTTTGCATTTAGTACACTATGTAATTTATCTAATTAATATACATTTAGATGACCCAGAGATGAAACATTCATCACAGCTCATATATGTCAAGTTAGAGATAGGGTTCAGGTCAGAATTTTTTCATTGCTACTCATATATCAGTATGAAATCATGTATTTTTTAACATACTGCGTGAGGACAAAAAACTGTCCTGTAATCTTAAGAGAAAGAATTATTTTAACAGTCATATTACTCCTTGGGATTCTTTTCTGAAGAGCTAAAAATATATAGTACACCATGAGAAAATCAAATACTAACCTCCTTCATTTTTTCCAGTTCATTCTGTAAAGCTTGCTTTGCAATTTCAACTTCTATGAGCTGTTGCCTCAGTTTTTCATTTTCACCTTCTGTCGTTGTTCTCTTTTCTTCCACATTTTCCAATTCATGGTGAAGTCTCACAGATACATCCTTTGCGACCTGAATTAGTGTTTGTATCAATACAATATAATTAAAGAAAATATAATAAGTGGGCTAAAATTTTATTCATTCTGAAAGCATTAAGAGCCAATACTTATCTAGTGCTTACCATGTGCTAGGAAGTGTTCAGTGTGCTTTACATATAAGCAATTCACATATATCAACAATTTTACCCTTACAACAATCCCATGAGATAGCTATTATTATGATTCCCATGTTAGAGATCAGGAAATTGAGTTTCATAGAGGTAAAGTAATATGCTCAAGGTCACACAGCTAACAAGTAGTCTAGTAGTATGGCTCTAGATTTTGTTCCCTTAATTTCTACCCTACACCATGGTAACAAATGTTCTATTGCGTTTTATCACATGTAGAGAAATTTCACATATCTCCTTGAATTCTACAACAAAACTATGCAGTAGATGTTTTCATTATCACCTATGATAAAGAATGGAAAACAGAAGTTTGTACAAGTAGAGGGCTGGGGCTTGAATTTTGATCTTATAACTAGAATTCTCAGTGCTTAATTTTAGGAAACACTTCAGTTCTTGATATTAATTTTTGGGAATGACTGTGCATTTTTACCACATATTTTCAGATTATCTTGGAAGTTTTAGGGTTTGAAAGAAAAATGGAGCATTCTGGTGTAGAGGAGTAGGATACTGGCTTGTGGTTTTAGACAGGACGGAGAATGAGGCTCGCTATCGCTGCTTTCCAGGCCTGGGCCCCTAACCTTTGTGAAAGGTGCAGCTTCTGCCTCTGTAAAATGATGTCATTAACAATCTCTACCTTACAGGGTTTTTTTCCCCCTTGAGAATCAAATGAAATAATGTATGTAACAATGCTAGCCAAGTGCCTGGTACATAGTGAACACTCAAGAAATGCTAGGAAAAGTAATAAAAGAGGTAACACAATAATGATTTTCATAAAATATATACTCATAGCTTTCTTCAAAAGAAATATAGGATAATTATACATTTGATTTTTATGCCTTGATGAAGTCAACACAATTAAAAGTACATTCATTTCATTGCCTAGGGCGATTAATTTAATATCTGGTTGCATTGTCAATGAATCTGCCTACGATCAAAATGAACTGGAGGCTACACTTGTCTAAAAAATGCATTGTCAAGGTTGAGATTTCTTCACTGGGAGAGATTCTGAAGGAGCAACTTCACTTTAAAAATGAGATTCTTTCATTTACTTTATTCTCCTTTTACTTCAACAAAATGGCCACAAGTTAGACAGTTTTGCTTTCAGGAGTTACCTAAGTGGCAAGTACAGAAAAGAAGGTACCCTGGAAGAAGGAGGTGGGGTGGGGACTTGCAGACGGAAATCTTAACTGTTACCTTGCCGGTGCTGTTCCTATTCTGGGCTTCATCTCCCGGGGAGGGGTCCTCCTAGTGCTACTCTTGAGTGCTTAATTCCACCTGGCCATGGCTTGGAAGACAGACTCCAGGCCAGATCAAAGCCAGAGCCTGCGCCTTGTCACGCCCTTGTTTCCGCCCAGGAGGGAGGCGCCCTCTTCCCTTCACCTCTTGAAGAGCCACAGTTACTCCCAGGAGAGCCCACTGAGCTGGTTTTCTGCCAGTCCCTCCGCACACACTGGACTCTTTAGACCCACCTGTCAGTTCTAACCCCTCCGGGCCCCTGCTATTTTGTGTCAGCGGTACGAAACTCTGTATCCCCAAAGCTCTTTGCGCGTCACCACTGAAGACATTTCTGCGCAAAGAGCCCTTGACCAAAGTCCCCACCGGCCGCCCCTGCCGCACGCCGTCAAGCCCACCCCCAAGCCGCAGACCTTCAGGTCCTGCTCCAGGCTGCGCAACAGCTCCCCGTCGATTTCCCCGGTCTGAGCATAGCGGAGCCTTTTGCGCTCGGCTTTGCGGAGGCGGTACTGCAGGATCCGGCAGTTTTTGTTGGCTCTCTCCAACTCGTGGCGCATTTCCTGCAGTTGACAGGCATCCTCCTCGAAGAAAGTGTCCCTCATCTCGTCCATCTCGGTTCTCAGCTCATCGATCTCGTTCTGAGGCGGTGACAGGCCGCGCGTCAAAATTAGCCTCACCTCCAGCCCCTCCGACATACGCCATACGCACCCCATTCCAACTCCAAATTCTCAGCTTTATTTCCTCCTCCTCCATTAGTCAAGTGACAAGAAGCCGAATGAAGGAGAGGAAACTGGAAAGAGGGCCCACTTCGGGCCTTCTCTCGCTCTCTTACTCTAGCTTTCTCCACGAAAAAGTGGGACAAACCATGATAATTAGAGAAACGAAGGCCCAGATTTGGATTTAAATGAAAACCTAACGTTACTAAGATCGGGTTCTGTTTCAAATCCAGACAAGGCCTAGGACCCTCCTCCCTCCTTTCCTGTTCCCCTCCCTCTTTAAGGCTCCCTATCGGGTTAGCAGCCTCTCACCCCGCCGGGACACGCCCTAATCCTCTGAGGCCCACACCTCCCCTCCCCCACCCGCCTCCCCCCACCTACCTCCCCCCACTCTCCTCACCTTGAGAGTCTCGTTCTCCTCTCGCAGCTTCTCCATCTCCTCCTGCATTTCTTCCTGCTCCTGGAGCTGCTGCGGGTGCGGCTGCGACGAAGGGGGCGCCGCCGCTTGCATGCCCCCTCCGCCTGCGCTGCCCTCTGCGCTCTGCTGGGGGCCCTCCGCCGCCGCCGCCATTGGGGAGACGGAAGGGACTGCAAGGGGCTCACAAATGGCAGGGGCACCAGCGACAGGGGAGCTGCGGCTACTGCTACCGCCGCCGTTCTTAGTGTGCGTCTGAGCCGCGGCTGCCGCCGCTGCCGCCCTCTCCTTCTTGAGATGGAACTGGATGAGCTCAGACTGCAGACATCCTTCCTTCCAGTAGCTCCCTCCACCGCCGCTGCCGCCCCCTGCAACGCCGCTTCCGGAGTTTCTGCTACCGGGGCCTGGGGTTTTGCCCGCGGGAGAGGAGGATGGCGAAGGGGAGCCCCCCTCCCCGCCGCTGCCGCCCCTCTGCTGAGCGCGGATGCCTTTCCCTCGCCAGCCCCTGGGCGGCGGCGGCGGCTGCGGAGCGCCCCCCTCCCTTTCCCCGGAGCCGCCGCCGGCTCCTCCTCCTTCCCCGTCCCCTCCTCCCCCTTCCCCGAGCGGAGGGGGTTCCCCGAGTTTCGAGGGCACGGAATCTAGCTCTCGGGGCTGCTCCTCAGGCGGCCCGGGCCTCCTGCTACCCAAAGCGGCCAGGGTCGCTGCGGGGGCCGCTTCAGCACCAGCCGCGGGCTGGACAGCTCCCGGCGCGGCCCCTTTGGGCGCCTGGGGCGCCGCCTTCTCGGCCCCGCCTCCACCGCCTCGGGAGCCTGCCGGAGGCCCCGCGCGGGTCCCGGTCTTGTTACCCTGCTGTTGCTGCTGCTGCAGCTGCTGCTGCCGAACAGAATTGAGTTTAGTGCCGGCCCCCACGGGGGACCGGGTGGCGGTGGCTGTCTGTCGGAGCGAATTGTCCCTCGGCCTAGCAGGTGATTGAGCTCGCTGCTGCTTTCTGCTGCTGCCCTCCGGGTGCAGGCGAGCCTCAGTGGCTGCGGAGGCAGCAGAAGCTGCGGCTGCGGGAGGGGCAGCGCCCCCGGACGGTGGCTGACTCATGGCAGTCTAGGAAGAACCTACTGGATGCGATTTGGAATCGTCCATCACTAGATCATCCTCTTCCCTCTTCACCGCCACCAACCTTCCTTTCTAAGCTGGGACAGAAACAAAAGAAGGAAAGCACACATGTCGACATTGTGACAGAGCAAAGGGTGATTTTGCTGTGCAAGAGAAGCCCCAGAAAATGGTGAGAATTGGAAGGAGCTTAATACAAGCTTTGACTTTAGGAATAGAATGCAGGCCGGTCAATTCTCATTTTGTCCACGATGGCGCTGTCTCCATCTCCCTCCACCTCAGTAAAATGATGACGGATCTGAAAGCAGCTGAACCTTACAGCCTCGCAGCAGCAGGTTTTGGAAAGGGTGAGATACCAAGTCAGAAATGTGTTGATGGGAATGAAGATTGAAAGAGAAGACGGTAAGGTCGAGAAGAAGCTTCCAAAAAAAAAGGAGATGTTCATATGCTAGAGTGGTTAAACTCTTGCTTTTACAACTTTGGCTTTCCTCACCATCAAATCTATATTTAAAGCCTAGTTTAGTGGAGAAGGTTTTATTAAATCAGTATTCCCAAGTGTCAATTAGAGGAAAAAGGTTATGATGTAAGGCTCCTAGAGAAAATTTGATATGTATAAGTGAAACTTTTCTCAAGCAATTTTCAACCCCTAATGTTGTTTTAGAGAAATGTACTCAATTTCGTTTAGAACAGAACCAAAAGAAAATCTAAATAATGATTTTAACTCAACCTCAGTTTCAAGAAAATAATGGCATTAGGAATTATTTATATGGTTTAGTTATTAGCAACCCCAAAGTTTTGTTGTGATTGTTTTGTTTTGTTTTAGTTTTGGAAAATAAATTTTTAAAATTCTTTTGGAAAAGTTGATGGGTAGCTCTATAGGGCTCCCTAAGTTTCTGGTGATGAATTTTTCTACACTTATCCAATTTCATAGTTCTTGTGAATCATTTTAGTTTTAAGTGTAATTGCTAGATAAAAAATAATTTCATTCTTGAGCATCTTCTTAGCTGACTGTCATAGGCAAAGATGTACTTTTAAAGTGCCCATTTCTTTCTATAAAGTGAATTTTGAGACGGAATGACCCTATAACCGGAAGGCTGGTACATGTTCCCTCATGGTGGTAAGATCAATTTCCATTGTGTATCTTTCCAAGATAAATCCAGCACTGGCTTCTTTAATCTGGAAAATAGCAAGCTATTGCCTCATGGGTTCTTCTCCCTAGTGATCCAGTCAGCTACTCAATTACATACATTTTCCTTAGAATCCTTTCTCTCTAAAGCACTGAAAAGGCCATGACTAGGCATAAAGTTTTGCTCTTTAAAATTTTTCTCTTATTAAAAGAGAAAATTACTCTATTGTCAGTCACTGTACTTGCATTATACTTGTTGTCATCTATTTTTAGTATCATAAGTTAGCATGCAGTAATTCCTCATTTTATAAAGACATATTACTGGAGGACTCCTCCCCCACCTCCCTATCTGTTTCCGGCATCTCCTCCCAGAAACAGAAAGATTATAAAGGTGGACAAAGAAGATATTAGGAAAAAAAAATGCCCACCAACTTATTTTCTACATCTTCTCTTGAAGCCACAACACTAGTAAAATGTCTGGCCTAGTTCATCAGCCTGGATCACACTAACGTGGGTCACCCAACTAAGCTATGTGCCAATGCAAACTTATTTTTTGTTTTTAGTTAGGCAGAATCATTTCAGAGCCTAGAAGCCATCAGATAATGCTTAAACTCAGCCCCCAGACAGCTTTAACCCAGGAGAAAGCTTGTGTTCCAGTAACTGGGCTCCACAATCAAAGGTACCTGGCTGCTGTCACGTGGTTCTCACAAACTGACAAGATGCTGCATCTCTTCAAGGCTTCCCCCGGTGGAAACTGCCACCCAACCGACCCTGGCCCGGCTCAAACCCCAACACTTTCAATCACAAGTTTTGTCTGCCTACCGACCCACCCCATCTCTCATCCCCATCCCTTTAGAAATCCAGAACTGCTCACTTCTCAGCAGAGGCGATGTTTCCAAGAAGTTGATGCAAATCACCAACGCTTTCCTTTTGATATTCCGTGGATCTCAGGGTTTTTATTATTGTGCCTTTCGGAGCCGAGGAAAAGTTCAAGTTCGTAGCGTTATTTGCGACTTTCTGGCTGAGCACGACTTTGGGCCAGCTTGCTCCAGTTCCACACCCACTCGATTTCTCCAAACAATGGCGGTAACGTCAAGACTCAGCTGCCCCCAGAGCGGGTTACTTCCCGGCGGCCCGCTGCTGGGCTGGAGCTGCGGCTCACAGCAGACTGACACGCGAGGTACCAAGCCGTGCCAGACGCTCCCCAGGCAGTGCAGGGATATTCATGAGCTGACCTCACCGGACAGGGCAGGGGAGAGGGCGGGACTGCAAGGGACCACAGGGTAGGAGTAACCAAAGAGAGATTACTTTCGAGAGGAAATACTAGAAGGCAGGGAAGGGGTGGGGAGTGGCGGGACAAAAAGACAAAAAGGCCAGAGCCACCGCCCGAGAGGGAAGATTGGCAGCCGCGCTCAAAGTCCTTTCTCCACTCTCATATCCCCTACTTGGCAGAAGATTCCAAAGCCGCTTGAAATCGCACGCACTGGTTTTCCGCAAAGCTTTGTCCTGGGTCCGATCAATCTCCATCAATTATTTACTTGAGCTCTTTTCCAGGGAGGCGGGTTCGAACAGCCTTCTGGGCGTGACTGACGCCTCCTGATGCAGCTCCGAGGCGCTGGCCGGCGGCTGCCAGGAGTTCTCTTTGTTCACTCACTTTAATTCTCAGTCGAGCTCTCCACGCGGTGCTCGTCCCCACCCCCAGCCCGGGCGGAGTCATCGGTTGTCGTTTCCACGAATAGATAATGGTTGCCACTGTGGGACCCACCGTCCCACAGACAAAGGTTTCTTGTGAGGCCACCACGAATTTAGTGCAAATTGAATAAACATCGGCTTACAGAGATCGTTCGCAGATAGGTTCGCCCTCGGTGCATTTTTCTCTGTCCTTTATTGAGTGCAGGAGCAATTGCTGGGATCCATAATCTTTATCGTAGTGCATGTGTGTAACGGAATCAGGAAGAATGTATGTATTTCGTAAGATATCACCTTAAAAGGGAATTCATGAAAAAACGGGAGAATTCAGAATATATGCCTTTACAGTTTACACAAATCCATGTAGGTCCATAGCAACAATGTTTTTTAAATTTGAGTGGAAATTTCTTTTTCTTCCAGGCTTTTTGGGGGGAGTGGGCATGGGAGACTCCCTCCTACCTCCAAGAATTCCTTTGTGAGCTTGAAGATGAGAAAAAGCTGCTTTGAAAGGGCATTTCTTTAAAATTAAATTTCTCTCTCATTAATATGGTGGTTTTGTAAGGGAACTGAGGTAAATATCTTGCAATAATAATTGTTTATATACTAACATGAATTTTTGTGTAAGAGATTTTTATTTATCAAGTGTAAGTTGTGCATTAAAAGTGAAATTAAAACAATTTATAAATAGTTTGCATGCAATCATTATAGCAAAATAAAAACATGTTCAAGCCCTGGTGATTTATATTTCCAGTGACGTGTAAGACAAATATAATGTCACAACAAAGTCATTCATGTTCCAAAATAGTTATTAAGAGCCTATTTTGTGATAGGGATGCAAAGATTAAATCAAGAATTTGTCCTTGTGCTAGGAAGGTTCAAGCATATTGGTGAGAATTAAGATAATTTCTTTATTTTTATTCAAATACTTTTGGGAAGTGGAAAAGTGACATCAACATCTGTAATAAAGAGATCGAACCTTGACTAGCACACCAAAAAGAAAAGAAAAAAAAAAACAAGTAAAAATGTAATCATAAGTTAGTTTGAATTTATATTAGGCAATTCCTCATTATGTACCTAAACTTGAGTTGTAATATCCTTAAGAAATATCAATATCTATAGATCTCATTCAATCATAATTGATAAAATAGATAAAATATTTTCAAGACCAATTTTTACAAATAAAATATTGATATTGTAATATAGTCTGAGGGCACAAAACATATTCGGTCCTGTTTCTCTAAGAACTTGTACTCTGCTTAGGCATCTATGTTTTAATTTTTTCGTAAGGTAATGTTATTTATTTCAATAC
>NW_012152840.1:3119109-3134451 GCF_000956105.1 Propithecus coquereli
AAAAAAAAAAAAAATCAAGAATGCATTATTTATGCATGCTTAAATCAAACAGTGTGCCTGAATGTTTCATTTTATAATTTAATATTACCAACTTCAAGTTTGAAAACTGTGATAATATAGGATAAATATAAGCAATATTTAAGATACTTCTTAACTCATGTAAATAAACCATAGAGGCCAGGCATGGTGGCTCATACCTGTAATCCCAGCACTCTGGGAGGCTGAGATGGGAGGATGGCTTGAGACCAGGAGTTCAAGAACAGCTTGGGAACACAGGGAAACCCTGTATTTACAAAAATTTTTTTTAAAAAATTAGCTGGGCATGCTGTTGTGTGCCTGTAGTCCCACCTACTTGGGATGCTGAGGCAGGAGGATCACTTCAGCCCAGGAATTCAAGGTTACTACGATCAGACCACTGCACTCCAGGCTGAGTGACAAAGTAAGATTCTAAGAAAAAATAAATAAATAAATATACCATAGAAAAAGAACTTTTGAATTGGAAATTTGTCTGGTTTATTCTTTTATTTGTTGGTCAAAATTATATTTCTCCAATTAAGCAAATCACAAAGATGATTATTAAAAATTTTTCCAGAATTTATAAAGACTTTGGCATTATTTTTAATGTATTTGAGAAGCAGGCAAGCCAGCTGACCTTTTAATGTCTGCTTGTAATAATGAATCATCCACTTCATAGCACAACAAGATGTAGATCTTAGATCAAGGGAAGAAAGCTAAAGTCTCAGCTTCAAAGACCTTAAGATATACATAGGTTAACACGTCTACCCTCCAGTTCTCGTGACTTTCACCATATCACAATATCTTAATCTATATGGCTTTACAGCTTGCAGACCCTTTCACTTTGTGTGTTCAAAACACTGTGAAGTAGATACTATCATCCCCATTTAAAAACTGAGTTTCAGAGATGTTAAAGACTTACTCAAGTTTAATTTCACAATCACACCTTGAATTTGGGTCCTGTTCTCAATTAAGTCTGCTTGTTGTATTGGTCTCATATGCCTCGCTTCTTTTTCATACTACGGTTTAAAAATCCATATCTCCATGTATCCTAGTTCAGTCTGTTCACCTATGCATAGACTATCTACATTTAGAGGTAACATTATCACCTCAAACTCTATATGAAATTTTTCTCTTTTCTCTAACTGGTATCTATTTCTATTCTATTTTTCTTTTAGTAAAGAAAAACAATATGATCTGCATCTTTTTCTTCTGGGGAAACCATCATTTTGTATACATTCCCACTAAACACTGGTTTCTTCAAAGCTTTATTTATTTATTTATTTTGCTTAGCCATTTTTTTCCAAACTATCTAATTTTTATTCTTTATTTCCTTTGCAATCACTACCAAAATTCAGGCCCTCATAATTCTACATTTAGACTGTGGCAATGCTTCCTATTTGAATGATAGATTCTTTCTGCCAAATCTACACTGCCTAACCCTTACAGTTTACACCTTTATTAAACAACACTTTCCTCGCATCACTCTGCTTACAGTCATGTCCAAATTTTTACAGCACGTCTAAACTCTTCTTCCTAGACTTCAAAGAAATACACTAGGCCGGGCGCGGTGGCTCACGCCTGTAATCCTAGCACTCTGGGAGGCCGAGGCGGGTGGATCGCTCAAGGTCAGGAGTTCAAGACCAGCCTGAGCAAGAGCGAGACCCCATCTCTACTAAAAATAGAAAAAAATTAGCTGGACATGGTGGCACACGCCTGTAGTCCCAGCTACTCAGGAGGCTGAGGCAGGAGGATTGCTTGAAACCAGGAGTTTGAGGTTGCTGTGAGCTAGGCTGACGCCACGGCACTCTAGCCAGGGCAACAGAGCCAGACTCTGTCTCAAAAAAAAAAAAAAGAAAAGACAGAAATACACTGTCCCATCCTATATTAAACTGTACTCCCTAATACTTCACTACACATGTTCCCTGTCCTAGTGAGACTTATTGTCTCTGTTTCCCATCATCATGCAGGCTCCTGCTGCCTCTGTACCTTTTCCCTTGCCATTCTCCTACGTGTTATGCATCCTTCTTCCTCTCCAGTCTAAAATCTGCCCATACATTTTGGACGATTTTATATTGGTGAGTGTTTATTGTGCTGATCTGTGTGTAGCACTGTTCTGAGTACTTCCTGGAGGGCAGGTCTTGTCTTGATGAATTCCCTCAGTCATTGCATGTCTGAGAAGGTCTTTATTTCTCCTTCGTATAAGAAACTTAGTTTTGCAGGGTACAAGATTCTAGGCTGAGCATTATACTGTTTGAGGAGAGTGAGAATGGGGCTAAAGCGTATCTCCAATTTGTCATTTTCCTCCCGTATCTCTGCTTTCCTTTGTGGTTGGCTTCAGTCTCAGGCGGGCTCTTCATTTCTAGGAAATTACCTGCACCTCCAGGCTTAGCAATCTTAGGAAAATAGGGATATATATTTTTAAGGAGTTCCAGTGAAATTCTAGGCACCACTTTCATTCTTCCACATTGGGTCTTGAGTCCACCAATGCAGTAGCTGTGGTGATGTACAATTATCACTACTAGATCTGGGCAATGTATCAACCACTTAAACTAAGTGGTAGAGTCAATCCTACCAGTCCATATAGCAGGATAGAGGATTCATGGTCTTCCAAAGGAAAGTTATGGCTCTGTTATCAAAAGAACAGGATACTGATGCTGAGATGACAAAACAATGAATGTATACTTCGGTCTCGAGGCAAATGATAACTCTGTGTTTGAACAAAGTGCCAAATGATAACTCTGTGTTTGAACAAAGTGCCAAACAACCTTTAAATGGTGATTGATAACATGGAGAATCTCTAAAATGCCTAGTTGAATCCTGACCAGGTGTTAGCAGGTGGGAGGAAAGATCACTATCTATGTATGATAAGATACCATGGTACTGTGCAATACCCTTTGGAAAATCTGACTCAGTTTGATCAACTTATGGGAACAATTTACACCAAGTCATTACTGAAGAAGCTCAGACTACATTAAAGATCTGAAAGGCCCCCAGAATTCTCACCATTTATGAAGCTTTTAGTGTAGTGAGAAAGAAGACAAAATCAGATCCTCTCAGGCAACAGAACTTGAATTATAGGGATAGATTTGAGGTATCAATTCAGATTTGGAGAGCTGGAGTTTATACAGTCTCTAAATTGAATTCCTGATAAGCATAGGTCCAGGGAGTGGATGCCACTAATAAGAATGGTCCTGAGTAGAGACTTTCAGAATGAGAGGCCTGATCACAACAAGACATCTGGAACCACTAAGACACACACTTCTAGCTTTCTTCAACTCTCTCATCTACATAGGGCAGGGATAGAAAAAAAAATAAAAACATTAAACATGAAATTTAAACTTTAAACATATAGCCCCGGGATTTGATCAGTGAAAATAACACCTACTGATTTGTTTTGGTTGTGGTGACAAATGTATCAGTTAGGATATTTTTACCTGTAGGTTTCTAGAGTTAGGCATTCCCAGGAATGGTTAATTTCATAGCTCAATAATATTAAGATTTTGATTCTCCCCTTCTAATAGTTCCTTATCTTGTGATAGCAAGATAGTTGTTTTGTGAAAGGACTATATACTCGAAGTGATCACCCAAAGCAGAAGGAGCTGGGAAACCTGGAAACAAAGCAGACAGATCCAGTTTGTCAGTAGAGGGTGATTTATTGGGGAACTTACAACAGAAGTATAGTCTTGGGCAGCAGAAACACAGGTGTTCATGTTATTATCCCCCAGACCCAGGACTTAAATACTATAGGAAAAACATAGTATACTAAATGCTCTATATACAACAATTAAAGTCAACCTTCTAGGAAAAGACAATTTTTATGGCTGAGTAGTACTCCATGATATACATATACCACATTTTACTAATCCACTCATGTATTGATGGGCACTTGGGTTATTTCCACATCTTTGCAGTTTTAAATCATGCTGCTATAAACATTTGAGTGCAGGTGTCTTTTTTATACAATGTCTTTTTTTTTCCCTTTGGCTAAAGACCCAGTAGTGGGATTCCTGGATTAAACGGTAGTTCTACTTTTAGTTCTTTGAGTTATCTCCATACTACTTTCCATAGCAGTTGTACTAGCTTGCAAGCCCACCAATAGTTTAAGAGCATTCCTATTTCTCCACATCAACAACATTTGTTGTTTTGGGACTTTTTGATATCAACCATCCTCGCTGGAATTAAGTGATATCTCACTGTGGTTTCGATTTGCATTTCCCTGATGATTAGAGATGTTGAGCATTTTTTCATATGTTTGTTGGCCACTAGTCTATTCTCTTTTGAAAAGTTTCTATTCATGTCTTTTGTCCACTTTTTAATTGGGTTGTTTGATTTTTTCTTGCTGATTTGCTTACATTCTTTATAGATTCTAGTTATTATCCCTTTATTGGATGTATAGCATGCAAACATTTTCTACCACTCTGTAGGTTGTCTATTTGCTTTAATGATTGTTTCCTTCACTGTGTAGAAGCTTTTTAATTTGATCAGGTCACATTTATTTATTTTTGCTGTTGCTGTGATTGCTTTGGGCGTCTTCTTCATAAATTCTTTGCCTAGGCCAATATTTATAAGAGTTTTTCCAATCTCTTCTTCTAGAATTCTTATAGTTTCATGCCTTAGGTTTGAGTCTATTATCCATCATGATTTAATTTTTGTGAGTGGTGAGAGGTATGGATCCTGTTTCAGTCTCCTACATATGGCTATCCAATTTTTCCAGCACCATTTACTGAATAGGGATTCTTTTCCCCAGTGTATGTTTTTAACTGATTTGTCAAAGATCAAAGGGCTATATGCAGATGATTTTATATCTGAGTTCTCTGTCCTGATCCATTGGTCTATGTCTCTGTTCTTGTGTCAGTAACATGGTGTTTTGGTTACTATAGCCTTGTAGTACAGTTGAAGTCTGGTAAAGTGATGCCTCCCAAATTGTAGTTTTTGCTTAAGGTTGATTTGGTTATACAGGATCTTCTCTGGTTCCATACGAAGTGTAGAATTATTTTTTCTAGATCTGTGAAAAATGATGTTGGTATTTTAATAGGGATTGCATTGAATCTTTACATCACTTTGGGCAGTATAGACATTTTAACAATGTTGATTCTGCTGATCTATGAGCATGGTATGTTTTTCTATCTCTTTATGTCTTCTG
This sequence comes from Propithecus coquereli, assembly GCF_000956105.1. Taxonomy (NCBI): domain Eukaryota; kingdom Metazoa; phylum Chordata; class Mammalia; order Primates; family Indriidae; genus Propithecus; species Propithecus coquereli. The sequence continues at coordinate 3,124,271 of NW_012152840.1, forward strand.
CTATTTCCTTCCTCAGTGTTTTGTAGTTCTCCTTGTAGAGGTCTTTCACCTCCTCAGTTAAACATATTCCTAGGTATTTTATTTTCTTTGTTGCTATTGTGAAAGGTATTGAGTCTTTGATTTGGTTCTCAGCTTGACTGTTGGTGTATATGAAAGTTACTGATTTCTGTACATTGATTTTGTAACCTGAGACTTTGCTGAATTTGTTTATCAATTCCGGTAGTCTGGTGGCAGAATCTTTGGGGTTTTCTAGATATAAGATCATATCATCAACAAAGAGCAATAGTTTGAGCTCTTTCTGCCCCCATTTGAATGCACTTGGTTTCCTTCTCTTGTCTGATTGCTGTGGCTAGGACTTCTAGCATTACGTTGAATAGAAGTGGTAATAGTGGGCAACATTGTGTGGTTCCAGTTCTAAGTGGGAATGCTTTCAATTTTTCCCCATTTAGCATGATGTTGGCTGTGGGTTTGTCATATATGGCTTTTATCATTTTGAGGTAGATCCCATCTTTACCTATTTTGTTAAGCATTCTTATCATAAAAGGGTGCTGAATTTTGTTGCATGCTTTATCCGAGTCTATTGAGAGGATCATATGGTCTTTGCTTTTGGTTCTATTTATGTGGTAAATTACATTTATAGATTTGTGTATATTGAACCATCCCTGCATCTCTGTGATGAAGCCCACTTGGTTGTGATGGATTACTTTTCTGATGTGCAGCTGAATTCGGTTTGCTAGGATTTTACTGAGAATTTTTGCATCTATATTCATAAGGAATATTAGTCTGTAGTTTCCTTTTCTGTTGAGTCGTTTCCTGGCTTTGGTATGAAGGTGATGCTGGCTGTGTAAAATGTGTGAAATCATCTGGTCCAGGACTTTTTTTATTGAAAGGTTTTTTATTACTGCTTCAATTTTATTACTTGATATTGGTCTGTTCAGGAATTCTATGTTTTCCTGAGTGAGCCTAGGGAGGCTGTGTGTTTCTAAGAATTTGTCCATTTCCTCTACATTTTCAAGTTTATGTGCACAGAAATACAAAATATCATCTCCGAATACTATAAAAATCTATATGCACATAAAGTTGAGAGTTCTTAAGATGGAAGATTCATCTATTATAAACTTTCCATAATTTTAATGTAGCAAGATACCATTTCAGAGTATTTATAGAACATCTTAATTACATATTTTTTAAAAAGGAATTATACTTCAACTTTGTTCATATTTCTACAGAGTAGATTTTGAGTAAAAATGGGGCAAAGTTGAATTTTTCTGCATTACGGTTGATGGGAGAGGGTGTTTGAAGTTCCTTGGGTAGTGAAAAATCATAGGGAAAGAGAAATCAGTGAGGCTGGGCAGTGTGTGGTACGTTAGTCTGTTTTCTGTTGCTTATAGCAGAATATTTGAAACTGGGTAATTTATAAAGAAAAGATATTTATTTCTTACAGTTATGGATGCTGAGAAGTGCAAGGTGGAAGGGCCTTCTTGCTGGTGGGGACTCTGCAGAATTCCAGTGGGGTGCAGGACATCACATGGTGAGGGGGCTGAGTATGCTAGCTCAGGTCTCTTCTTATAAAGCCACCAGTCACACTCCTATGATAGCCTATTAATCCATTAACCTATTAATCCATGAATCTATGAATGGATAATCCATTTATGAGGGTAGAGCCATCATGACTCAATCACTTCTTAATGGTTTCACCTCTCAATACTGCCACATTGGGGATTAACTTTCAACACGAATTTTGGAAGGGAAAAACATTTAAGCCATTGCATGTGTGGCAGCAAGAACATCATATAATCACCTGAAAAGGAGCTTTGTAGAAGAGAAATGTCTATTATGGACTATTTATTTATTTTATTTACATAAGTGATGCCAACATATATTATTGTGAAACATGCTTAAAATACATATATATGTAAATAGATAGATAGACTAAAAACTGAAAGTCTAATTTCATATCTCTCCCTTTTTCCATTATCTAAAACAAAAGTCATCACTGTTGAGAGTGTAGTGTGTATACTTGCTGGCCTTTCTTATGAATTTGTATTATATTTAAAAGCATTAAAAAATAAAATATGAGCATACTTTGTGTGTAGTCCTGCAACATGCTGTATTTTAACTTAACAATATGAGTTGGATATCTTTCCCTGTGACTCATACAGATTTGCCTTATTTTCTAATTGTTGCTTAGTACATCATACTATGAATATTCCAATATGTTATGTTTAAGACATTTATATTGTTTATAACATTGTATTACAAATAATAATATAAAAACCCACTTTGTACATACGTTTTGCGCACCTCTGGTTTTCTGTAGAATAGATATTCAGAAGAGAATTACTGATTGAAGTATATGCTCCTTTAATCTTTTTAAGATTTGCCCTTTTATTTTTTAGAATGTAATTTTTAATATATTTTTCTACTAATAGTGCATGAGAGCACTTGTTTTTTCCTCTTTTTGTCAAACCTAAATATCTTTTTATTTTCAGTATGTTAGATTAAAACTATATATAATTTTTATTTAATTTACATTTCCCTATTTATTAGTAATATCAAGCATATTTTTATATATAATTTTTATTTGAATTGCTCTTTATCTCCTTCACTTATTTTTCTATTAGTTTCAGTTTTCTTTGTTAATTTTAGGATTTTTTAACATTCTGAATAATACACTTTTCTGTATTCTATTCATATATATTTTCTCTAGACTGTCTTTTGTTTTTGACTTTATAGTGTTTTGGACAAAATTTTAAGTTTGTATGCAGACACATTTTTCAATCACATTGGTCGTGCTTAGGCTTTGCTTTTAGTTTATAAAGGTCTTTGCAATAAAAAAAAACTAATAATGTTATAAATATGTAGATGCTGTTATTATCTTCATTTTACATATGTCAAAATTTAGGGTGAGATTAAATAATTTTTCCCAAGAGACATAGCTAATTAGTGTCAGAATCAAATTTGAACTCAGGCACTCTGGGTCCAAAATACATGCACTTAACTGTGTTCTAAGTCTTCAATATTCTAAATTCTAATATTAATATGGGTCTTTTCTGTACTATCCATTCTGTTCATCGATCTAGTCTTATGCTAATGTATGGCATTTTAATTATTATGAATTCATATACCATGTTGATAGCTGGTAGGGCACATCCCCTCTTATTTATTTAAATCTTCTTTTGTCCATTTATTTTCATTTTCTCTTTTAGGTGAACTTTAGAATTAGCTTCTCAAATTTCATGAAAATCCTGCTGTGATTATCTGACTTTATACATTTATTTAGGAAAATCAATGTCTTTATAATTTAGAGTATTTTTACATGATAATATAATCTATTCATTGATTTTGATTCTTTAAAATAGACTTTTCAAGTTTTTTTGGTTATAGTATTACACTTTTCTCTCAGTTTTATTTCCAGGTATTCTAAAATGTTTGTTTAGATTATAAACAGCACAATTTTCAGCTTTATTTTTCAATTATTTATTGCTATTTATGGAAACTATAACTAGTTGATTTTTGTCTCTGCCATGTAACTGAATGATCTTGTAAATTGTAATTCTAATGGCTTTTTCATTTATTATTTTAAATATCTTTTAGAAATTAAGAATATTAAAAGTCTTTTAAATTTCTTTTAGAAATGAAGAATATAAAAATGTGACAGAAGTAAATAAACAAAAGAAGAAAGGCAAAGAGAAGTATAACACTCATGGAATCTACCCTTTATAGTAACTACATTTTATGTATTTTGATCTAGTTGATGTGTGTGAACCAGTTTCCTTCACTTGAATGACTTTTTTTTTTTTTTGGCTATCTTTTTTGACTTTTTCTTTTCCTTTTGCATAAAGAGATATAATAAAAGTGACATGTCAATTTACATTATTATCATGTCAAATATTGCTTATGTAACTAAAGAGTGGCTGACTCAAAGTGAAAATGTCAGCATTGTGCAGTGATTTCTTTTATCGTTTTGTCAATCTCAGCATCTTAAAAGACAAAAATTTTGTATTATGAATGTCACTGATGGCCTTAGAGAACTTAAAGATTATTTTGTTTGAAATGCACACGCACACACACCCCTCTAAAGAGTGAAAAACAAAATCAGTAAAACAGCAAACTGCTGTCAACCATTTTAAATGAAATGCCACATTTCGACCAGGAGCGTCTTGCCAGGAGACCTGTACTAGCATGATAGCAGGTGAGTGTGCTAGCTCAGGTGAGATTATGTAGTGGTAAATAAAAATATACTACTTTCATAGAGTGCTGCAAGATTTATAGTGTTTCCACAGAATGTTATTTTTTTTATATCTTCAGCACAACCTGGCAATATGTGACACGGGGAGGGTTTAGCATTTCTATTTAATAGATAAAAAAGGAAATTACTAAAGTCTACCCAGGGACACAAGTTTACTAAGCCACAGAGGTGGAACAAAATGCAGATCATCTGACTGCACATCAAGTGTAATTTTCACTCCCATTGAAGAGGCATAGAAAAATTAGTCTTCACTGGCAGTTTAAATCAGAAATATTTTAGAAGAAATTAAAATAACATGCAATGCCTAATAAAAGGAATCTTTACATCACACATCTCATGATTGATTGAAACTGTACATAATATGTGGGAGTAGTACCATTGCCTGGCTTAAAGTCTAACAACTACAATTAGTGAACAAGTTCTTGACTGATTCTCTTGAACATTTAGTGGATTTCTATCTCGGGCTGCAGAAGATATATATTCCAAAAAAAGGAAGTTTTCTGGGCTTTTGAAAAGACTCTCTGCCCTACTCTCCCTTTTTCAAAACCACTTTAAGTAATGTGAGATATTTTATAATATTCTAGTATATTTTGTAACTTTTTTCACAATGTTTTAGTGTCTGTAAAGTTCAAAGGAAATTAAATAAGATGAAGGTCCTGCTTTCAAATTCATATGCTAGAGTGTAACTAATATATACCTCTAAGCAAATATAAACATAAGATCAAGTCAAACTAGTGCTCATTTTATGTAGGTGTGGGGCAAACTTCCTGAAGGGGTATTTTTTCATTAGGGAAAGCATCATGGAATAGTAAAGCTGAAGCATGTTTTGAGCAGGTTTGGCCTATTTATTTAATTCTCCTGGCAGTGATTTCTTTCCACTTTAATTCTGATGTTTCATTTTTTTTCATTTAATGCATTTTGAAAAATTCTTCTGTCCCAACGGTGGAGTGTGGGAATACCACTCATTGAATTTTCAGCATAGGTTACAAGCTTCTTGAGAATAGTTGTGCCTTGTTCATAGTTATATCCCTACTGGACCTCTGTGCCTATTCATTATTCTTTGTTTATAAGAAGTTATTTATCCAGAAAATTTTGCATATTTGAATTATATTGTTATATAATCACAGGTACACATTATTTTTCTTAAATAGATCCATGTAATATATTATTCCGTCATATATTTTGTAATATAGAGCCACGTCATATATTTTGATATCCTTTTCAGTTTCTAGTGCAGAGCTTTGCAAGTTATGAGTGGTTCATAAATGTTTTTAATTGAATGAGAGTATTGTGGGTGGGAAGATGAATTTAAGCAAAGGAAATGAGAGACGTAGTGTAAGTCCAGGAAGGAGACCAAACTGAAACACATAGAATTTTTCTGTTAAGGAGTAGTTGGATAGTTGTTCAATGTCAGCTGGTGAAAACTCCGTATTTCTGGGTTATTCAATTCAAAATCTTGGGCTCCTTCCTTTCTCCTCACATCCCACCTCAGTCAGACAGGAAATCTTGTCACCCTATATACAAAGTAATTCCCTAACAGAAGACCCCTTTCTCACCACTTTCACTGCTAGCATCACAATCCAAGGGAAATATAATTTGCCTGTAAGGATGTCCCTGCTTCTGCCCTGCTCTCCTCATCTAAGTAATGTCCACATAGTGACCAGTAATCTCTTGAATGATGAGTCAGATCCTGTTGCTCCTAGCTCAACCCTTACAATGGCGTGGCATCTCTCCCATAACAAAACCCAAGGTGTATAAATGGCTCACGAAGCCCTCTGTGTTCTGGCTCCTGCACTCTCCCTGACCTTCCCTCGTCCCACTGTACCCTTTCACCCTCACCTCCTTGCTAGTCCTCAGATACTAAAGGCACACACAAGACTCATGATTTTTGAAGCATTGTCTCCCTTTTGTTTCCCAGAATAGTTGCTTGCCTACTCTTCGCACTTCCTTCTGGTCTTTTTTCAAATGTAACCTTCTCTGACTGTCGGGATATATTCTGAATTCTTTATATAAATTTCCACCCAATCAATAATCTCTACCCTTCTTACATGTCTTTATTTTTTCCGTCATAGCACTTATCTCCAAGTGACATATTATTTGTTTCTTCTCTGCTTTCTCACTTTAGAGTGTGAGCTCCAAGATGGTGGAGCTTTGTCTCATTTTGTTTTGTTTTTCCCACTGCTACATCCCCAGAACCCAGGACAGAGGACTTTAGTTAAGACTAAAGAATGTTTTTACTTATTTGAAGAATGAATGAATAAAATTAAATGCATGAATAAACAAGAAAGCATTCATGGAGTTTTCAAATACCAAACAGGGTTTTGATCTGAAAAGAAACAGGCAGAGATACACTACAGATATTTGAGAACAGGAATAGAGATTATTTTCAGTCAAAAAACAGAATAAATCTGTGGAAGACAAAAAAGAGAGTGAAGAAGGGATTGCTATAACCCAGTCTGAGATTATTGGGATCTGGTTTAAGAAAATAGTTATGGAAATGGAGAAAAAGTTATACATTTTAAGTGGGAGAAAATGTGAATTGGCTGGATTAACTACAGTGTGGAGGGAAGTGGTATTTCATGGACATTCCCGGTACTGTGATCTTAGAGGACTGGAAAATGTTGGGCCACTCTCAACAAGGGAGAAGTTGGGAAGTTAAGTTGGTTTGGGAAAATAGCACTGTTAAGTATGGGGATTGGGGGTAAGCAGCTGTGGTTTATTGATAGTATTTTTAAAAAATCCTTTTGAATCCACAGTACTCTCTGTTGTAATGATTTAGAAAAGGGTGAATGACCACAACATTTTTACAATCGTAAAATACTATCTTTTTTTAAACCATGTTTTTACTTTTTCTGTTTTATATTGCACCTCCACATATCAGACAACTATAATTTAATCTGTAAACGAGTTCAGTAGAGGAGTGGTTTTATACAGCTCCAAATTATTTTAGGGTATGTTTTTGTTGGATTTAAAAGAATCATAAAACTAATAAATGAGTCCCCAGGTTCTCTCTGGCCCTAACCCCTCCCAGCTGTGTCCACATTTTAGGGATCTGTTTACACAGGCAGCATATTAGTATAATGGATTCTCAAGATTTTACATTTTTTTCAGGGAGAGACAGAGAGACAGAGAGAGAGAGAGAGAGAGAGGAGAGAGAGAGAGGAAGGAGGAGATTCAAATTGGTTTATTGCTTTGATGTTCTGCACTGGACTAGAACCCCTGGTAACTTCTGCTCTTTACTTTAGCCTTGAATTTCTGAGAATTTAAGTGCTTGGGAAATACATGTTTACATCATCATTTTATAACCATCCAATTAGGACTTTTTTTTTTTTTTTTTTTTTAGACAGAGTCTCACTGTGTTGCCTGGGCTAGAGTGCCGTGGCGTCATCCTAGCTCACAGCAACCTCAAACTCCCAGGCTCAAGCAATCCTCCTGCCTCAGCCTCCCGAATAGTTGGGACTACGGGCATGTGCCCCCATGCCAGGCTAACTTTTTCTGTATATTTTTAGTTGTCCAGCTAATTTCCTTCTATTTTTATAGAGACAGGGTCTCGCTCTTGCTCAGGAAGGTCTCAAACTCCTGAGCTCAAACAATCCACCCGCCTCAGCCTCCCAGAGTGCTAGGATTATACGCATGAGCCACCGCGCCGGGCCCCAATTAGGACCTTTATAAATTAGTAGAATAAAGTTATGCCACTCACCCACCCTCCAAAACTATTGAAATCCCCAGTAGTAGAATGTTTGGGAGGGTTGAATCACACAGAATTTTAGGATTGAAGTGATGGTTTTAAGAGGTAATATCCACCTGCAAAGTGCTTGGCATTTCTGGACAGGTATATCCTTTTAAGATTCTAATTAGTCCTAATGAGCCACAACTTTGAACTTATTCTCCTTATTTTGCCTTTCCACTTCCTTGCATCTTTCCTTTTTTGATATTGTCAAATACGTTGGGGGTTATACTACAGGGCTAAGGGCTTGTAACTGCTCGGTTACTCTCTGGAATGGACAGAATGAATGAGCACCTGGTTTGGTAAGAATTCCTTTGGTTAAAGTAACTGTAACCCAAACCAAACAGGCTGGGGCAAAAAGGGGTATTTACTGGAGGAACAACTTTTTATCAAATTTGATTAAAGAAGTATGAATAATCAATTCCTAGAAGGGCAGGGTTCTCATGGGCTCCAGGAATAGCTGAAACTGGGGCATGAACATGATCAGGACTCTCCATCTTGTCTCTGCTTTTCAGCTTCATTTTTTTTTTGCTTCTCAAGAACAGCATTCTACCCTGCTTTCCCCAGCACCTGCATTTTAAATTTTGCTGCCCCACTACCAAGGAGACACTAGCTAATTTCCTAAATCAGGTTTGAAAAACCCAGAGAAGGATTTCTGAGTCACTTCTTTTAGGTCGTAAGCTTACCTTGGTCTATTCAGCCAAGATCAAGAGGCTACATGTGGGGCTGTGCGCTAGAACCAAGTGTATTCTGCTCACTTCACAGATGAGGAAACTGAGGCACAGAGAGGATAAGTGACTTGTCCAGTATCACTCAGCTGGGAAAATATTATTTGATCAGTGTCCATAAAAACCATTAAATATTAGCTATAATTAGACTTGTAATTAGAAGCCATTTGGAAAGAGCTTGAGGCAGAGAGCAGCAAAACAAGGGGAATATAGTATATTTAAAAAGCTATATAGTACCATCTAGTGATGATCTAGATAATTTCAGCATTATACATTAAATATGTATTTCATATCTGAGGAAGTTTTTTTCTGGATATAATCTATACAAATGTATCACAAATTGGCAATATATTTATGATCACATATTTACATATTTTACGGCCCCAGTAAGAGAACAATGCTCACTTGAAAAATCATTCCAATTAATATTTTAAAAACCCAGCCTTTTAATGCTGATGTTGCAATGACTTTGCAATTTAAAAAATTGGGATAAATTCTCTTGCATAAAATAGCCATTTACTCTCAGATGACAGTTTGAAATGAACCAGATGTCAAGATTTGCAACAGATAGTTTGATATGTAGGCCTTCTTTCTAAGAAACACATAAGTGATCTTAAGAATGAAGCAAAACACAGCTAAGGGGTCAGATCAGCCTAGTGCCTTGAGGATATCTTGCTTATCCCAGATGCCAGGCCTGTGAGCTGCTCTACACTTTGCTGCCAGAATAAGAGAGAGGGATCCACATAGCACAAAGCTGTCTAGTCAGCCTGGCTCTGAATCCACATGTCCACTCTGGTCCGACCAAATATTTTGATACGATGTAGCCATGTTCCCCTTGTAAATGAATAATTTACAACAGCAGGATTCTAGCATTTATCATGTCTACATAGTACAGCACAATTTTAATGTGAAGAATATGTGACAGCTTTATATATTAAAAAATTGAGCACTTGACTTTGAATGTTTTTAAGATTACATTTTTTTCAACATTATGCAATGATGTTCAGTATAAACTCATATTTATATTTATATTGCAGAAATAATATTTCATAGTGCATGTGATCAATAAACTTGTCCCTGGAGCACTAGACGTGTACCAAGGGCTTTTACATATCTTTAGAGAATTCATCATGCCTTGATCTATAGGCCTGGGATCTGGCTAATATTCAGAAATCTCCAGTTAGTTGATGAGGTCTTTCAAATCTTTATATGATTAACAAGGGGAAAAATCATGAGAAAGGAGATAACTTGAACATATTTTCTACCCTTGAGGTAACAATATTTAATGGTGTGTGGAAATATTATTCTACCCTTCCCCAGGTGAGAAAGAGCTGCTGTTCCAGCTTGTTAAAAATTAGTTTAATTTTCCATTCCTGTGTTAAAAGCCAGCATGGGAACAGTTTTTAGGGACATTGGTCAAGGGCTGATGAATGTAAGCTGTTGAATGTTAAGATTTAAAATTATATTAATATAT
>NW_012152840.1:3137340-3138350 GCF_000956105.1 Propithecus coquereli
ATATACCAAATTATTTCAAATACTTGGGTCAGTTTCTTATCTTGTTTTTTTTCCATTTATCTGTTTTTTCTCAAACTGTTACCAAATGTCTTCTTTTCTATTTTATTTCTTTGGTTATATCTTTTTTTCCTCAAATATAAGAGACTTGAATTTTCTATTTTTTTTTCCAGAAACACCTTGCCTTTCTAAACTCTTTCATATGCATTGATAGTTCTGCATTTGATTATCTTGGATTTTCTACATAAATGATCATATTGATTGTAAACAATCATAATTTTGACACTTTTAATATTTATAGTCTATCGATTTCCTTTCCCCTTCTTTCTTCCATCCCTCCTTTTTTCCTTTTTCTTTTTCTCTCCTTTTCCTTCGTTCTTTTCCTCCCTTCCTTCCTCCTTTCTTCCTTTCTCTCTCTCTCTCTCTTCCTTTCTTTCTTTTTCTTTCTCTCTCTCAATAGGGTAAACTTTCTAAACAATGTTGCAGTCTCATTTATATCCTATCCTCTATGACTCTAACGTAAATAGCTAGATTTAGTTTTGCTTTTGTTTTTCAATCAAGTATAATATTTGCTATTGGAGTCACTTACTGGTATACCACCTAGGACAAGTGCAAGGTAGGATAGCTGGCAAGCCAGTCTCCATGGAATTAGGTAAGATGAGGGTGAGGTAAGATTGAGAATTCCCTTTCCTCTTCCTTACCCATCATCGCCTACCCTGGTTTAGGTTAAGCTTGCCTATGTTCCCTGCCCAGTGGAGATTCCTGCGTTTTTAGATCTTTCTGAAAACTATCCATTGACTTTCTAGGTGGATGAGTAAACTGTTGGGTGATTTGCCATTCACCAAGTTTAATATCATTAGTATCATGTCTTCCAGAAATTACTTGAAGTCATCCTTCTGTGATTCCCCTTAGTTTTTTAATGGTTCTTTGGAATTTCAATGAAAATTAGGTAAAAAAAGTCAACTCAGCCAATCGACTTGAAATAGTTCCTTTAAAAATAAAATTTATCATTT
>NW_012152840.1:3138400-3140921 GCF_000956105.1 Propithecus coquereli
GTGTATTGGTGCGTACATCTGCATCCAAGTAGGATATAGGATTCCTGGGCCTCCTCTGGGCGTGTTCCATAGCCTTGCACATTATGACAGAATAAACACAATTATTTACCAATTGTTCACGGCAAGACATCACTTAGACTATTTTCGGCAGTGACCAGGAATACTTCTGAAAATTATTCAGAGACACTAAGAGATAAGTCAGCTCAGGTGTGGCTAGAACACAGTCCAAGCAGGTATGTTGAAATCTAGGCTGTCTGCTCATCTTCACCATACTGTCAGGGGTCCTCCTCCTCCAACCTCTAATTCAATGAAATTGTCCTTGCCCAGGCCAGTTGTGCCTGGGCCTGTCTCACACCTGAGCTGAAGATTCGGTAGCACAACTGCAACCATAAAACCTCCATCTCGGGGCTAACTATAAAAGGAGAGGTGAATCTCCAATGCCCACAGGACCCTGGTCCTTAGCCAATTTAGGTTAATGATGGAAACCAGATGAAACAGAACAGTCTGTTTTCCCAGAGCCTGTCTAGGGTAATTCAAAGACAGGGAATGGGACAGAGAAGGTGTGCCTTGACCCATTTTATGGACAAAGTCTCTAATTCAATGTGGTCTTTTTATTCCTTCTGTGGAGGACCATTCCAAGTGAGCGGACTCTCCAAGTCAATGTCTTCTGATGGGGACTCTAATACTGATGGAATCCCTCACCCTCACCCTGTGGACCTTGCATGAGAATCAACTCCAAATTGCCATGTTTTCTACATATATTTTCCTCAGTCTTCAATTTCCTGCTAAAAATCTATAGGACCAACACCTGCAGGAGACCTTGCAGCTATACTTTTGCACACACCCTCCCAAGCTTTCTGTAGACCCACAAATTTCTATTCCACCCTACTACCTCCTTGCTCTCTTCCCCCTTATTTGGCATCTGGATTCCCTTCTAAATGTGTCATTTAAAAAGAGGTGGAAGATTCTTCCTCACCTGGGGAGTGTTGCCAATGGAGAGAACGGCCTCTCTGTGAAACCGTTGTTCTCAGTCCGTGAGCCTGAGATTGAGGTTTTTGCCACCATTGGTGACCATGTTTCCAATATCTACTCTTCTTTCTGGGACCAAGTATAAGACAAATCTTGGATGAAAAGTCATCTTTTGGAAATACAACATAAATCGGAGGAGGAGGCAGAGAAAATTTTTAACATAATGACTCCCAGAAGACATGTGAGGAAGAGCACCCCCCACTGCCCCCCACCCCCAATCTCCACTTGCTCCCCACTGCTGCACCCATAACAGCATATCTCTGGAAATGGGTAAGAACCGCTGAAAATTTGTACCAGGGCCCACGGAGGAGAAGAGGCATGAATCTGCAGGAGGAGCCAGAGGAATCAAGGGACATGTGGAGTTTAGAGTAGAGAGAAGACACTGTAGGCCTAGAAGGAAAGTTTTCTTATTGCCTATTAATTACAAGGGCGGTGGCCTTGCTGGGCGGCCCGAAGGCCCTAGATGAGCGGCTCTGGGCCACTTAATGATTTGAGCATGACTTGTATATGGCAGAAAAAACTACTTCTGATATTCTACCATTTGTAAAATGTGTATAGGTTGGAAGATACAGTTTAAGTCTAAATCACATTATTATATTTGAATATTTGAATTATTATATTTGAAGAATATTTATATATTCTTCTGGCCTCCTAGTGAGTGTGATGAGGAAAGAGCTTGTTCAATACAGGACTCCATCATCCTCCCTACAACAACAGTTAGTGCATTGCCCCAGGTTATACTTCTATTAATACATCCATGCAACACTATATGTGCCACGCATCTCTTCTTCAGCTATTCCAATGCAGTCATGAAGAAGAAAAATGGATAACTATGTTTCCAACATGTTTTCTGCACCCTTAATGCATTGCTGTGAGAGATTGCTACTAACTTACACCAATCCTTTTCTAGCCTTGATTTTCATGAAACCAGACCTCTGAAATATCTGAAAAACAAATGAAGAAAAACACATTGCTGGAGATTCCTGAACAACACAAGTTTCTACTGATGACTTTTATTTCTGGTTTCTTCTGACAGTGGACATACTAGATTCTGCATGACCTTGTGAAACAGCCAGTATCATTGCTTATCTAAATAATATATTCCACTAGTCTGCCTTGCATGGTCTCTGGTTCAAGTGTTTTTGGGAAGATTATAGCAGCCCCATATTTGCTCCAAAGCTAAGAAACATGTATCTGAAGACCTGTAGTAGAGTTTCCTGAAACCGTTCTATCTACTATGGTCACCTGTAGAACACCAGACAACTTCATCATTTATTCTGAATGGGAAGGGCCCCAACATTAAAGACATCCAATAAATTCTGCACTTCAGTGGGTTTCTATCTCCCATTTTCCCACCTTCACTTCCATGTTTAATAATTTTTTGAATGAAAAAGAATCTTCTTTACGAATTCACTATGGATTTCCACTTTTGGTGGCATAACTGGATAGGTTTTTCTTAACCTAGGATTATTCATCAATATTTTATTCTGGA
>NW_012152840.1:3151846-3154999 GCF_000956105.1 Propithecus coquereli
CAACTCATTTTATGATGCCAACAACATTATCCTAATACCAAAACTAAATAAAGCCCGTGGTAGAAAAAAAAAAAACCCTACACCAATATTCATTATGAACATAGACATAAAAATCCTTAACAAAATATTAACAAATTGAATCTAGTATGTAAAATGAATAATATATCACTACCAAGTGAGATTCATTCCAGAAATACAAAGTTGAATCAACATTCTACAATCATTTAATGTAATCCATCACATCAACAGGCTAAAAAAGAGAAATCATATAATCATATCAGTAGATGGAGAAAAAAGCATTTAATAAAATCTAATACCCATTCAGGATAAAAACTCTTAGCAAAGTAGGAATATAGGGGCACTTCCTTATGCAATAACCTCACTAAAATGTGTAAAGAAAAATGGCGTTGACCTAAATAAATGTGGAACTGAGGGGAATCTGTAAGACTAAATGCAAAAGAAACCATTTGCAAACACTGTACCCTAGTTGGTAGCATTGTTTCCCGAAAGGGTATGGGGGTATGAGTTCACAATTCTGAATTCTACATACACTGGAATTGAATAATTAAGTAAACGTATGGCAGATAGTGGAAATTAAGTTTTTTATTTTTGCAGTGGGAGGTTACAGACAAGCAAAGGGAGAAGGCTAGAATGGTTTATGTTGTAACAAATTGGAGTTGGAGACATCAGTATAAACTGATGTTTAGCTTAAGATAGATACAGATGGCTGCTTACAGAAATATTTATAGAAACACGGACTAGTATATACACATATATTTCCTTGTTACATCAGCAATAATACCCCGTTAGTAATGAGCACACCCAGTGCCCAGATCTTGGTTGCTAATATCATTCTCCAATACAAAGAACCAGGGCTCCTTAGAGAAATGGATGATTCTAAGACTGGGGCAAGAAACATAGAGAATGAGCCTGGAGCATGGCATAGTGCTAGAAAGCAAGAAAGTGCTGAAAACAAACAAACAAATACAAAAAATAAAAACAAAACCAAAAAACCTACATAAAACATAAAACACAACAATGTGGGTAGGTCAAAGAGGCATCAGACCCCCTTGGAAGAGCTCTCAGTGGCCAGAGCTAGAACAATTTGGGCAACAAAATAAATAGCATAGTATTGGGTTAACCCCCAAATATAAAACAAATATCCATAATTCCATAATGATATAAATAAATGATTGAATAAATAACTCCCTACACCATCAATTTGGGTTGTGCATAGTGACTTCCAAAAAGAGCAATATGGAAGAGGGGAAAAATAATAATTTCATACTGGAGAAACCTGACAAACACAACCTCAGCCAAGCGATCATAGTTAAACATCAAGAGTCATGATGATAGCGTGCACACTTGATGTGATGTCACTTTATCCCTGTTGTCTTCCTCTTAAAAATGCATAATCCCAGCCTAACTCTGACAAAAACATCATATAAACCCCAAATGAAGAACATGCTAGAAAATACATGACTAGTATTCCTCAAAACTGTTAAGGTCTTCAAAAGCAAAGAAAGTCACAGAAACTATCAATGTCAAGAGGGTCCTAAGGAGACATGCCAAGTAAATGTAATCCAGCAGGGGATCCTAGAACAGAAAAAGGATGTAAGGTAAACACTAAGAAAATCTGAATAAAGAATGGACTTTAGTTAGTAATGATGTATCGATATGGTGCATTAATTGTGACAAATATACTATAAGATATTAACAATAAGGTAAACTGGTGTGGGCTATATAGGAACTCTACATACTATCTTCTCTACTTTTCTGTCAATCTAAAACTTTTCTAAAATAAAAAGTTTGTTTAAAACAACTGGATGTTGTGTTTAACCACAATGAATTCTAGTTATCTAAAGATGATGAACAAATATGTCCTTTTTATGATGCCTTAGCTAAAGATGATGAACAATTACAAACTTGAGCATTCTAGAGTCAGGTGACATACTAGATCCTCACTGGACTTAATGGGAAACTCCTTCGTGAGCAATGAACAATAGAATATGTTTTATCCAATTAACTACAGATTTATATACTAATCCTCCTCTTTGCCGGGTACAAGTTTCAATCCTTTAATTAACCTAACCACAATAAACATCCTGTTTCTATCACATAAAGTCTTCTCCCCTTCAGAGGGGCCCTCAGGGAGGTTCTTCACTGGGCTTCTTTGTCTTACCTGAGCAAGCAGAGAAACACAGTGTTCATTGTATTGATGGACAGTCTTTGACATTCTTTTAAAAAGAGATCCAACTGAGTGAACCTGTTAGCTTTCTTTCATCTAAATAGGGGGTTTCTCAACCTTGACACTATTGATGTTTCAGGCTATACAATTCTTTGTCGTGGTAGGGGCCGGGAGACTGTTATGTGCATTGTATCAATAGGATACTTAGCCACGTCCCTGGCCTTTGCTGACCCGTTATCAGTAGCATCTTCCCTTCCAGTTGTGATGGCCAAAAATGTTTCCAGACTTTGCCAAATGTCCCCCAGTAAGTAAAATCATCCCTAGTTGAGAACCCCTGGTTTAGATCAACAAAGGACCTGAAGTGGTCAATGATAGGGCCTCTTGAGGTTTTGTTCCTGGGATCAACTCTTCCTGGTGATGAGTAACTCAAAGATAATGGAGGTTTTATTATCCTCACTTATTTTGGTTTGCTAAGTCCTAGCCAGCAATCTTCTGTGAGTGGTACACAATGCCTCTGTGTTGTGACCAGAGTTTGTTGATTGAGCTCTCATCCATGGTTTGTGGTCTGTTTTCCCTTGACATTACAGGAAGTGAAAAGTGTTTGTCACCAGGATTTGTAATACACAGTTAGTGGGCTCTTCACTCAATCTGTGCCTAGTCTGTTTGCTCTTTGTATCTTTTCCCTACTCTTTCACCCGTACACAGATCACCATTGACCGAAATACTGGCCAACACTCAGTTGCAAAGTTGCTCTATGTCATTCCTTACATACTCTCCTTGTTATATTTTTTTATATTTTTCTTATTTTCACCTTGATTCTGTGTTAAATAGGGGATCCAGAGTTCAAAAGGCTCAACAATCCCAAGAGAATCTCAATTTCTAAGAGTATACTCGTTATAATTTTAGGACTTGATGACAGAACTGGTGCGCTTTAAAACAATTTAAAAATTGTAGTAAGTGGTATA
>NW_012152840.1:3156275-3169052 GCF_000956105.1 Propithecus coquereli
TATTCTTTACATTATTTTTTCCCCAATAGCATGAACAGAAAACTACGTTAAGGAAAACTATTAATGGAAAGACCCTAGTATTTAAAAATAATTATAGTTTCCTTTAATGATCTTTAAACTATAATAATTCTAAAATTTAAAAAGCTTCCTCAAAACCTAAGTTCGCGTCAGCCTCTTTGCATTTCTCCTGTCTTTAACCTATGATCCTGTGCGTGTTCTCTTTAGCCACACGGTGGCAGCATTTGAACACCGTTGCTCATTTCCTTGTGGGCATGCTCTCTGATTAGGCAAGAACCAGGTTGGGTGCCGCATGATTAGGGGGGCGTGGTTAAATGAGACCTCCCTGCCAAGACCACCAACGTGCTCTGTAATGCTTTACTATGAAAACACATAAAAGAAGAAGTAATATCTAACGTTTGATCACCATGTATGAAAATTATGCGTGTTTTAGAATATTTTAATTTTTAGAAAGACCCTTATATAAATTAAATAAACTTCAAAATTAATTTTAGTACTTGTAATGCTTTTTACAATTAATCATACTTTTTTATACTCTTAAAACAAACACTTAGTAATTTGTCACCATGTGAAAGTGCCCATTGGCGGGATAGTATATAATTTCCCAATTCACCATTCTCTTCCTGGAACTTAACACCTCACCTAAAATGAATGAATACATTAATGATGGTCTCATTGACCAACTGATGATTCACCTCTTGGAGTTGCTATTTGGATTAATACTAATGTCATGATAAAATGATACTAAAATTTGTTCATAAAAGATAATTTCACAATGGACTTGCCTTTTAAAAATATCTGGAGCATATATATTTAATACATTAATAAAACATTTTTGAAAGACTTTTATAGTGCTTTCCTTGCAGTGTATGAATGTGCTTTGGTAATGTAAATGTAGTTTTTTCAATCACCTTTTAAATTTGTAGTTCATAGCAAAAACATTTTGTGAGGTAATGTCATGTCCACATAATATCAATAAAAAAAATCACTGGGTCAATTATTATTAGGAAAATATGTCTTCTGGTTCAGACATTCTGAATCCAAATTTAACCATATACCTAAATTGTGTACAAGCTACTTAAAATCTCTAAAATTCAGTTTTCTCATCCATAAAGTAAGGATGAAAGTACATCTGTTATAAATTATGGGAAGATTCAATATAATAATGTCTGTAAAGCACTTCGTACAGTTCCTGGAACACAGTGAGTATTATAGAAGGTGCTCTAGTTGATATTATTATGACTAGAGAGTATACTTCTGGAAGTGGGAAAACTCAAGTTTCTGCACTATAGTGACACACTTTAACAATGGTAAAATGGTAAGTGGGATAGACTTTGAATGGAGATTCATCTCTAATTATAGGCCTGGCTTACTGAGTGAAAACGTGTGTGTGTGTGTGTGTGTGTGTGTGTGTGTGTGTGTGAGAGAGAGAGAGAGAGAGAGAGGATTAACCTTTCTCCAGTAGAAGGAATAGATATTAATAGTTGCCAATACTCAGCCTTATTCTGGACTTTGTGTGAGAAAAAAGACAAGAAATTGTTTTTTGTTACTTTAGAGAAATACGCTACACCTTGTGTTTTGCAAAAATGTATCTGAAAATCTTCACAAGTGAAGACGGAAAAACCAATGTTTTTTCACTGTTACTTTTATATTTCAGAAAATTTTGGACATTTTCATCTGCTTGTATTCTGTCATGAATTTTAGAATCTTTTGGCTAAATTACCAAATTATTATTTTTGGATTTGTTGCATTAAATTCATGAGTCATAAAATATCCTTCTAAAGCAAAACCTGACCAGGTCAATCAAAAATGCCAAAATTGGAGCAATGTTGGCAAGATGGCAGAATAGGAGTTCTCCAGCTCCACTTCCTCTCACAGAAATGCAATTAGCAACTATTCGAAGGCAAGAATAACTTTGTAAATATCCCAGAATTCAAGAGTGAGGCTGAGAGTTTCCCTTGGACCCCAGAAGTGAGAAAAACCATGTTCAGAGGGTAAGAGGAACAATTCTCTTTGACTATACCACCCGTGCCCCAAGCCAGTACAGCACAACACACAGCGGATTCCCCTGGACCCATGGTTCCTATAGTGGGAAAAATGAGTTGGATGTAAACATTCAGTTTCACCACAATTCTGGGAACCTCTTCAGGAGGCTCATTCCTGTCTCACCCTATGGGAAACATTGGGAGTAACAGCAGGGCTAGATTGCCTGGGTTCAGTTAGGAAATAAAGAATGGAGTGAGGCTTACAGAAACCAGTATGCAGATCTTGGCAAATGCTCTGCATTTCAGCCAATGGAGGCCCTACACGAGACTAGCCAGCAGCATCATGCTGCAGGAAGTATAGTCTACAAATCTGCTCGGCTTGAGTGCTCTGCTTAAGCCTACTTAGTCCAGGAGGCAGGACCAAGTCCATGCATATCTGTGAAGTATAGCCTCTGGCCCTGTCCACCCCATGTCGCTTAGCAGCAACCACAGAGACCTCACCCAGCCTCAGAGCCCAGCACACAACTATGCCCAACTACAGATTCTAAACAATAGTACTACCCAGCCAAGGAAGAAAATCTGTACCCTTATCCAATCAGAGATAATCACAGAGCCCAGCTAGAAGCTCCACCTCACAGCAGAGTCCAGCCAGTGTTCTCGCCAAATTACAGAGCATGGCCATTAGTATCATTTGACTTCAGAGCACAGGAAATGACCCAGCTTAATTAGGAAACCTGACACCAACATCAGCCTGGAGTTGCCACCAGCCTGACCTATTCAGAATCCCAGGCTAGACTAAATAGTAAAGGTCTATCACCACCAACGATCACCTGGAAAGTCCAGATGATGTGGCTGTTTGCTTAAATGCACAGGCATCAATGTAAGGCCTCAAGGGTTATGTAAAATCAGGAAAATAGGACACCACCAAAAGAAATTAATAAAGCTCTAATAATGGAGCTGTAAGAAATGGAGATCTATAAAATGACTCAGAAAGGATTCAGAATAATCATCTTGAAGTTCAGGAAACTGTTAGAAAATACAATGAAATTTGAAAAACAATGCATGAACAAAATTAGAAGTTTGACAAAGAAATAGAACTAATAATAAGAAAAGGAAATCCTAGAGATAAAGAATGCAATAACTGAACAGAAGTATTCAATAGCAGACTTGATCAAGCACAAGAAAGAATCATGAGTACAAAGATAGGACATTTGAAATTATTTAGTCAGGGGAGCAAAAAGAAAAAAGAATGAAAAATAATGGAGAAGGCCAATGGAAGTTGTCAGACACCATCAAACAAACTAACCCTTACATAATAGGACCTGTTTCAGAAGGAGAAGAGAGAAAAAGGCCTAGAAAGCGTATTTAAAGAACTAATGGCTAAAAATTTTCCACTTACGGGGAAAAATGACAACATTCAGGTACAGGAAGCTCAGCAATTGTCAGTCAAATTCAACCCAAAGAGAAGTTCACGAAGGCACATAATAATCAAATTGTCAAAAAGTAGACAAGGAAAGAATACTGAAAGCAGCAAGAGATAAGAAACATAGCACATTCAAGGCTTTCAGCAGATTTCTCAGCAGAAACCCTGCAGACCAGAAGAGAGTGGGATGCTATATTGAAAATGGCAAAGGGGAAAAAAAAAAACTACCAAGCAAGAATACTTCATCTGGAAAAAGCTGTCCTTCAGAAGTGGGGAGAAATGAAAACTTTCCCAGACAAACAAAAGCTGGTTCATCACCACTAGGCCTTCTTTACAGGAATTGCTAAAGACGGTTCTCTGAGCTGAAAGAAAAGACTGCTAAGTGATAGCAAAAAACATATAAAAGTAAAAAACTCAGTGGTATAAGTAATACATAGTCACACTCATAACTCTCTAGTACTATAAGAGTGGTGTGTAACACATTTTTTTCCTACCATGAGTGTTAAAAGATAAAACTATTAAAAACAACTACAACTACAATAAAGTTTTAAGGGATGCGAACTACAAAAAAATGTAAATTTTGACATCCAAATCATAAAAGGGGGAAAGAGAGTGTAAATGTGGATTTTTTGTATGCAATTAAAGTTATTATCAGCTTAAAGTAGCCTGTTATAAAGATAAGCTGTTTTATGTAAGCCTCATGGTAAGCACAGAGCAAAAACCTACAGTACTTGCACAAAATATGAAAAGAGAAGATTCGATACATACTACACAGAAAACCATCAAACCATAAAGGAACACAGCAAGAGAGTAAGAAACAAAGAACGTACAAAACTATCAGAAAACAAATTAGAAAATAACAGTAGCAAATCCATACTATCAATTACCTTGAATCCAAATGGATTAAATTCTCCAATAAAAATTTATACTACAATGGAATGTATTAAAAAAAGATTCAACCATATGCTACCTACAAGAAACTCACTTTACTGCACACACAGGCTGAAAGTGAAGGGATGGAAAAAGATATTCTATGCAAATGGAAACCAAAAAAAGCAAAGGTAGCTATATTTATATGGACAAAATAGACTTTAAATCAAAAACTATAAAAATAAAGAAGTCATTACATAATGATAAAGGGTTTAATTCATCAAGAAGAAATAACAATTGTAGATATACATGGACCCAATATTGGAGCATCTAAATATAAAAAGCAATTATTAAATGAACTGAAGGGAAGAATAGACTTTAATGCTATTATAGCAGAGGACCTCAATACCCCACTTTCAACAATGAACATCATTGCTCATATAGACATTGATCATCTAGAGAGTAAGTCAATAAGGAAACATTGGACTTGAATAACACTGATTACACTGCAGCCTCAAACTCCTGGGCTCTAGGCAATCCTCCTGCCTCAGCCTCCCAAGGTGTTAGGATTACAGGTGTGAGCCCCTATGCCAAATAATAGTAATAATGATATTAATAATAATTTTTTAAATATCAAAATCATTTCCAAGTACTTATAGAATTAAGGTCAAATTCCTTGAATGACATGTGTATTTAAACAGTCTGATTCATGCTACCTTATGAACTGCATTTTCTACAATTTACCACATAAGCTCTAATTTCAAACCATACCAAATTATTGCTGTGAGGACACTATTATGGATCCCTAGTGACCCTTTTGATGTCAGATAATTAATCAAGAAAGGAGATAAAAGGATATGTGACCATTTGTGGGAATATGCTGAATTTAGTCTAGGAAAAATTTAGGTTGACTTCTTTGAGTACCATACAAATATGAAGTCTGTAATTAAATAATTTGTCCTGAATTTAAGCATATTATTATAGACTGAAGACATAGATTTGGAAATTTTCCTTTGTAGACAATAATTAAAATTATGAAAGAGCATGAGATAACTCAGGAAAGGTATTTTCGATGACAAAAGAAGAGAATCATGGCTACGTGTAGGAAATGGATCAGGAAATACTGTACATTCCACATATACAATGGAATACTGTATATACTGTATATATAGTATTTCATTGTGTATACTCAGAGAGAACCTTCAGAGAACCAAGTCAAGAATGGAGACTGCTTCAGTGAAAATAAATGATAAAATATTGTGAAATATAATAAAGATCAGATGGGCTAAGCACTGCAAGAGAGTATTAGATTATCAGTTAAGAGGTGATTAGCGCCCCTTCACAACGGTTTTTGTGTTGAAAATTTACAGACTTGCCTGGGTGTGTAAATGTAAAATAAGATAACAGTGAGAACTGGTATTCATAGATTTTTTTTTTTTTTGGAACAAAATGCTTTATTTTTGGCTTGATTTTACATGAAAGTTTACTTGCCTATAAAATTATATGAATTATTAAAGAAGATAAAGTAAAATTGAATTTAAAACTAAAGAAAAGATATTACTACATTAGCTAAATGTCAAAGAAGTATGATAAATTTAATTACAATATGCTTTTTACATTAATATATTACCTCTGGAGATTTCTAATGCATTTTACAGTGAGTCCCACAAGAAAAATTAGCAATAAATGAAAGCTAAAAGAATACAATTACACACATATCTGATATATGGAAATAGAAACAAAAAACACTCAATGAGGTCTATCAGATACAGAAGTGTATAGTGCCTGCTGGAGCAGATGGCCAAATTGATGAGAATTTCAGACAGTTTACAGCCAGACATTAGGTCCAAAGTCAGTTCATTGGAAAAATATCGATACACCAACCTGAGAAAACTCAACAAAGAAGAAAAGAATGTATCAAATTCTAAGCATTGATTCATTTGATTCAGAGAGAAACATTTTGGTGAAAACTTGAGATTTCAAATTTTTATTTCCGAAAATAACCTGAAAAATCAGACAAACCATAAAGATTAAGATAAGTTAAATATTTAGGTTTAGTATAAACTAAATCGTCTCTACTTTCTATTTATAAATTGGAATTAATTGTTTGCTTAAAAAATACAGTACCACAGAAATTTTATGCCCAAATTGTTGGATAACAAAGATGACCTTTCTTATTGTATATTAATTAATGAAATGGTTAACAGTTGGCATATGGCATATGGCACTTCTTTCACACCACTGTGAGCCATGAATTTTAGATTTTTTTTTTTTTTTAAGTTCATTGGTAGGAGAAAGAGTAATAATAATATGGTAGCTATGAGGGTGCACAGGATTTCTCTTTTAAAAAAAAATCTATTTTTTTAATACTTTTATTTATCTGTTTGCTTTTTTTTAAGATTGTGGAGGAACTACTAGTAATTTGAGTCTAAGTTAAAAAAAGAACCTCTGAAAATGGAGAATTTAGAAATGAAATGGGCTAATAGGTGCTTGGGGTTCTTAAAAGAGGTTAGGACAGGATCAGCAAAGAAGAGCATGAGAACAGACTGG
Source organism: Propithecus coquereli (assembly GCF_000956105.1). Classification (NCBI taxonomy): domain Eukaryota; kingdom Metazoa; phylum Chordata; class Mammalia; order Primates; family Indriidae; genus Propithecus; species Propithecus coquereli. Next base: position 3,163,122 of record NW_012152840.1, read on the forward strand.
GGAAAAGAGAGAGAATCCGTCTTTTTTCAAATCAAAGAAAAGGGAAAGAGGCCAGGCACGGCATGGCGGCTCACACCTGTAATCCCAGCACTCTGGGAGGCCGAGGTGGGGGAATCACTTGAGATCAGGAGTTTGAGACCAGCTTGAGCAAGAGTGAGAATCCTGTCTCTACTAAAAATAGAAACAATCAGCCAGGCCTGGTGGTGCGTGCCTGTAGTCCCAGGTACTCAGGAGGCTGAGGCAGGAGGATCTCTTGAACCCAGGAGTTCTAGATTGCTGTGAGCTAGGCTGATGCCACAGCACTCTAGCCTGGGCAACACAGCAAGACTCTGTCTCAAAAAAAAAAAAAAAGAAAGAAACAGGAAAGAGAGATGGTCATCTATTGTTAATTACTATTAATATGTTATTGCCTTTCAACTTTTATATCAGAATAATTTCTCCTGTAACTGCCACGGTCAATCAATAAATTAATCAAGTTTTATCAGTGTGTTTTTCTGTATCTCCTCTATATACTGCTTCATTCTTCCACACCAGTGTACTAGAACAAACTCATGAATTTTAAAGTAGGTCTCTGAAAGAAGAGCTTTTTACAATCCATTGCAATTCTCTCTGTTAAAAGTTTGAGTGCATGCACCTAAATTAACTTCTTCTAAGAAAAATTAGGTGGATAAATTGGAAGCTCAAGACCACAGACTTTTACCTTCCAAACCAGGATGGACGTGAATTCCACCAAAGCATTGGAAAATATATATATATTTTTTACCAAATAATTTATTTGAAATCCAAATTAAAAAAACATTTCACAGTTGTGAAATATATGTTTATTCTAAAACTTCTGGTTAGTTGTACAACTAATCCATGACAAATGACCAGATTAATTTTACTTTATTTCTTTAGGCCTGGGGTTTTCCAATGATTTCAAATTTGGGCTCTTCAAATATGAAGTTAGGGAACGTATTCATATCTGATTTACCATACATTTGCTTAAGCTTAAAATGCTCCCTCTCCAGCTCTTGCTGGTATTCTGGGCCAGTATCGACAGGTCCCCCAGTTGCCTGTCGCTAAGATCTGTATTCTCTGCTCTTGTCCACGAAGAGTTTCTGTGTAGGATCAAGTTCCTTATTAAATGCCCCTGCTGTTAACACCAACGTTCCTCCACAAATGGACTGAGACTGCTGCTTGAATGACAGAAGAGAACCTGAAGATACTCTGAAGAATCACGGTGATTCTGTTGCTTGTATTCAGTCCACAGCTGCCAAAGCCACTGCTGCTGCCACCATTCTACTTCTGGCCCTTGAGTCTTGGAAAGTAATAATGTACTATCAGAGCAGTTTTTTCCTAGAACAAGGAGAATCTATAGAATGCTTATAATAACTATATACTAGTAATGGAATATGACAATCCCTTATAGAGGAAGGGTATAATAGATGCACCCCACATAGAAAAATAAAATTAAATATGGCAGATAAAAGTTCTTTAAAGAACACTTTATTGAGATATGATTCCATGTAAAAAGCTGTACATTTTAAATGCATACAACTTGATGAGTTTGAGAATAAGTATATACCCAGGAAACCATCACCACCCTCAAGGCTATAGATATATTGATCATGTCCCAAAGTTTTCTCCTGCATCCTTTATTATCATTATCATTATATTTGTTTGTGCATGATGCTAACACTTAACACAAGATCTATTCTCTTAGCAAATTTTAAGTATGTGATGCAATATTGTTTCAGGCACTATGCTATATAACAGATCTGCATTTCCACGTTCATTGCAGCAGTATTAATAGTAGTCAAGATATGGAAATAACCCAAATGTCCATTAGAAGATGAATGATAAAGAAAATGTGATATGTGTGTATGTATGTATATATACACAATGAAATATTATTCAGCTTTGAATAAAAAGAGGGAAATCCTACCACTTGCAACGACGTGGGCGGGCAGGAAAGACATTATGCTAAGTGAAATAAGCCAGACACTGAAAGACAAATACTGTATGATCTCACTCATATGGGGAATCCAAAAATGCTGATCTCATGGAAGCAGAGGGAAAATGATGTCTTCCAGGCTAGGGGGAAGAGGAAATGGGAAAGCAATAGTCAAAATATAGAAAGTTTCAGTTGTGCAAAATAAGTTTTGGATATCTGCAATACAGCAAATAAAATTTCTTAAATTTATATTGACTGTCCTATAACAATCATAGTGAACACTCAGCTGTTATCATTATAATAGATAAATACACAATAATATCATGTGAATCAGTGAATGTTGTAAAAAGAGGTTTGTATGTAATTGTTACGATGGATAACAAAATATATTTCAGATAAAACTGTAGATCTAAGTAATTATCAAAAATTTTAAATTTTATTTTGTCATGAAATGAAGTAAAAGAACAATTTCTTTTATCAGCTCAGCATTACATAAACAAACTGTAATGATTTATTGTCTTTAGCTCCTTAGATGTGACTGACCGTTCATACATTTCATTGCAGAAACTTTAATGTGTTTGATTATAGGGTTCGAGTTCAGACTTTACTCAGGCTGTTACATAATGCTTATACTACCTTCCTAAAATCTAAAAAACTTCTGAATTCCAAACTCCTTTGCTGTTTGTATGAGTTATTTATTGCTGTTACAAACCACTCCCAAATCCTGTGTCTTGTAAAGACATTTATTTATGGGCTCACAATGGTGAGTCAGCAATTTGGGTTAGGCTCAGCTGGGCAGTTTTGCTGCTTGCATCTGGGCTTACTCATGTGACTCAGTCACATGGGGACTGGAGTGAGGTTGGATCGTCTAGGATGGCCTCATGTCTGCTGGTTGTCTGGCTATCATCTGGTTCTCCACCAATGCTTCTTCAACAAACTAGCTGGAGCTTGTTTGCATAGTGTCTGTATACTAAGAGAGCAAAAACAGAAACTATAAGGCCTCTTGACGTCTGGGTTTGGAAGTTATCCAAAGTTATTCAAGTTATTCATTTTCACCACATGTTATTAATGAAAGTAAATCACAAATCATCACAGTTGAAGAAGCAGAGAAATAGTGTTCTCTCTCATGGGTCTAGCTACAAAGAATTTGTGGCCACTTTGCATCTACCATAGCGATGTTTCTCATACAGGATTTTGGATCCACATTGTCAGAGGAGGGTCGAAACTATCAAGGAAAATGTTCCTGTTGCTAATGGAGTATCTAATTCTGGAAACCAGTTTTGATTCTCTTTATAGAATTAGTGATAGAAGATAAGAATAAAAACCCAAAAGTAAGGTATCCAATTATTTATTTAAAACTAGGGAGAATATTATTACAAATCCCTGGCAAATGCTAAAAGAATGGAGGTGAAAGTCAACAGAAATGATGATGATATAGAACTGTGTGAATAGGGCATTCTATGGAGGCAGCTTGCATCTTGCTGAATCTGCCCTGTGATTTATAAGCTGTAAGTGAATGAGGATGCCCAGGAGCTACCTACCAGGGAAAACAGTGTGTCAGGGAAAAGAGAGCTGTCAGTTAAGGCAAAGAGATATAAATAGAGAGTGTGTGAAGAGAATGAGGATTATATTTGTCTATTTTTAAAAATGGAACAAGAGGACACAATAGAAAAAGATCAAATGGAAAAGGTGAGCCTAGGGGATTCTAGGTTCAGATCTTTGAAAGAAGCCATTTGTGCTTGAATATTTGATATGACCATTTGTATTGAAAATTTGAAAAAAATCTGTTTTTGCTGATAGAATGGCACATCTTCTGTCTGCTGATTATGATTCAGGAAAAGAACATAAAGACTTGGGAAACAATTTTTGTTTGGATAATAAAGGGCAGGCAAATATTGTACGCGTTCCTTGAGTGAATCAACTCAATGAACTGGAACTTAGAACTAAGAACACATAAAAGGAAAGATAAATATTAATCTACCTTTGTACAAAGACAGTTTGCATTGAATGTTGAGTGCTTGTCATTTAGGTCATCTTAGGGCAAGAAAACACTGAAGCTAGAAAAAGATGTAAGTTTAAGAGGAAAGGAGGAGATAGCTGCCATTTAAAGATAGACGAAGAAAGTTATACTTCACCCCTGCCTCTGGGTATACAGGGGCCTTGGAAATTCAATCAGAGCCATATAAGTCTTAGGCTAAACCAATTACCTGGGGGTGCCCTTTCAGTGTCCTCTTTCCTTTCACCTCCCATGTACTTCACCAGTAAAAAATATTGTTTCTCACAGAGAAGACTGGAGAGCCCTGAGAAAGTTTCCCCCATGGTACAGGTAGGGAGGGGAATAGCAGGTACTGGAAGAATAGTACAAAACTCCATTAGAACCCTTTATCTCCTGCTTTCATGTTGGAAAAAAAGCCTTAATCTGTCAGAGTTGTTGGTGGAAACAAAAATGTCAGTCTTAGAGTACAGATGAAAACTATTTGCAGCTGGGAGAAGATAATAGAAAAACTCTGTCTATGAAGATGAGCAAAGTTAAATAGCAGGCCCAGAACCGCAGCAGGAGGAGAGTCAACAGCACTTACACAGGCCACACTCTTGACCAGCGAGTGCCTGCCTAACATGGAGTCTTACTCAGATCGTCACACATGATCCCCTCAACCCACCTCACTGGGCTAACACGGGTCAAGTAACAGGAACTATGAAATACTTCTGGCAGAGCTACATGAGATGTAATTTCTGAATTATGTCACAAAGGGAACGTCTAAAGCTGAATAAGGAGACGATATTAAGAATGATTCTCTGATAAATCAGCCCCACTAGAGGAATTTGAAGTCTGTAGTTCACTGAGTATAACCATAGAAACAAAAAAATTCTCACATCTAGCTCAGTGAGATTAATAAAAATCCCTGTGCTAAGGAAAGATCTAACAGAAGGAAAAGTCTGCCCATATCCAAGCAAAAATCTATTTAGTTCAGTGTCTATTGTCTTACGTAAAGTGTCCATGTTCAACAAAAAATTACGAGGCATATGAAAGTCAAGGAAATGAACATATTCCCAAGATTCAAATAAATTTGCACTAGACTCAGATGTGACACAGACACTAAAATCATCTGACAGGGAATTTAAAATTATTATATTAAAGGCTCTAATGGAAAAGGAGATCAACATACAGGATCATATGGGTAATTTCAGCAAAATGATGGAAACTTTAAAAAATCAAATGGAAATGCTACCGGTCTAAAACACAGTAACAGAGAAGAAAAATTCCTATAACCAGCTCATTCATATACTCCACACAGCTGAGTCAAGAAATTATTGAACTTAAAAGGAGTTCACTAAAAATCACCAAATTCAAAACACAAAAATAAAAAGTAATATTAATTAACTTAAATTTGCTTTGAATTGCTATGTAGCAAAATGCAATGTAACTTAGTACGTAAACTGCAACATAAGTATATTCTTGCAAAAGGAAGCTGAGTCTCAGCCAATCATAGCAGGCAAGATTCAGCCAATTACAGGCTGCCAACTAATCACACCATCCCCAAATAAGGCAAATGCTGAGCTGAAACCGATCAAGCTGTTTCTGTATGTCACTCACTTCCTTTACCTGTTGATACTGTCTTCCCAAGTGGCTGGGTGGAGCTCTTAGAACCTCTCCTGGTTCTGAGTGCTGCCTGATTCATTAATCATTCTTTGCTCAAATGAACTCTGCTAAATTTAATTTGTCAAAAGTTTGCCTTTTAACAGCAGAAATAAAAAAACAGAACAGAGAAAAAGAAAAGAGAATGAGGTAGAGGAGTATCTGAAGAAACAACAGCTATGAATTTTCCAAAATTAATAACAGATACCAAATCAGAAGACCTGAAGCTCAGAGAATACTAAATAAGATGTATAAATAAACACAGCATGGTTATCATACTCAAGCTGCTAAAACCAAAAGCCAAAGAGAAAATCCTGAAAGTAGACACAGGGGAAAGAAAGACACATTACCTACAGTG
>NW_012152840.1:3171412-3172746 GCF_000956105.1 Propithecus coquereli
CTAATGAATTGATAGGCACTTAGGTTGATTCTTCATCTTTGCAATTGTGAATTATGCTGTGATAAACATTTGAGTGCAGGTGTCTTTTTGATAAAATAACTTCTTTTAATTTTAAAATAAGCTCTTAAATTATTCCCAAAGTTGTATCATTTTAAGCAATGTATGACCATTCTAGTTTCTACACAGTCTAGACAATGCATGGCTTTGTCATTCTTTTTAATTTTAGACTTTTTAGTGGAAGGAAGGGTAGTGCTATTACATTGTGGTTTAATTTCCATTTCCCTGGTAACAAATGATGTTCATCATATTTTCATGTGCTTGTTGGTCATCCATATATCTTATTCTGTTAAATGTTTGTTAAAATATTTTGTTTATTTTTTTCTGTTGGGTCTTCTTATTATTGAGTTGCAAGTATTATTTATGTATTCTAGATACAAAATATTTTTCACAGTCTGTGGATATCTGTTTTATTTACTTAATGGCATCTTTTGGAAAGCAGAAGAGTTTAATTTTTATGAATATCCAATGTACCAATTTATATTTATGTTCCAAATGCTGAAATATTTAAAATATTTGCCTAATCCCTGAAGAAAAATTCCTCCGATGTTTCTTCTACAAGACATAGTTTTAGTTTTTATATTTATGTTTATGAACATTTTTTACTTAATTTTTATAAAATTTAAGCTAAATGTCAAAGTTTATTTTTTCCATATAATTATCCAGTTTTTGCAGCACTATTTTTTGAATAGATTATTTTTTCCTGTAGAACTTTGACACTTATATAAAGAATTAATTGCCTATATATTTGGAGATCTATTTATGGATTCTCTATTTGATACTATTCATCTATTCCTCTATCCTTAAATCAGTACCATACTCTCTTGATTATTGTAGCTTTAGAGTAAGTCTTGAAATCTGATATAGTCAGTCAAATTTCTTAATTTTCATTATTGTTTAGGCTACCTTATGTTTATATTCAATAAAGAAATAGCTCATAAAATTCTATAAAATAAATGTATTAGGATTTTTATTGGGATTGTATTAAAACTATGGATCAATTTGGAAAGAATTGACATCTAAATAATACTGAGTCTTTTGATCCATCAACTTGGTACATGTCTCCATTTATTTAGATTTTCTTTATTTCTTTCAACAAAGCATTTTTAGTTTGGAGATCTTGCACATATTGTCAATATCTATCTGTCTATCTATCTATCTATCTATCTATCTATCTATCTATCTATCTATATCCCTGAGTAAAGATAGCTGATGCTATTGAAAATACTTTTAAATTTGATGTTCCAACTGTTCTTTGCTAACATATAAAAATATAA
>NW_012152840.1:3172796-3179704 GCF_000956105.1 Propithecus coquereli
TTGTCCTGAAACCGAGGCTTAAGTGGGGTGGTCCTAGTATATTAATAATCTATGATTTTTGCTTGACAGATGTGTTCATGGTAGATTTTACCTGGGTAAATGTTTGCCTTGTTGGAAGATTGCACCACAGTAATATTTTTCTTGGATTACTCTGTACTGTAGAGATTATAATTAAGATAAAAGAGATTTCATTTTAAGCCTTCAGTTTATGATGTAGCAAACCACTTCATGTACAGAAAAATTACAGCAATGTTTTAAATGATCCCTAGGCCACTTCTGTTTCAGTATCAGCACAATTCCATGATATCATTATTCATTATTATTGCATATGTGTAAAAAAAGGCACATTTTTTTTCTGAGGTAAATTTAAGAAAATTACAATAGATTGAGTGACAGAAGACATAATGGATTTGACAAATAAAATTGTAGTAGAAAAATATTTTCTAATATTTTTGAGAGTTATCCAAAAAAAAAATAAAATTACTGAAACTAACAAGGCTTTCAATCAATTTAATTCTAGGTAATAATAATACGCTATATGGATTAGATATGGTTAACATTCGCTGACGATTATTAAGTAATATCTTCACTCGACACAAGTGCCACACCAATCAAGTTATATTTTAAGAATTGAAAACTCAGAATGGTGTAATGTCTTTCCAAATACTGAGCTTCTAGAATCTCAGGTCACAGACTACCGTTAAGCCGAGAGCTCTCCACTGTTCTCATGTCACTTCACAGAAAGGCAGACATTTGTGAAATGTCTCATGGTCATGTCCATGATTTGATTACTCTTGCCATCATTCGGTTACTGTATTGATCTGGATGGTTTGTTGCTGTGGGTCCTTGTTAACGTATTCATTCATTCACCATTTCTGCCATAAGCATTTATTGCAGGCTTACTCTATGCCAGGGGATATACATATATCTCCTGGGGATATAAAGATGAAGAGGACCTTGTTCCAGCATTTCGAGGATCTCAACGTGGGGGGAAACAGGTATAATAATATTTAATTATGATACAATTTAATCAAGCTGTAATAAAGATAATGACTATACACATGCATTCCATATTATGGAAGATGCAAAATGCTGGTTGCTCCCACTCAATTGAACCACCTTTTTAAATCTTCTTTGTTTTCTTGCTTTATTTTTACATAGTTTTTAAAATATCTATATGGAAATATTTTAAAGCATGACAATTTTTAAATTGTAATTTTTTTTTTACTTTACAGATAATGATTATGTTCTTTGAGATCATTCAGGACTTATTTTTTATAATTTTTATTTCAAAATATTAGAGAGATAAGTTTTCTTGTTATGTGAATGAACTGTATAATGCTGAAGTTAGGGCTTTTAGTGTGTCCATCACCAGAATAGTGTACACTGTACCCAACAGGTAAGGTTTTATTCCTCACCTCCCTCCTATCCTTCCCCTTTCTTAGTTTCCAATGTCCTTTACAACACCTCTGACCATGTGTACCTATCATTCAGCTCCCACTTATAACTGAGAACATGTGTTATTTATTTTTCTATTCCCGAGATACTTCACTTAGGATAATGTCTTCCAGTCCCATCCAAGTTGCTGCAATGACGTTCCTTTTTATGGTTGAGTAGCACTCACTGTATATATATATATATAATTTTTTATTTTACTTTTCTTTATTCACTAATGAATTGATAGGCACTTAGGTTGATTCTTCATCTTTGCAATTGTGAATTATGCTGTGATAAACATTTGAGTGCAGGTGTCTTTTTGATAAAATAACTTCTTTTAATTTTAAAATAAGCTCTTAAATTATTCCCAAAGTTGTATCATTTTAAGCAATGTATGACCATTCTAGTTTCTACACAGTCTAGACAATGCATGGCTTTGTCATTCTTTTTAATTTTAGACTTTTTAGTGGAAGGAAGGGTAGTGCTATTACATTGTGGTTTAATTTCCATTTCCCTGGTAACAAATGATGTTCATCATATTTTCATGTGCTTGTTGGTCATCCATATATCTTATTCTGTTAAATGTTTGTTAAAATATTTTGTTTATTTTTTTCTGTTGGGTCTTCTTATTATTGAGTTGCAAGTATTATTTATGTATTCTAGATACAAAATATTTTTCACAGTCTGTGGATATCTGTTTTATTTACTTAATGGCATCTTTTGGAAAGCAGAAGAGTTTAATTTTTATGAATATCCAATGTACCAATTTATATTTATGTTCCAAATGCTGAAATATTTAAAATATTTGCCTAATCCCTGAAGAAAAATTCCTCCGATGTTTCTTCTACAAGACATAGTTTTAGTTTTTATATTTATGTTTATGAACATTTTTTACTTAATTTTTATAAAATTTAAGCTAAATGTCAAAGTTTATTTTTTCCATATAATTATCCAGTTTTTGCAGCACTATTTTTTGAATAGATTATTTTTTCCTGTAGAACTTTGACACTTATATAAAGAATTAATTGCCTATATATTTGGAGATCTATTTATGGATTCTCTATTTGATACTATTCATCTATTCCTCTATCCTTAAATCAGTACCATACTCTCTTGATTATTGTAGCTTTAGAGTAAGTCTTGAAATCTGATATAGTCAGTCAAATTTCTTAATTTTCATTATTGTTTAGGCTACCTTATGTTTATATTCAATAAAGAAATAGCTCATAAAATTCTATAAAATAAATGTATTAGGATTTTTATTGGGATTGTATTAAAACTATGGATCAATTTGGAAAGAATTGACATCTAAATAATACTGAGTCTTTTGATCCATCAACTTGGTACATGTCTCCATTTATTTAGATTTTCTTTATTTCTTTCAACAAAGCATTTTTAGTTTGGAGATCTTGCACATATTGTCAATATCTATCTGTCTATCTATCTATCTATCTATCTATCTATCTATCTATCTATCTATATCCCTGAGTAAAGATAGCTGATGCTATTGAAAATACTTTTAAATTTGATGTTCCAACTGTTCTTTGCTAACATATAAAAATATAATTAATTTTTGCATATTTGTCTTAATCTGGGAAAACTGTTACCTATTATTACTAGTAGGATTTTTGTACATTCATTAAAATTTTCTATATTCATAATCACGTTGTTTGTGAATAGATACTTGTACAGTCTATTTCCCATTGGTATGCCTTGTATTTCTTTTTCTTTCCATATTGCATTGACTAGGACCTCCAGGACAATATTGAATGAAGTGGTGACAGCCAAAATCTTTGCATCTTTCCTCATTATAGGTAAAAGGGATTTAATCTTTCATCATTAAGAATGATATTAGCTATTGGTTTTTAGAGGAATCTTTTTATTAGAGGAAATCCTCTTCTATTCCTAGTTTTCTGGAAATTTTAAATCTGGAATGGATATTATATTTTGTCAAATGCTTTCTCTGTTTCTTTTGAGATGATCAGATGCCTTTTCTTTTTATGTCATTAATATTAGGTATTACATTAATTGATTTGGGGATGTTAAACCATCCAGAGGGTAGAGCCTCTGAACTACTGCATCTGAGCTAGCAGCATGAGTGGCAACTCACTTCTCTGGAAGTAAAACTCCTGCTCTACAAGGTGGGTTCTATGTGGGGATGGTAGCCCCTGGTCTTCTTGTCTTGTTCCTCTCAGCATGAAATCTCTGCCTATGAGTGTGCTGGGATGTGGGTGGTTGGGAACCGATATTTTAGGCCTCCTGTGCCTTGAGTAGTGCTTATTCCCTGCAAGTGGGAACCGGATGGGTTATGAGAGCCCCGATCCTCTCAGTGGCACCTGCCTGTTTAGAGCCTCTGCAAAACAGAGATGGGGGGTGGGGGGAGGTGGGCAATGAGAAATGTTGGTGGTGTAACTCTTAGAGTGATACTACAGGTTGGAGGAAAGGACCTTGTCTTTCTGGTTGCACACACCTGAAGTATAGCTTCTGTCACACTGAGCTGGGTATAAAGAGGATAGAAGCAAGTTGGGGCTCAAATGCCACAGATTCTCATTGATATTATAAAAATTTAGTAGATTTTTTTGAATAAATGTTTCTCCTTTTGCTGTATGCCCTTACGTCAACTTCCAAGGACTTTAATTGGTTGTTTCTTATAATTTTCACCTGTTGAGTGGTAACTTCACTGGGTGGAAAGTCTGTAGAGCTCCTCACACTCCCATTTTGGGAGTTTTTTCATTTTCTCAAGTTCTTGATTTTTGATTTTTGTCAATCATCATACTTCAGTCATACCATCCCAAGTTCACACCCTTGACTCTTTTATTATTTAAAACTTCAAAGCTATCTTAATTTTGATTAATCCACTTTCTGTGGGTTTCTCTTTCTAGGTCATTCTTGCTTGTATTCCAATCTTGCAAGGAGTTAAACATACTAGGACCCACCTATTGATTTATTTCTGTCACTGTCTCTTATATCTTTGTTGAAAGAGTTTACAATTAATTCAAAGGGCAATAATTATAATCAATTCCTTATATATATATTTGTTAATATTCACACTTCTCTTGGTAGAGGTTAGAGCCTGATAAGATTGGGATTTAAGGGAAAATCACATCGGAAATATTTAGAGACAGCAAGTGTACACAATTTTTTTCCAGGAGTTTTACTGCAAAGTGGAGAAGTAAAACAGATGAGGTGGAGGGTAAGAGTGCCGGGCTCTAGATGTAAGTAGATTCAAGAGAGGGTTTCTTATTTTTAGAGTTGAATGTTAAGTTTAGGATATTGGCATGTATGTATTTTTACTGGAATGAAGGAATAGAGAATAAAAATTTGAGAATGTGAAGAAATGTTTGGGTATTGGATTCTTATCAAAACTTTATAAACATTTTTAAATGTCTAATTTAAAAGGTGAACAAAAAAATTCTTTCACCCTATGTTCCTAGCAGTGACTTTCTTGCTTCTCATTTTCACAGCCAAATTTCTTATTAATTTTATTTTATTTGTAATCAAAATAATATAGATATATGCATATGTGTGTACATATATACATATACATGCACTTATACATACACACTTCTTTTTTTTTTTTGAGACAGAGTCTCTCTCTGTTACCTGGGCTAGAGTGCGGTGGCATCAACCCAGCTCACAGCAACCCCAAACACCTGGGCTCAAGCGATCCTTCTGCCTCAGCCTCCCAAGTAGCTGGGACTACAGGCATGTGCCACCATGCCCAGCTAATTTTTTCTATATATTTTTAGTTGTCTAGCTAATTTCTTTCTATTTTTAGTAGAGATGGGTCTCCCTCTTGCTCAGGCTGGTCTCGAACTCCTGAGCTCAGACAATCCGCCCGCCTCGTCCTCCCAGAGTGGTAAGATTACAGGCATGAGCCACCGCGCCTGGTCCATACACACTTTTATACTTAATGGTTTTCTTATGCTGATATTTATTTATTTATTTAAGATACTGTCTCTGGACTTCATGCTATGGAAGATTTAGCACTTGTTCACTACATACTATGCACACACGCATACACACACACATTTCCTTTCATATTCCCAGAGTTGTTAACTAAAATTTTGGTGAAATAAATATCTATTGTTAAATTAATATGGTTATGTAAATATTATTTGCAACTGATCCATATAATATAGTCATATTTCTTTCTTATACAACTTTTTTTATTCTTCCTTAAGTTTTTTTCCTTAAGGAGTTTTTCCTTTTTTAGTTTTCTCTGTACTGAACACAAATCACTCACTAACTTTCATAGAGCTCTAAAACTTTTTGTGATATCATTAAAATTATCAGGTAATGTATATTTTATTTGGTATTTTTGAAAGTGCCCTTTCTGGAACCCTCCATTCTCATGCTCCAAAATATAATGATTGCTCTCCAGATTTTAATCTTTCCTTTAAAACTTTTAGGAGATAACGTTTTTTCTCAGTGGTCTCTGCATGAACTGCTCCACCAACTTTTGATATTGGGTACTGCTGTGGCGAAAGGCAAATGAACACCGTCTATTCTGTCTTTGTATGTGACTTGTTTACTTTGCTTGGATTCCATTTAAATCTGTATTCATCTATTGTATTCAGTAATATCACAGGACATGGCTAAGTATAGGTTATTCAGTGTTCTTTTTATGCTGTCAATTCAAGGTGTTCTTAAGTTCAGAAAGTGTTCATTGGATTTCTGATTTCTTTCTTTTTCATTTTTCTGTTTATTTATTTTTGAGACAGAGTCTCACTCCGTTGCCCTGGCTAGAGTCCAGTGGCATCATCACAGTTCACTGAAACCTCAAACTCCTGGGCTGAAATGATCCTCTTCCTTCAGCTTCCTGAGTAGCCAGGACTACAGGCATACACCACCACAGCCGGCTAAGTTTTTCTATTTTTGGTAAAGATGGGGTCTCACTCTTACTCAGGCTGGTCTTGAACTCCTGACCTCGAAGCAATCCTCCCACCTCAGCCTCCTAGAGTGCTAGGATTACAAGTGTGAGTCAATGAGCCCAGCCATCTTTGGGTTTTTTGTTCAACTTTTTCTTCCCCTTCTTCAGACAGGAAAGAACAATTATATGTGTTGGTCCTTTTCTTTCCTTGTATATCATCTCTTTAATCAGTGTCATGTCTTTTTTCCTTGTCTTTATTCTTTCCTATTTCATTTTGAATGACTTCTTCAAGTAGTATATCAAGTACCTGACACTATTTAAATAATTTCTATTTGTCATTTTTGTTGTTTCCTCTAACTATTTTATTTTCTGTTCATCTCTAGAGCTCTTCCGGTTTATTTATCACTTTTTCTGATACCTTGCAATTTTTTCTTTGAGTGCTTATATCACTTTTTTGTACACTTTACATTAGCAAGCTTTTGTTGTCTATAATTTCTGAGATTATAGATAATTATGGTCTGAACTCTATCTCCTTGTATAATTTCTCTAGTGATATAGGTCATCTACATTTTGATTATATTATTTCTCCATTTTAATG
>NW_012152840.1:3183869-3185566 GCF_000956105.1 Propithecus coquereli
TTCATTTGGCAAGGAAAAGAAAGATTCTTTTCTAATATTTGCATAATATATATTACAGGTGACACACTTTTGATACTTTTTCTCACTTCACACAATGCTAAAATGTAGTATATATTATTATCCTTGATTTATAGATGAGGAAACTAAGGCATAAGATGTTGTTATTTAGACAAAGTCAAACTAGTAAATTATGGAGCAGAGATTTGGTATGATTTTAAACCACATCTTTTAATCTTTACGCATATTGCTTCCATAATTTTGACTAAGAGGTAGAGGAAGAAGTAGAAGAGCTAATACTTATAGAAGCAAAAAGTATTTGACATATAATTCATAAGCAGAAAATTGTAATACTGTTAAGAAAAGAACTTGGTTGAGAGGTTGAACATAAAAGATAAAGTGGGGTGGAAATGCAAACACAAGTTTTTCAGAAATAAATGGTTTTGCATCTGCAAACAAAATGTATCTGGTTAAGCAACAATTATAGACAGTTTCAAAATGTGCATAATAAATACAACGGTGCATCCTCTCTTCTCTAGGCAGGTTAGCTGATCCAACCCAGACGACAGGCTGTGGGTATGCATCTGGAGATAAATTGTGCATCTCTGTGGATAGTTGGTGGGCTGGTAAGTCGACTTAAGTAGCAAAACAGATATTAACCTTTCCCAAAAGAAAGCATTCAAACCTAGAATCTTAAGAACAGAAACAAAACAAAAACAGTCCTGTTCCTTTTAAAAAAGAACTCTACTTCACCATATACCTTGTGGTCTTTATGTCACATTATACGGTTTAACAGCCACTATGTCAATAATAATTCCCTAGGACATATTGAGCTTTTCACAGAAGGACTGAAATAAGGAACTGCAAAGGGTGACAGTCTCTAAGGAGCCAACACTGGCAATTAAGTGGGAGGTCCCACGAGGAAGGATTAGAAGTGAGAGACCAAGAAAAATGATGCTGTTTCATTTTGCTCAGACCAGATGTGTTTAATACTGAAACTCATAAACACGTCAGAGATAAAGACTGACTGCAATTCATTTTATCAATCATTAATCTAAGGCTTTAGTCATATACTTCATGCTAAAATAAACAGAAGGTATTTTCCAATTCTTTAATTTAATTTTATGCTTTAGTAATGAAACCAATTTATACAATTCCTTAGAGGTATTTCCCAATAATTAGAAACATGACCACATTAAATTTTACATTCTCAGAGTGATGCCCATCATATGTATCCTTTTGTGTTTTCTTCATCCTACCCCTAATCATTTTTTTCTGAAGACCCACAAATAGTGGTGGCCACAGATCTAGAATTCAGAGTTTGTTATCCTCAGATTGGTTTAGTACTTTGGAGTATCAGCCTGCCATACAAGGGCATAGGACTGTATTTAGATATGCATGTCTATGATGGAATATTCTGTATCACTGATTTCTAGCGGGACTCAATATAAGCCTAATACCCAACTAAATTATAATATCTGAATCTGCTGGAATGGGTGATCTGTAGAGAGAAATTTTTTAAAAATTTACAAAAGGGTCTTACTTGATTGTCAACCCAATTATCCAATGGTCTATTGCCAAAGCTTATCCAAAAGTTTTTATTTAGAGACATAAAATAAGGCAGGAACTTAGTGATAGCATGGCTACAAATTAACGTTACATATATAAAATAGAAAATACCTATTTACTAGAGCTATAAT
>NW_012152840.1:3185616-3188722 GCF_000956105.1 Propithecus coquereli
AAATAAAGGAAAAATATAATTACCCTGATATATTAAAATGCATGTATAAATATACCTAAAGGAACAAAAAAATTTTAACTGTAAGATAATATTACTGCTTAAGTGTTAGCCACTTTAATTTGTGAGGGTTTATAACAATGTTTTAATATTCGTTAGGGAAAGTTTCCGTTCATTATTATTATTTCCCATTATTATTAGAGTTTTCTGTTTTCCTACATAATTTAGTTTTTAAACAAACTTAAGTCTTAGCTGTTCTACTTCTAAAAGTCCTGTTAATATTTCTCATTCTTATTGTGTAAATTTAGATTAACATGTTGATAATGTTGAGTCTATTGAAAAACATGACATGACTTTAAAATTGTTCAATTTTATTAGTATTCTTAAATATTTTTTTCCAAATGGATCTAACACAATTACACTTATTTCTAAATATATTGGTCCTTTTGTTGACCTTAAAAATGAAGACTTTTCTTCATTGTATTTCCACCCACTGTATTTTCCAATTGCTTTTATGTACAAAGCTATTGACATATATATACTAATTTAGTTCCTATCCACTTCACTAAATTTTCTTTTTCTTTGTAGTTATCTTTCCAGTTTATTCTCTTATATTTTTCAAATATTCAACACTTTCATATCATCTGGAAAAATTGTTCTACCACTCCCTCATTCTCAATTTTATACCTCCAATTTCATTATCTTTATTAACTTATTTATGACTTTAAAGGGAATGTTTTTATGGTTTTTCCATTGAGAATGATCCTGACACTTGATTTTAGAGAAACATCTTGTAGTACATAGTCTTGTATTTATTTTTTATAAAGATGGAATGTGACATCCAGAATGCTTGTGTTCTTGATCAAGAACATCATAGCAATTTCTAACACTTCCCCTTTATATTAATATATCTGAAAAATTGAATAGTTAATGGTCATATGGCTATTGCGTAAATAATATGACAGAAATAAAAAGTTGTATTATGCTGAAGGATATTTAATCTGGACCATGCCAGGAGTGAATGGTGCCCTTGAACTGCTATGAAGCATATGGATCTAATTATGCTAATAATTGAGCATTTCAAGTGCACTACCTATTAAAGAGGCAAGCATTTTGACTATGTGTGAATGAAACCCAAATAACAATGGTTGAAACAAGGAAACAGAATGTTTCTCTCTCAGATAAAATTCACATGTAGGAATTCAGGGATATCTCATGGCTCCATAGTCTGCTGGGACTCAGACAACCTCCAGCTTTGCATTCTGTCATCCCTAAGATAGTGTCTTGTGCTTAGGGGTCAAGATTGAGTTTTGACCATCACATCCATAATCCAAGCCCCAACACGGAAGAAGGGAAAAGAAAGTGGCACCTGCCCTCCATTTAAGGACATATACCAGAAGTTGTGAACATGATTTCTGCTTATGTCCCAATGGCCAACATTTAGTCACATGGTTGGTTGTTTGTGCAAGGGATACTGAAAATTTAGCCTTAATTCTGTGAGACCATGTCCCAGCTAAAATGCTAAGATTGTTTTACTGATAAAGAATGGAAAATGGATATTGGGAATTAACTAGCAGATTTTTATTGTAACAGACTGGCTTTCGCTATTGAATTGGGCTAATTTGATATAATTGAAACTTCTTAAACTTCTTTCTTGAAGCAGAAAATTGTATTATAACTGGATCACATATTTTTCAGTATACCTTTACATATTATTACAAACCCTAGTATGTCCATCTTCATCTACTTAAAATTTTCCATGAAATATGTTAAAGTAGTTTTACAAGAGGAAAGCATCCTAATGCCATTTGCAATATATTTTGTAACCACAGCTTAGGCTGGGAAATGTCTGGAAGGTTTTTGTTGACAAATAGTTTTATGTAATGTGTTATAGACAAGCCTAACCTTGTAGTCAGGTTCTGACACTGAAGAGATTACACGATTCAGTTATCTTGAATGTTAGCTAATATACAAATTTCCTCTGTATTTTCACCCTACCCAAGAAAAAGTATTTAAAGTATTGATAAGCTGTGATGTAAGAAAATATCATGACTTCCTCCTCCATTCTCCAATAAATACCTGGCCACAATCTCAATTGCCACCTTTGGTACAATGGCTTTCCTTCCTTCCTGGGTTCATATATTAGTTGGTTGCTTTTCTGCTTCTCTAGCATGGGCTCCCAATCTCTCGTATATGGAGCCCCCTCTGTGGAAGGAGAGTCCTGGTCAGTTCAGTGACTACAGGGTGGAGAATGGGGTGTACATTGTTGATCCATGGGTATTCCCTGAGAGAATGGGGCTGTATAAAATCCTATTGAACCAGACAGCCAGGTATTTTGAAAAATTTGCACCAGAAAATGAACAAAATATTTTATGGGGATTGCCTCTGCAGCATGGCTGGCAATATAGTTCAGGTAAGTATAACTCTTTTTTTCATTCGAATGATCTACCGATATAATGAAATATTTGGGAAATGGGGCTCTGTATACACCATACACGTTTTTGAAAATTGATTTTTTACCTTTCCTTCTTTTTCAATCATAATCATTATATTTCCACATCTCTTTTTCCTTCTCCACAAATACATCTTTTATGGGTTGTCTGTTTCCATTAGAGACTCCAGTGAGGCCTAAAACATAGTTACCAACTACAAAAAGACACCATATCTAATCTGTTGAGCATTTGAAAAATATTTGCTAAACTTCTACTAAGTGCAAGACTTCTTTATAGGCAATGAGATGAACAGAACAGACAAGGGATATACATTAAAATAAAAAGGTGATGCCAAATTTGTTTGAATTTCTTGAAGTTTTCGTTGCGATTACCCAATCGTTGATAGGGGTTATAAAGGAGCAGCACCTTGTTCGTGAGCCTCTTTCTCTGCAAATGACTGCTTCCTCTTGGAAATAGGTATTTTACAGTATACGGACAGAAGATATGTTTGGGGATAAAATATTCATGAATTGAAAGATATTTTTGTTCTGGCTAATAGAGGAAGCTCATGAGAAAGTAGTACCTGTTTCCCAGCACACATTGATAACAGAGACAATAAGGAAATTAGAGAGAGAGAGAGAGACAGAAAGAGAGAAATAGCAATTTCAGGCCAGGCG
>NW_012152840.1:3188772-3190643 GCF_000956105.1 Propithecus coquereli
AACATATAAAAATATAATTAATTTTTGCATATTTGTCTTAATCTGGGAAAACTGTTACCTATTATTACTAGTAGGATTTTTGTACATTCATTAAAATTTTCTATATTCATAATCACGTTGTTTGTGAATAGATACTTGTACAGTCTATTTCCCATTGGTATGCCTTGTATTTCTTTTTCTTTCCATATTGCATTGACTAGGACCTCCAGGACAATATTGAATGAAGTGGTGACAGCCAAAATCTTTGCATCTTTCCTCATTATAGGTAAAAGGGATTTAATCTTTCATCATTAAGAATGATATTAGCTATTGGTTTTTAGAGGAATCTTTTTATTAAAGGAAATCCTCTTCTATTCCTAGTTTTCTGGAAATTTTAAATCTGGAATGGATATTATATTTTGTCAAATGCTTTCTCTGTTTCTTTTGAGATGATCAGATGCCTTTTCTTTTTATGTCATTAATATTAGGTATTACATTAATTGATTTGGGGATGTTAAACCATCCAGAGGGTAGAGCCTCTGAACTACTGCATCTGAGCTAGCAGCATGAGTGGCAACTCACTTCTCTGGAAGTAAAACTCCTGCTCTACAAGGTGGGTTCTATGTGGGGATGGTAGCCCCTGGTCTTCTTGTCTTGTTCCTCTCAGCATGAAATCTCTGCCTATGAGTGTGCTGGGATGTGGGTGGTTGGGAACCGATATTTTAGGCCTCCTGTGCCTTGAGTAGTGCTTATTCCCTGCAAGTGGGAACCGGATGGGTTATGAGAGCCCCGATCCTCTCAGTGGCACCTGCCTGTTTAGAGCCTCTGCAAAACAGAGATGGGGGGTGGGGGGAGGTGGGCAATGAGAAATGTTGGTGGTGTAACTCTTAGAGTGATACTACAGGTTGGAGGAAAGGACCTTGTCTTTCTGGTTGCACACACCTGAAGTATAGCTTCTGTCACACTGAGCTGGGTATAAAGAGGATAGAAGCAAGTTGGGGCTCAAATGCCACAGATTCTCATTGATATTATAAAAATTTAGTAGATTTTTTTGAATAAATGTTTCTCCTTTTGCTGTATGCCCTTACGTCAACTTCCAAGGACTTTAATTGGTTGTTTCTTATAATTTTCACCTGTTGAGTGGTAACTTCACTGGGTGGAAAGTCTGTAGAGCTCCTCACACTCCCATTTTGGGAGTTTTTTCATTTTCTCAAGTTCTTGATTTTTGATTTTTGTCAATCATCATACTTCAGTCATACCATCCCAAGTTCACACCCTTGACTCTTTTATTATTTAAAACTTCAAAGCTATCTTAATTTTGATTAATCCACTTTCTGTGGGTTTCTCTTTCTAGGTCATTCTTGCTTGTATTCCAATCTTGCAAGGAGTTAAACATACTAGGACCCACCTATTGATTTATTTCTGTCACTGTCTCTTATATCTTTGTTGAAAGAGTTTACAATTAATTCAAAGGGCAATAATTATAATCAATTCCTTATATATATATTTGTTAATATTCACACTTCTCTTGGTAGAGGTTAGAGCCTGATAAGATTGGGATTTAAGGGAAAATCACATCGGAAATATTTAGAGACAGCAAGTGTACACAATTTTTTTCCAGGAGTTTTACTGCAAAGTGGAGAAGTAAAACAGATGAGGTGGAGGGTAAGAGTGCCGGGCTCTAGGTGTAAGTAGATTCAAGAGAGGGTTTCTTATTTTTAGAGTTGAATGTTAAGTTTAGGATATTGGCATGTATGTATTTTTACTGGAATGAAGGAATAGAGAATAAAAATTTGAGAATGTGAAGAAATGTTTGGGTATTGGATTCTTATCAAAACTTTATAAACATTTTTAAATGTCTAATTTAAAAGGTGAACAAAAAAATTCTTTCA
>NW_012152840.1:3193023-3193526 GCF_000956105.1 Propithecus coquereli
GTTTTACATTTAACATTGTCCTCTATCAAAGGGGAAAGATAACAGATAATCGGAGTCACACATTGACCTGATTTCTCTCTCAACTTCTTGTCTTCTGTACTTCGCCTATTTTAAATTGTATCTCTAGTTATATTTCACACTTGTGAATCTAGAGACCTTTCAAGAAGTTGATTCTTTACCTGAACTACATCAAAGAGTTCATCAAATATCTTTGTCTTCATATGTAGTTTATACTATTTGATAAATATGTTTCATAATCTATAACATTTAAGTATATCCATATCCTTGTTCCAATGAAGATGCCGTTTTGGTGTTTTTGCTTTATTTTTATTCCCCTCTATATTTCATACCATAGGAAAGAATATAAAAATCCTGTTACACTGGAGTAAACAAAAAACAATTTCAGAGAAAAAAGTAGACCCATAGAATATTTAGTCAGGAAAAATATATTCTGATGCTGGTTAAAGTTGGAAAAATAAAGGAAAAATATAATTACCCTGATA
>NW_012152840.1:3213513-3223778 GCF_000956105.1 Propithecus coquereli
AGTGCTTTTCAATCTTTATATTAAATATAAATCTAATCATTGGAGATTATAGTGATGAGGTGTAAATATTTTAGCATAATCAACCTTAAGTGTTTTATGAAGAGGGAACAAAAATCTGAGAAAAAAATTCTTGCATTAAATAACAAGTAAACAAGCAAGGTGCAACACATTTCTCTAATTGTACAAAACAAAATACAATATAATAAATATGTGGATGACATTTATTTTGATCATAGATACTATTAAAAAAAACATTTAAACGAATTAAAATTTGAATTTAGGAAAATTTGAGCAAAGAATGATTCATGAATCAGACATCACCCTAAACAAGTAGAGGTCCAGAGAGCTCCACTCAGCAATGTGAACAGTTAGCATTTATAGAAAGAAAAAGAAAGTGATGCATAGAAACACCTTGATTGGTTACAGCTCAGCATTTGACTTATATGGATATGGTCTGACCAGTTGGCAGCCTGTGATTGGCTAAAGCTCAGCTGCTGTGATTGGCTGAGACTCAGCTATTTGTTACAAGACAGACTCTTAAGGTGGGTTGTAACTTGTTTCATACAGGCTCTCCAAAATCCATTTACATGTTATCTCAAATGTATGATCTGCTGGCCTAACTAAGACTTATTCCTAATCTGATTCTGAACTGGTTCCATGTAACATCTATTAATCCAACAATTCAAGGACTGTTGGGGTCTTGTGGTTCAGTGTGACCATCCAATTTTAAGGACGTGGGATAGGCTGAAACAAGGGGTAGGTGTATGACTAATTGAACTTAAAAAGTGAACAGAGAGCAGGGCTGATATGGATACATGGTGGCATTGGGAATGTCTTAAAAATCTGCTACAGATTATTATCAGTTGTAACTGTTTATCTCAGGTAGACCAGGGGAGGCCTTGGCAAATCTAACAGTCTGACAGATGTCCCCCTGCAGCAATACTCTGAAATAGTTTGACTATAGCATTGTCATGTCATCCTAGGCCATGTGACAAGAGAAGTAAGGGCAAAAGGCTGACTAATGTCACAATATTAAAAAGTGGCATTCTTGATAAGCCTAAGCGCTAGGAGTGTCTAAATAAAGGGAGGCAAGAAACTATTCCTATGTGACAAAAGATGTTTAGAGGATTCTAAATGTTTAAAGATGTTTAAAGGATTCTAACAATAATACTGATAAAAGTAATAATAAAATAAATGTATGGATTATGCATCTGATAGGGAACGAAATGTGGGGGCAGGTATCCCATCTTTCTGCGCAAAACAGTGAGGATGATAAAGATTCCTATGGTGCTCAAATAATGATTATAATCAGGAGGGTATATCATTTATCATTTTATTAAAAGGTAAAAGAAATTACTTATCCAGGATTTTTCTTGAAGAGATATTTAAGATATGCTAAGGGCTCACTTGTCCACTCCTGAGAGCCCAAAGTTTTTTCCTACTTGGCCAGGAATCAGGTGGGGTTGGCTTCACTTGGCTGTGATGAATCCAGGGCTTGACTCCCACAGGTTTTACAGAGGAGTTGGTCGTCAGCAAGACTTCATAGGGCCCCTTCCACTGGGACCTTAGTTGGTCATCAGGATGTTGGTTTCTCCAGGTCTTAAGCAGTACCCAATCGCCAGTCCGAGTGTGATGTAGTGGGATGTCCACCAGGAACCACATTAGTAGCAGTTAGAGTCAGACCTATAGATTGTATATATTTAATGATACAAAGTTCTTTAACAAGTAAGCTGTTGGGGTCTTATATTTTAGAGCCAGGACACAGGAAGGGTGTTCCACATAGAATTTCAAAAGGGCTTCACTTGGGCCCACTCCTAGGGTCCACTCTAACTCTAAGTAGGGCAATAGGCAGTGTCTTGTCCCAGGTCAGATTAGTTTCTAGGTAGATTTTAGATAAGGTTTTCTTTACGGTATGATTCAGCTTTTCAGTTTTTTTCTGGTGGACTGTAGTATCCAGGCTGTTTGGAGATTCCAAGTTATACCAAGGGCTTGGGAGACATCCTGTGTGATCTGGGTCACAAAAGCAGCACCATTGTCACTCTGAATAGAAACCAGTATGCTAAACTGAGGAAGAATTTCTTTTATTAAGGCCTTGATGGCTTGAGAAGCTCTTTCTGTCTGGCAGGGAAAGGCCTCGACCCAGCCCGAGAAGGTATCCACAAAAATAAGTAGACATTTGACATTTTCTGCTACCCTTGGCATCACAGTGAAATCAATTTGCCATCCTCTTTCGGCCCTTCACCCTTGGCCTGAACTCCTTGTGTGGAGGCAGGAGGGCTATTATTAGAGTTGTTCTGAGTATAGAGACTTTTTAAAATAACTTTCTGAGTGGTTCTTTTCATATGTGGACCAACGATATATTTTTGTATCCGTTGTTGGGTGGCATCCCTTCCATTAGTGCGTGGAATCCTGAATATGTTTAATAATATCATTTATAAGATAATTGGGTACCAAGATCACTCCTATCTCATTGTATTTCCACCCATCCTGAGTCCTGTGGTGAGGATCAAACACTCAATTGAGTGTTCTTTTTAGGTCCTCGCTGAGTATATGGGAGATTTAGGGCCAATATCTATTTTAGGCATTAAGTGAATTAACGAAGTCTTGGGGATATTTTTTCTTGCTGTTTTCTTTGTGACCCAATCTGCCTGATGATTGCCTTTTGCCACCACACTGTCTGCTGATGTCCGAGGCAATGTACTATAGCTCCTTCCACGGGGGCTAAAATGGCATCTAGCAAGACTATGATTTTTTTTAGCAGATTTTATTTCTTTATTACCAGAGGTTAGGAGTTCCCTTTCACTCCAGATGGTCCCATGAGCATCAACAACAGAAAGAGTGTAACTGGAGTCCACGTAAATGGTCACTCGTGCTCCTTTACCTAGCTGGAGTGCCCCAATAAGGGCTACTGGTTTTGCCTTCTGTGTTGAAATGCCAGGGGAAAGCACCTCAGCCTCCAATGTTTGTCGATGAGTCACCACTGCGAATCTGCCTCTCCACTGTCCTTGATCCATAAAACTGCTTCCATCAGTAAACATCTCTCAGTCTGGGCTGTCTAAGGGTATGTCTGTCAGATCTGGCTGGCTAGAATAGACTTGTTCAATTATTTGTAAACAGTCACACACAGGTTCACATGACATTTGAGAAAGTAAGGTGGCAGGGTTTAAAGCAGAGACTGTTCTCAATGTTACATTTGGATTGTGTAGAAGGGTGGCCTGTTATCTGCCAAGTCTCCCAGAGGTCAGCCAGTATCCAACTTTTTGTTCCAGCAAGGGAAGCACACAATGAGGTGTGTGTGTGGGTGGTGTGGGCTGGCCTAATGTAAACTTTTCTGCTTCCTGAAGCAGGTCACAAGTGGTGGCAAAAGCTCTAAGACAAAAAGGCCATCCTTTTGTAACAAAGTCTGATTGTTTTGAAAACTAAGCTACAGATCTCTTAACATTTCCCAAACTCTGAATTAACACTTTCAGACTTATTCTTTGTCTCTCAGGTACAAAAAGATTGAAAGGATTTCTTATATCTGGGAGCCCCAGTGCTGGAGCAATTAACAACTTTTCCTTGATATTTAAAAAGGCCTTTTGACAGTCCCCAGACCATTCTAAAGTTTCCTTATCTTCTGCCTTTAAGGCATCATATAGGGCTTAGCAATAGCCCAATGTTAGGAACCCATATAAGGCAGAATCCAGCCATGCCTAAGAAACCCCGCATCTGTTGCCAAGTAGCCTCCCTCTGATCAGGGAGCAGCTTCCTCTGTCCTTGGGAAAGCGCGTACTCTAATTATTTAACTGAAGGCTGTAAAACTTGAGCTCTTTTTTTTTCTTTTGGATACCTTGTACCCACATTCGGCCAGAAAGTTTAGACTTAACATAGTGTTCTGATCAGGTGTCTCTTTTGTAATGCTAGCAGCTAATATGTCATTGACATATTGCAGTAAAGTCCAATAGGAGGTCTCAGAGGTCTTTAGCAAGGATTTCCCTGAAGATAATAGGGGAGTTTTTGAAACCTTGGGGAAGAACTGTCCAACAGTATTGTTGCTTTGCTTTTGTATCTGGGTTCCTGGGTTCTCCCATTCAAAAGCAAACAGTTCTTGTGATTCTGGGCTCAGAAGGATGCAGAAGAAAACATCTTTTAAAACTAAGACTGTGAACCAGCAAAGTTCACTAGAGTTGTGAGTAGCATTTAAGGATTCAGGACCACCAAGTGAATATCTTCTTCAATTTGGTTAATGGCTCTCAGGTCCTGAACAAATCTATATTTTTTAGTCCCAGGCTTCAGGACTGGCAGGATGGGTGTATTATATGAGGACTGGCGAGGTCTAAAAAGCAGACAGCAGAGGCTGGATTCCCTGTCGTGCCTCTCCCCTCAAGGGGTATTGCTTTAAATGTAGTGGCGCCATTCCTGCCTGTACCTTGACTTGCACTGGGATGGTGGTTTTAACTCTTCCTGGTCTGCCACCTGCCCATGCCTCTGGACTCACCTCTTAAAGTATCTCTTTAGAAATGGGAGCAGGTTCAGAGGCTTCTGGTTGCAGCAGGGCAGGCTGCGGGGCACAGGGCTGTTCTGGAGGCACCCTGATAGTCAGTCAGCTTCTTTAGTTTGAGCTCAGACTTGGTTTGGGTTCAAAATTATGTCCAAGTAGATCTTCTGCAGCTGCTGTAGCTATAAAGAGATGGCAACTGGTTGCTTTTTGTAAGGAGTTTCCCCACTGGGGGTACTCCAACTCTAAGTTACCTTTGATAAGCTTCACCTATTTCTCTAGAAAAGCACAGAATCTGGGTCCACAGTTCTTATACGTGAAATTGGTTGGAGTTCCAGATAGAGGAGCTCTCAACTCCTTGAATCCAGATGAACCCATGATATTTCTTCATATATTTGTTTTGGTAGGGCACAGCCTCCAGTAGATTCTGAATAGGTATATGATAGGTAAAATTGTTTGAGACTTTGCATATGTGAATATATTTTTTTCTACCACTATTTTTGACTGAACCTTTATGTGATATGGGAATCTAGGCTTGTGATTTTTAGAATTTTCAAGTAATTTCTTCATTAATTTTTAGCTTCACTTTTACTCGTGAGAAGTCTGAAATCAGTCTGATTCCTGATCCTTTGTAAACATGTATAACTTGTTTCTCATATTCTTTTTTCTGTTTGTTATTTTGTTTCGTGTCTCTTATCCGTGTTAGAGGCTTTCCTCAGGTATGGGGTAATACCTGGATGTCTGTTCATATCATATAAAGAAGATCACTCAGAAGCTCTGAAGTGCTTGAGTGGAATTTTTCTAAGAACACACCTCTAGAGTAATCTTGCTGGGTTGTTTAGGTAATCTTTTAACTATTGACACTATGGTGCCAATAACTTGTAAGTCTTTTCTCTTGAGCTTACCTAGTTTTCCAGAAGAGACACTTTATCTGCTTCAAAAGTGAAGGGCTGGCTGCTAGTATTATTAATGTCAAGAGAGAGAAGGAAGAAAAGAAAGGAGGGTGCCTCAGTATACCATATTCACTTATATCCCTTGTTTTAAATGTGGGGTCCCTACCATCAACCATGATTAGTTTACACAGTTTAGGTACCCTCTGCTCTACCCTTTCCAGTGTGAGGAGTGGCAGTTACACACTATTTGAAGTCTGGCGGGGAATTTTTGTGTATGACTGCTCCTTTCACAGACTTTTAATCATCCTAATTTTAGCAATATCCCTTTACCGAGAGGGTAACACTCAGTTTTAAATTGAGGAGAATTCTACAAATTATATTAGCATTATTTCTCTGTTTTCCTTTCTGGTTGCTTAGGATTTAGTTTTCTTGATTCTATTACATCTTTTCAACTAGTTATTTTCAATTTTCAGCTTCCAAAATTTTGTTGCTCTCTTCCTGTTCTTTTAGATATGATTATTATTCTAAACCAGAAGCACGTTTTGAAAGAAAATGGCCTGTGGCTGTGGGATATATAGGTGCATCGCTCTTTCCTACCACCTTGACCGCAACATACAACTTCCAGAAGGGCCTGCCACCACGAGTCCTTGTTAATACCGACGTAGTCCCTTTCATTAGTGACTTCACTGCTTTTCAAAATATAGTCCTGTTTATTCTAAATATGCTTGACAATGCAGATTAACTTACAGGTAAGAATCTTAATACTTTAAAAAATCAATATTGGTTTGAACAGAGAGAGTAAGAAATAACAATAAATCAGAGATATAGACATCACAACACTCCAAAAAGAAAGTTATGATTTCTTGTGGACATCCATTCCATTCCTTTAGCAATGATCACTCTTGATATATGGCAGAACCATTTAATGAGCATACATTTTGTTCCTTCCACTAGTGGCCTGTCCTTTCATCTGGAGTCCATATTGAACCTTGAAGTTGGCAAAGTAACTGAAGCACAGTTTTTGTTCTACACACCCACACATAATGCTTATTTTGCTTATCAAGTCTTTTTAAAAGAAATTTCCACTCTGCTTTGAAATTTAAAGAAAATAAATTCCAAAAGAAAACCTGCCACGATTAATGAAATTTCTAGCAATTTGACTTATCTGAGTTCCCTCAATCCAATACTATTAGTCATAAAAGAAGCCTTTTGCTCCAGCCCTTCAAATGCCAGAACTTCTAGCAGAGTGAAAAATAAGATTCTATAATTACAAGTTTGAAAATTACCGTGTCATCCCCATTTTCCATATATGCATTGAAGCATTGAGCCAAACTTAAAACATAATTATACTTATTAGTGTTTTACAAAGCACTGGATCTGAAAGATATAAATGAAGCAAATTAAACATAAATAAATTAAATATATGTTTTTTAAAAATTAGAGGAACCAAAACATCCAAACATTTGAGGGTCTTCATGCAATTGAAGTTGTTCATACTCTAGGAATGGCTCTAGTACAGCATTGTCAGTCAGTAGGCAGCTTCCCTTCACACAATGAGTAGACCAAATCTCTTTCACTCTGAAAATTTTCTTGGAGATTTTTCCCACAAAATGAGTTGCCCCAATTGATTCTGTTTAATAGATGTATAGTGTTTCATTTCATTAATTTATCATAATTAAGAACACTAGTAATGTTATTGACAATCATTTAAAAATGGCATTCCCTGTATACTTTTCTTGCATAATTTATGATTTTATCACTAAATTCATAGAAAGGACATGAAATAAAATTGGTGGGTCAGATATTGTCAGATGGTATTGATAGTAATGCAACTAATGTCATGCCATGTTTACTTTTCTTAGTATAATTTATGATTTTGCCACTAAATTAGTATAAAGGAAGTAGAACAGATGAGTCATATATTGCCAAATGTTACTCAAAAAATTTGCAGGAGTTTACTGTAATAATTTTATATCTTTTACAGGTTAACTTTGTACAGAAAAATTTCATGAAGACAGAAGTTACAGGGAAGCTAATTCTAGAGGTTTTTGCACAATTGCAAAGGTTTTTGAAATAGTTCTTGAAATGCTTAATTCAAAACTTCTGGAAATGATTAATGAATTAAAAATGAACAACTCTACCTTGACAACCAGTAATTTAAAAAAATTAATATGATCATAATCATGTAGTTTTATTATTTCTGATGTTTTTAACTTATGTTTGTTAAGATTTTGTTTATGCATTACTAATTTAAAATTCTAATTAATATGGTGATTATTTTGCTCAGTTAATAATTCTTGGTTTTTGAATTCATTAATGTTTAAAATGTTTAGGATCAAAGGAGACTGTATTAAGCTACCAAAAAATCATGGATAGATTAGGAAATAAATATTACACTGGTATGGCTTTTTCATTGTTATCCTATCTAATCTAGTTTCATTACATTTACAATAATATACCTTACTGATTTATAATCGAATCTAGGTTATTTTTAAATAAAAGTTTAAATTTTTAAAATTTGTAAAACTGAACTGGCAAATAGAACACATTAACTGATTTGTCATTTTTTATGTGTTTTTACTGAACCCAAGTTTACATGATAACCCAAGTTTACATGATAGAGTTCCCCTCCTTTGACCCACACTTGGTAATGAGTGCCTCAGGGTCAAGTTTGTCAGAGTTGCTCTCTTTATTATAGGAGAGAGATTGCACTGGCCAGGAGGTGGTGATTTACAGAGCTGATGTGAAACTTCCATATGAATATTTTCCCAGGGCCTCATCCACAGACTAAATCTATCCTCTAACTGTTGGGAAATGAAATTGGATAAATTGGTTTGAATTCCATGGGTATTGGAGTAGGAGAGATGTATTTTAAGTCTCAGCCCTGTTGTTTGCTAGTTGAATGAGCTTGGGCAATTTTTCTAGTGTCCTCTGTGCTTCACTTTATTTATTGTTAAAATGAAGATTATCAAACCTACTTTGCAATATTATTTTGAGGAGTCAATAAAAATTTAGATATAAAGTATCTAGTGTAATACTTTCCCCAACATATAGTAGGCATCTACAAAAGGCAGGAATTGTCACAATAATTGCGCTTGAATATGGATGGATGTTCTATTGCTGGGACAGGAAAAGCATCTGTGATGAGCCAGGACAATAAATAAATTTTCACTGAATCCACGGACATACAGAATGTTTCCTGGTAGCTGTAGATAACAGAGGCAGTGTAATAAATAAATACCCTCCCAAATCTCCTTCCCAAACCATGTGAAATAACTATGCATCTATGAAATGTCTATACACAACTAAACTCTCATTATTACTGGAAGATAGACAATGCAGAAACAACAAAATAACTTGGATTAAAAAGAAAAATAAACAAATATCAGTGCCCGAGTCCCATTGGCTTCTAGTTCATCCCAGAAAGCAAAGGTAGACTGAGAAAAACTTCAGGTGAACAAAGGAGCCTGAGTGTGGAATGGAGTGACCACTGGAAAGATTAAATCCAAACCTATTCTGAAGATACTAAAAAGCAATGGGCAGATAGAGCACTTCAGACACAACTGCAGGGGGCAGATTTCAAGGTAGGAGCATCTTAAAGGGCCAGGTCTGTGACTTAATTATTTTTTATTTCTTTCCATCTCAAAGCTTCCTTTATTTGACTAACAGTAGAAACTATTTTTTCCCATTTAGTTTTTTTTTTTTTTTTGAGACAGAGTCTCACTCTGTTGCCTGGGCTAGAGTGCCATGGCATCATCCTAGCTCACAGCAACCTCAAACTCCTGGGCTCAAGCAATCCTCCTGCCTCAGCCTCCTGAATAGCTGGGACTACAGGCATGCGCCACCATGCCCGGCTAATTTTTTCTATATATTTTTAGTTGTCTGATTAATTTTTTTCTATTTTTTAGTAGAGACAGGGTCTCGCTCTTGCTCAGGCTGATCTCGAACTCCTGAGCTCAAACAATCCACCCGCCTCGGCCTCCCAGAGTGCTAGGATTACAGACGTGAGCCACCGCGCCCGGCCCCCATTTAGTCTTTATTAGTATGTATTCATGAGATACAAAGTGCAATTTTGTTACATCAGTATATTGCATTGTGGTGAAGTCAGGGCCTTAAGTGTATACATCATTGAAGCAACACATTGCATCAGCCAAGCGACCTCCCATCATCCACCTCCCATCCTTCTGTGTCTCCAATGTCTATCCTTCCACACTCTGCTTCCATATGTACATATTATTTAACTTCCTTTTATACATGAGAACATGTGGTGTCTTTCAGTAGCTGAGTTGTTTCACTTAAGATAATGGTCTTCAGTTCCATCCATGTTTCCACAAAGATGATTTCATTCTTTTTTTTACAGCTGAATAGTATTCCATTGTGTGTACATACCACAATTTCTTTATCCAATCTTCCGTTGATGGACACCTAGGTTGATGTCACATTTTTGCTATTGCGAATAGTGCTGTGATAAACATATAAGTGCAGGTGTCCTTTTTATATGTTGATTTTTTTTTCCTTTGGGTTAGATATCCAGGAATGGGATTGCTGGATTATATGATGGTTCTATTTTTAGTTCTTTGTGAAATCTCCATACAGTTTTCCATAGAATTTGCACTAATTTATGCTCCCACGAACAGTGTAGAAGTGTTCCCTTTTCTCCACATCCCCATCAACATTTGTTCGTTTTTGTCTTTTTAACAATAGCCACTCTGGTGTAAGAAGATATCTCATAGTGGTTTTATAATAATTTGCATTTCTCTGATGATTAGTGATATTGAACATTTTTTCACATACTTGTTGGCCATTTATTTGTCTTTTGAAAAAATGTCTATTCATGTCCTTAGTCCACTTTAGAATGAGGTTAACTGTGTGGTTTTGTTGTTGTTGAGTTGAGT
>NW_012152840.1:3224380-3225604 GCF_000956105.1 Propithecus coquereli
AATCCAATCATCTATGAAGCTTTGTTTAGAGGTGCAAAGAGAGGACAGATATCAGACTCTGACATCTGTTAGAGTGTATAGATTGAAAGGTACCCAGTTTCTCCTTGTACTAGTCTTTTTTTGAGGAATCTACTACAGTACAAACCACATTGAATCAAGAAACTACTGGTAAAATTGGCAAAATGATTGATAGTGAACATTAAATATGTTAAATTATGTATGTAGGCAAAATATGAGAACAAGTGTGAAGAATAATTTTAAATGCCATATTTTGATATATTATCTTTAATACAACTAATGAAGGAGAAGCACACCTGAGAGGGGAGATTAGAAAATTCTCATTGATCAATGAAATCATCACATAGTTGGGAGTTAAATGGTGTCATTTAAAACTGTCAAGCCAAGTATTACAAGGTTAAGTTGGAAAGGCATTAAAAGGGTATTTTATAAATGTAACCACTAGAACATAATGAAAACACTTTAAAAACCAAAAGATAAACATAAACGTATAAGGGAGGAAGAGAATGAGAGAGAGAGATCACAAGAGAAAAAATATTTCAAAGTTATGAACAAACGTATACACATCAATAAAAGTTGAGACTTTTCATAAAATTAGGAAAGCTTTTTCAATTTGACTTACAGAGCAAAATCTAGCTCAATGATGCATATCAGAGAAACCCTTAAGCTCCACCAGGGCATCTCAAAGGCAACTGTACCATGGAATAACAGGCTGGATTTTCTCTTCTTTAGCTCTTCTTTTAAACAGATAACCATCAGAACAGACATCTTTCCTCTTTCTGAAATAAGAGTAATATTATGTTTATCTAGATAGAGTTATAATATTTAACATATTTATGGTACTTCATAACATTCAATGTGATTTTATTCATTTGGTAAATGTTTATATGTAGCACCTATTAATACGCCAAACACTGAGGTATGTACTGTTATATAAGAACAAATCAGTTTGTTTCTTGCTCATAGGTGAGCTACGCACATTTGCAAACAAATTTATCCAGGTCAATGATATCAGTGATAACATTTGGAAGTATAAAAAGCTATATATACTGTAGTGGAACTCAGACAGATGAAAATTTGTTATAAAATATTTTATCTGAAATGAAATGATAAGTACATGTTCAACAGAAGAGCAAAGGGAAGGAAACAGCATTTTTTCCTCTATCTTTTTTATTGACACAAAGTAGTTGTACATATTCATGGGGT
>NW_012152840.1:3225654-3227195 GCF_000956105.1 Propithecus coquereli
CATTCTATAGGTTGTCTGTTCATTCTGCTGATTATTTCTTTTGCAGAAGGTTTATAGTTTCATTAAGTCCCATTTGTTTACTTTTGTTTTTGTTGCCTGTGTTTTTGTGGTCTTGGTCATGAATTCTTTGTCTAGACCAATGTCCAGAAGAGTTTTCCCCAAGTTTTCTTCTGCTATTTTTATAGTTTTAGGTCTTACATACAAGCCTTTAATCCATCTTGAGTTGATTTTTATATATGGTGAGAGATAGGTGTCCAATTTCATTCTTTTGCATATGCAATCCAATTTTCCCAGTACTGTGTATTGAAAAGGGTATCCTTTCCCCAGTGTATATTCTTGTCAACTTTGTCAAAGATTAGTTGGCTCTAAGTATGTGACTCTATTTCTGGGTTCTCTATTCTGTTCTATTGATCTATGTATCTATTTTTATACCAGTCCCATGCTGTTTGGGCTGTAATTGCCTTACAGTATAATTTAAGTTAGACAATGTGATGTCTCCAGCTTTCTTCTTTTTGCTCAAGATTGCTTTGTCTATTTGGGCTATTTTTTGTTCCATATGGACTTTAGAATTGTTTTTTTCTAATTTTGTGAAAAATGACTCCGGTATTTTGTTAGGGATTGCATTGAACCTGTAAATTGCTTTAAGCAGTATGGTCACTTTAAAGATATTAATTCTTGTGGTCCATGAGCATGGGATATTTTTCCATTTGCTTGTGTCATATACAATTTCTTTCATTGGTGTTTTGTAGTTTGTCCTGTAGACATCGTTCATCTCCTTGGTTAATTATATTCCTAGGTATTTTTTTTTTTGAAGCTATTATAAATGGGGTTGCCCTCGTGATTTGGTTTTTGGCTAGATTGCTATTAGTATATAAAAACGCTACTAATTTCTGTATGTTCATTTCATATCCTGAAGTGTTACTGAATTCATTTATCAAATTTAGGAGTTTTTCGGTGAAGTCTTTAGGGTTTTCAAGACATAAGATCATATCATCAGCAAACAGGGACAACTTGACTTCCTCTTTTCCAATTTGGATGCCTTTTCTTCTTTTCTTTTCCTATTGCTCTGGTGAGAACTTCTAATACTATGTGGAATAAGGGTGGTGAAAGTGGGCATCCTTGCCTTGTTCCAGTTCATAGGAGGAATGATGCTTTCAACTTTTCCCCGTTAAGTATGATGCTGGCTGTGGGTTTGTTGTATATGGCATTTATTATTTTGAAGTATATTCCTTCTATGCCTAGTTTGTTGAAGATTTTTATCATAAAGTGATGCTGAATTTTACTGAATGCTTTTTCTGCATCTATTGAGATGATCATATGACTTTTGTACTTAATTCTGTTCATGTGATATGTCACATTTATTGATTTGCATATGTTGAACCATGCTTGCATCCCTGGTATAAACTCATTTGATGATGGTGTATTATCTTTTTGATGTGCTGTTAGATTCAATTTGCTAGTATTTTATTGAGAATTTTTATGTCTATGTTCACGAGGGATACTGGTCTGCAGTTTTCTTTTTTTGTTGTGTCCTTCTCTGG
>NW_012152840.1:3230930-3231313 GCF_000956105.1 Propithecus coquereli
ATCAAATAATGGTAATTAGCATATTTATCACCTTCAACATTTATCATTTCTTTGTTGTGAGAACAAAGTCCTCTCTTCTAGCTATTTGGAATATACATTACGGTTTGTTAGCTATAGTCACCCTACTGTTCAATAGAGTGCCAGAACTTATTCTTCCTAACTGTAACATTATACCCACTGACCAACATCTACCCATCTTCCTCTCCTCCCTATTCTCTTCAGTCTCGCATAACCACCACTCTACTTTCAACTTTATGGAATAATTTTTTAATATTCCACATATGAGTGAGATCATGTGGTATTTGTTGTTCTGTGGTTGGGTCTTTTCACTTAACATGATGTTCTCCAGGCTCATCCATATTGTCACAAATGACAGGATTTCA
>NW_012152840.1:3233033-3240243 GCF_000956105.1 Propithecus coquereli
GCTTTCTCTGCATCTATTGTGATAATTATGTTTTTAACCTTTATTCTGTTAATATAATGTATCAAATTTATTGATTTGTATTTATTAAATCCACCTCACATTTCTGGGATGAATCACATTTGATCATGGTGAATGATCTTTTCAATGTACTATTGAATTCTTATTTTTAGTATAATATTTTGTTGAGGATTTTTGTATCTATGCTTGTCAGGGATATTGTCCTGTAGGGTTTCTACTGCAAAGTCTGCTTCCAGGCATACTGGAATTTCCTTATGTATTATTTGCATATATTTTTTTTTGCTGTTTTCAGGGTAATCTCTTTGTCTTTGACTTTTGAAAGTTAGATTACAGTATGTCTTGGGTTTGTCTTATTTGGCTTGAATCTGATTATTGACCTTTGACCTTCTTGTGCATGGTTATTTGCATCTTTCTCTAGGTTTGTAAAGTTTTCTGTTATTATTTCTTTCAGTAAGCTTTCTACCCCTTTTTAATTCTCTAGTCCTTTTTTAATGGCAATCATACGTATATATGCTTTTTTGGTGATGTCCCATAGATCTCATAATTTTTATTCATTCCTTCTCATTCTTTTTTCTCTTCTGTGCATTTTTGAATAGTCTTCCTTGAGTTCACTGATTCTTTCTTCTGCTTAATCAGTTCTACTATTGATATCCTCTACTGCATTTTTCATTACATTTATTGTATTTTTCACCTCCAGGATTTCTGTTTAATTTTTTTTGTTATTTCAATTTTTCTGTTAAATTTCTCTGACAAATTTATGATTTGTTTCTCTGTGGTTTCTTGAAATTTGCTGAGTTTTCTTAAAACACTTATTTTGTATTCTTTGTCTCCCAAATCATTTATCTGTATATCTGTTTGGTGAGGCCATATTTCCAAGTCTATTCTTATATATTGTAGATATATGTCTCTGTCTTTGAATTGACTAATTAAGAATTTATTCCAGTTTTCACTGTCTGGGTTTGTGACCATTATGTTTCAGTGGGCTTGTTTAGAAATTGAGTGAACTAACTATTGTATTCTTTTTTAATCACTAGAAGGCACCACAAGACCATGTTAGATACAAGTCTCACAATGACTCTTTCCTTACCCAATGTTTAACCTGGATGGGTCCCCCAAACTGCTGTTGCTGTGGGAGTAAGATGGCTAAAGACATCTACTGTGCTATCTTGCTCCACATCCCTAGTTAGAAATAGTATTTTTGAAAGGTAAATAATTTGTGCAAAAGTATGGAGATACAAAAGATCACGATAAAGTCCAAGAAGTATTTTGACATATGTGAGTATATTTGCAGAAATTGTAAATAAGACTGTAAAGTAAGTGGTTGACCAGATCATGAAAGCTGACATATAGCCTAATGAGGAAAAGGGAAGGAGTGAGTTTCGATGATGGGGCCAATATAAGCCAATACATTACATTTAGCCAATACACCATAAATTTCATTCACATCAGAGGATGGTAATCTATGGCTCAGGGCCAAATCTAGCCAGCCACCTGTTCTCATAAATAAAATTTTACTGTAAAATGCCATCCTTATTCATTTATACATTGTCTGTTGCTTTTTTGCCCCATAAAGTCCAAGTAGAATAGTTGTGATAGAGACCTAATAACCCATGTGCTTAAAATATTACTATTTGGCCCTTTATAGAAAAAGTTGGATGATCTCCTGTGTAAATTAATAAGCCTGTAAGAATACCCAGAAAGTTTTTTCTGGAAAGAAAGGATGGGGCTTGTCCAATCAGATACTAAAGTTTACTGTACAGTCACATTTTTTAAACACACAAGCACTGAGTGATACATGAAATGGATATAACTGCCTCATTGGAGTAGAATTTAAAAAACAGAATATTTGGATTAAAAATAATGTAGAGGAGGTTCTTCTATTTTTTAAAAAATTAGTATATGATAAATGTGGTACTTTAGAACAATGGGGGGAAAATTATTAAACTTACGCAATTGGGTCCATTAACTAACATCTGGAAAAGGAAATAAAGTTTCATCTTTTTCTTAACTTTATACCAAAACAAATTTCATAAACTTAGTCATTATATTTTTGATAATATAATTTAAAGAGGTATAAATACCCATATTAGACCTTACATAGGAAAGATATTTTGTAGCAATTTTATTAAATGCCTTTTAATGAATTAGTGGTGCAAGAAATAATGATATATCCATGCTATGGAATTTTATATAACTATTTTAAAAATGTAATAAAATTATACATGGATTGATAGATAGCTGATAGAAAGTTAATAGATTGTTGATAGTTATTTGATCTGAAAAAGGAAGGACGTGTGTGCAATAAATCTCTCAGGAAACTTTCAGACCTGGGGAGTGACACCTCCCAGGGCTAGCAAGTTACTGAGGGTGTTGAATAGCTGGCCTGAAACATGCCTTTCATGTGCACACAGGCTGATCCAAGGCCATGCTCTCCCCAACACTCCTGTGTAACTCTCACACACTAAACAAATGTTTCCCCTGCCCTATATCATTCCAAGGCCAAGTAGGTACCAAGCAACTAGAGAACATCCTTATAATTCCAAGCTTGCTGGAATTATTCCAACTGGACAATCCTAAACTGTTTTCTCTGCCCTACTCGCCGTTCCTGTGGAAACCCCAATAAAAGTTCTGGCCTGTGCCTTCCCTTTGTTCCCGTTGTATGCCTCCTGTCCATCCTGATATTTCCTTGTGAACCTGTTCCCTTCTCTTGAGAAATGTAAGCAATAAATTCTTCTTCCAATGGCATTAGTCTCTCTGTGTCATCACTCAAACATACCTCTATAACTTAAATCCCAGGTGTAATTTTAGGACAGAGGTTGCCCAGCAGGTAGAAACTCTCCAGCCATTCTGGTTGGACAAGGCTGAGTACCAAACATGGGGCAGATGCCCCGTGTTGCAGCAGAGGCACAAACACCCAGGGAAGTAGGTAAGAGGTATAAGGAGTGGCTGAAAGTAAGCTATAAAGTTGCACCTGCATGAAGCAGTTCAAAGCCTGTGCGGAACTGGTCACAGCACCAGTGGCTACAGTCAGAAGAAAGGCCAGGAGGATTCAGGATTGATGTACACGAGGTGGCTAATTAAGAACCTCTACACTATAATCTGATTTGTGGGCCCAGCCATTCCCTGCATGTATTTTGTGTTTATTCTAATCACCATGAGTTTCCAGAAAACTATCAGGAAAACATGTCCAAGCCTCAGACCTAATTCAACAGATATTTTTTGAGCAGCAACCTCATTCCTGGTGCCGCATCAGTACTGGCCTACAGTGATGAACAAGGTAGAAAAGATCTCTGAGATACTGAACAAAGAATGACTATAAAAACCTAATTTCTGATGAAGTAAATAATTTTAATGTTTAATAGAAGAATTTTACCCTCAATTTAACTTCTTGTTGCAAGTTATTTCTTATGATTACATAGGGATGAACCAAAGATAAGCAATGCTAGAATCCTGCAAAGAAGGAAGGACCATTTTAATGTCAGTGAATCCTATCAGTGGGGTAGGGTGTGTTATGTGTATGTTAGTAGGTCAGTGAAAAATTTGCTGTTTTTGTTGTCATGAATTATAACATTTTTACTAACATTACCTTAAAGCAGAAGTGGCAAACTTTTTTTGTAAAGGGCCAGATAGGAAATATTTTAGGTTTTATGTGCAACTCCATAATTGTATCACGAAAGTAGAAATAGACAAACTTATGGATGTGGCCAAGTTCCAATAAAACTTTATTTGTAACCAGTAACAGGCCAGATTAGGCCCATAGCTTGATGCTCTGTGCCCTAAGGTCTTTTAGACAATATTGACAATACTGATATTTTGGATTCAGCTTGGCCTATTTAAGAACATATTACCATGTAATTCTAGATTCAGTAGAAAATTTCATTTTATTATTCATTTCTCTTGGAAAAGATAGTTTACATCATTCATTTTTTATAAATTTGAATCAACCTGAATTCAAATCATTAGAATTTCCCTACTGATAAAGTCCTGGGTTCAAGACCCAAGGATACAGGGCCTGAATATGACTGAGGAAGAACTATCAGAACGGAGGATAAGCAGGAAAACAGAGAATGATCTTGACTACCTGCTCCAGGCTAGCAAGCATCAAATATTAATAACAAGTAACAAATTTCTAACATTGGAAGAAGAATAAAAGCATGGAGAGAAACTATCTTTGAGGCATAGCCTGATGCAAAAAAACCCCTAAAGCTGAGGGTGGAAAAGGACTATTAGAAAAATCCTCCAGCAACCCAGTTTTCACCCTAAGCACAAGAGAACACCAGAGGACTATTAAGCCAGTGATGCACTAAGGGTAACAAGA
Source organism: Propithecus coquereli (assembly GCF_000956105.1). Classification (NCBI taxonomy): domain Eukaryota; kingdom Metazoa; phylum Chordata; class Mammalia; order Primates; family Indriidae; genus Propithecus; species Propithecus coquereli. The sequence goes on from NW_012152840.1 coordinate 3,237,370, forward strand.
GCAACAAAACACAAAGCCAGCTCAAATCTCCACTAGATAGTCTCACCCCTTCAACTAAAAGCCTATCGGAATAAGATACCAGCCCACTTACCAGCATAACTATTCTTTACATTGGTTTTTACTGTTTTACATGTGTTGATTGGCTTTCAACCAAAAATTATAGGTCACACACAAAAAGTTAAAAAAAACAAAAAACAAAAAAACCACTGTCAAGAGACAAAGAAGTTAGCAGAATCAGAGTCATATATGACTGCAGTCCTGAACCCCCGGCTGTGGACTGGTACCGGTCTGTGGCCTGTTAGGAAGCGAGCCATATAGGTCTCCCTTCCCCCACCTCCACCTCCCGCTCTCCCCGCTACCTCCCTCCGTGGAAAAAATGTTTTCCATGAAACCAGTCCCTGGTGCCAAAGAGGTTGGGGACTGCAGATATATGACACAAATGTTGAAACTATTTGGCAGGGAATTTAAATTAACTATGATTAAAATATTAAAGGTTGTAGTGGAAAAGGTAGAGAGTTGCATGAATAAATGGGAAATTTCAACAGATAGATAAAAACTGTGAGACATAATCAAAGGGAAAATATTAAAAATTAACAATAAAACCCCCATGTGGTAATAGAGGTGGGAAATGCCTTTGATGCGCTTATCCGCAGACTCTGCACAGATGAGGAAAGATCAGTGAACTCAAAGATAGGTCAACAGAAATCAATCAAAATAAAACTAAAGAGAAAAAATAGTAAAAAATCAGAACATAGAATAAAGGAGCCATGGGATAATATCAAACAATCTAACATTGGTATAATTGGACTCTCACAAGGAGAAAGGAGAGAAAAAAGGGCAGAAATATTTGAAAAAATATTGGTGAAGAATTTTCCAAAAGTAATGAAAGATATCAATCCTCCAGAGCTAAGAATCTCAGAGAACACCAAGCAGGATACATACCTCCCCAAAACACAACTAGGTACATTATACTCAAACTGATGGAATCCAAAGATAAAAAGAAATTACTAAAGGTTGCCAGATTAAAAAGGCAAGTTACGCAGAAGAATAAACGTAAAGATTCTAACAGATATCTCATCAGAAATTATAGAGATCACTATACTATAGAGTAGAATCTATGCACTAAGAAAAGGAAAGAAATATTAGATGAATGAAAAATAATTTTTCAGTGAAAAAAAAGAAAACAAACATCGCCACAGCTGCTACCATTACCATCATCACTACCAACAACAACACAATTAGTTTCTTATAGGAATTGTTACAAAAAAATGTTTAAAAAATTTCTTCAGGCAGAAGAAATTTGATACCATACAGAAACTAAAAAAACAAAAAAAGAGAGGAATGCTAGATATAATAAAAAGCAAAGCAAATATAAAATGTACATACTTATTAATGATTTTTTTCTAAAAGGCAATTGATTATGTAAAGAAAATATAATAGCAATATGTTCATCCCATATTTAAAAGTAAAATGTATAATGAAAGGACAAAAAAGAGGAAAAAATGGGAGTATTCTGTTGTAATATTCTAGTACTACACATAAAGTGACACAATATTATTTAATGATAAACTGTAGTTAAAGTTTTATGTTGCAATTTCTGGACCACCAGTATGTGTTTTTTAAAGTGACTTGAATGACAGTAAGCTAATAGAGATAAAACGAAATTCTAAAAATCACTTCAAAGTAAGGAAAAAAGGAAAAGATGGTAATAAAAGGACATTCCTCCTTTTTGTTGGTAAATTTAAACTAAAAATTACATTAAAAATAAATGGCCCAAATCTGTAAGTTAAAGACTGCGATTGTTTGAATAAAAATATCAAGACTCAGTTATACACTGTACACATAAGATAGGGATAAACAGAAAGATAAGATAGGATGTTCAGGAGATTAATTTTGTGAGAATCTCAGTCCCTAAAATTTTCCACTTAGTAAGTTTATTTTCCTAAAACAGTAGTGCAAATATGAGAACACAGAAAACATGAAAAGCATTTTCAAAGTTTTCTTTCAGAGATTTTCAGGTTATATATCTTGCAAATTTAACTATGATTATAAAGTTTAAAATTAATTTGTCTAGAACAAAAATTCACCTTGGAATTTTGCATTATTTGATCAGGATCTCAGGTGTGCATGCGCATCTATGAATAGTTTGTACATAATAGTTTAGTCCATATATTCCTTCCTGAAAACAGCCCGCATATTCTCTGAATAAAATCTGCTATTATTGTCCATTGTTTTACTCTGTGATTGTACACGTATTAGTCCTTGTCCCCAGCTCATTGGAGCCAGTGTGCGCAACTAACATAGGGAAACTAATGCAGAGGCTACATTCTACCAGACAAAATCTATTTCCAGGGAATCTGTATTTTGATAAGGATGAGTTAGTTAGTTTTGGGTTGTGAGCCCATAACTTATTAACTGATGTAGACTCTAGAGACTTGGAGAGAAAGGATGAGTCATATTCAAATGAAGCAAAGGAAGCTAGTCTACACATATCAAGAGAAGAATAAATGTAATGTACAGAGAGAAATGAAAATGAGTTCTCATAAAGCCCCCAAAATACAAAGCGTATTTTATTTGGTTCCTGATGATTTTTCAGCTCTGTGTTCTAGCATCCAATGAAAACTATTTGCCCTTTCATCTTATTGTTTCCATGCAATATTTCTGTAGTCTTCATATAAATTTTCTCTCTTTTTAGATTTTTTAAAAAAAATTTTTTAGGGACAGGGTCTAACTATTGCCCAGGCTGGTCTCGAACTCCTGGCCTTAAGGCAATCCTCCAGTCTTGGCCTCCCCAAGTGCTAGGATTAGGGGCATGAGCCACCATACCTGACAATTCTCTCCCTTTTAAAAAATTTGCTTTACCTAGTCACCTCC
>NW_012152840.1:3240936-3244890 GCF_000956105.1 Propithecus coquereli
AAGGAAGAGAAAATATCTTCACTATTTATTAAGTGGAAGTGGATCATTATAAAGGTCTTCATCTTTATCATCTTCATGTTGAGTAGGCTAAGAAGGAAGAAGAGGAGGAGGGGCTGGTCTTGCTATCTCAGGGGTGGCAGAGGCAGAAGAAAATCGGTGTATAAGTGGATCTGTGCAGTTTAAACCCATGTTGTTTAAGGGTCAACTGTATGTTACTTTGTAATGAGACACTCAGAAATTTATCATATGTTTATGACACTGCAACTATATTACTGTGCCATTTTATTATATCTATCCTTGAATATATACAAAGCAAAGATAATCTTATGAATGGTGTGATAGCAGAAATAATGGCCCTTCCAAAGATGCACATGTCTGAATAACCAGAACGCTTGAATAAATTAATTTGCATGGCAAAAGGGACTTTGAAGATGTGATTAAGTTAATATATTATAGTGGGAGATTGTCCTGGATAATCTAGTTTGGCCAATTATAATGGTGATGGTCATTATTAGTGAAAAGTGGAGGCAGAATAGTCAGAATTAGAGAAACATCTAAAGATGTTACACTATTGGCTTTGAAGATGAAGGAAGGGGTCATGAACTGAAGAAAATACATGGCTTCTGGAAGCTGCAAAATGCAAGAGAATTGATCCTTCTCTGGAGCCTGTAGAAGGAATGCGGCCCTGTCAATTCTTGATTTTCATCCAGTGAACCCATTTCAGACTCGGGACCACCAGACTGTAATACAATAAAGGTGTATCATTGTAAGCCTCCAACTGGGTAGTAAGTTGTTACTGCAGCAAAAGGAAACCAATACAAATGGTTCAAAGTTATTAACAAATGGAAAAGGTTTCTCTGAATGGTGAAGTTGCTGGAATTCATTATGGGTATGTTTCATGGTTTTGGATTCCTGGAGTTGAATGCTATAGCTATAGTAATAATCAATTTTTGATCCAACAGAGTTATCTCATTGATGTCTTGGCTGCTCACTACCTTCTGACTATTGATCCAGTCACTTTTTATAATCGAAATGATGTTGACTCTTCAATAATTTTAATGTTTTCAATAAGTATGTTAAAGTACAGGAAAATTTACTAAGTTGCTTAGGTTTAACCAGCTGACACCAGCTGGAAAATAGCAGAAAATTGGATGCAGACTCAAATCTTTCTGATCTTGAAGTTCATGTTATTTTATCACACTATCTACTCTTTGGCTCAATTTGTCTGTTTTTTTTTTTTTCCAAATAGTTTGTTAGTGGATATATTTTGCCTATGGATAGGGCTCTAGGCAAATCTATGTGAATAAGCTTCATAAAAGCTATTGAAGAAAAGTCACCAAGAGGACAAACAAGAGGGAGAGCCACCTTCTTTCCAGTACAGGTTTCTTCTTCAAAAAAGAGAAATTTTGCCCTCTGTGACCCTGAAGTACTTCATAAAAAGTATGCACCAAAAGAAAAAAAGATATTCATAACATAATTTTTGGAACTTTGAGATAATTTACAACCTCTCAAAATACTGATAAATCAAGCAGTACCTTCTAAACTAACCATTCATTTTGAAGTGTTTTAGAAATCCAAATTAATCATCCAAATTTTTATTTAAAATCTGCCTTTTGACTCTTGACCATAAAATATATTCCTCCAAATTTTATGAAATTAATTTAGGCAGAATAACATCCAAAAGCCCAATAAAATTTTGGCTTTTCTTAATTTATTAGCACTTGTCAGTTATTCAACTGAATCTACATTGGATAGTAAACATTTTAGTCATTGTTGTTAATTTAAAAATGATTCATTAGGCAAATTAACAGCAACATTGATTCAAAATTTAAAATGCAGGCACAGATAATGACAAAATTATATAAATATAATGTTGAGTACAATTCCTTGAGAAATTACCTTTGTGGATTTTTATTTCATTATAGATTTCCAGAAACATTTAATTCAAAAAATGAAGGATAAATTCCAAAATCGCTAGAAAAAGTTTTCTTGCAATTTTTAACTGCATTAACATTTTCCACACAATGAAAGACAATGTTCCTAGAAAAATAGTAAAGATATTTAAAAATTATAGGTTAAGCTGTTATTTTGATCCTAAATGATGACATTATTTAAAACAAAATTCAATTAAATTAGTATTAAATTAAACACAGGTTCATATACATTCGTTACTAAAACATACAATGTTCTGCTATTTTAAATTGTTATCCCTTCATTTTCAAACTTGTAAGATACATACGTAATTAAAGAAAGTAAATGATGATAAATACAGTGATAATTAAAGAAATTAAAACCTATAAAAAGTGAAGTATCATTGTTCACATATCAGACTGTTAAAAATTAAAAAGTGTGCTAATACTCACTTTTCCTGTCTATGCAGAAACATAAACTTTAATAAAAGTCTGTGTTGTTTTATTTTTGTTTGGCAAGAAGATCTCTATAACATACTCTTTAATTACCATTGGGCAATACTGGATCCATTAATTCATTTTTAATATTTTATCTGTCATTATTCTGACAAGTTAAGCTAATAAAAGTACAGATTGAATGCCACTTTTGCATTGCTCAAACCTTGAAAGAATACAAATTCACTCAATAGAAAGCTAGTATTAATATTACTTAATGAGAATGATGTGTGTCAATATTTGCTGACTTACTAATATACCAAAGATACATGGTTAGTTAAGTATGTGTAGCACAGAGAAGTGCCATACATATAATCTCTTTTATGCAAACAACAAAGTTTTAAATCAAATAATTTATTCATTTATTTTTATTCATTAGGGCATACAAGTTTCGTTATAGGAATGAGCCCAAAACCTTAAAGAAAATATCAGTCAAGAATCAAGGTATGGAGGTTAGAAAATGATATTGAAAAGGGTAGGTTTTATTTGCATTTAATAACTTTCTGTAGCTATTAAATTTGTAGTAATAACATATATAGAATATATATTTAAAATAAGTAAAATTATAGCCATAAAAATTAAATGTTATTAAAATATGGAGAAAAAATATTTAGTAATAGTGTGGATTTTAAATACAAGAAATGTGTCAGGATGGATTAATCAGTTAATGTGTAAGAGGGAAAGAGACAGAACAGTTAGGCCTCGGCCTACACTAACAGTAAGCCAGGGCAGCTGTCCTAGATAAGTGGTCTGTTTTGCAGACTAACCTTTCCCTTGTAATCAGTGTTTTCAGCACTGTTTCTGAATTCTGAGCATCAACAGAAGCATGCAATTACTAGAGGTGGTGAGGATGCCAGGTACCTAGTTTAACGACATTCCAATTTGTCCTTTTATTTCTTTTTATCGTTTCCTGCAGAGTTAATTAAAAAGTCACTAACAAATCCAAAGCTAATTTTAGTAAAACTGGAGTTTACAAAAGTCTAGAAATTTGTTAGATACAATCTTTAAATGTAATCGATTCTAACCATCCATTCAATCCTTCACTCTTTATGTGCCAGGAAATTAGAGTTTGTTTATATCATCTGGGCCTAGAGTGTACTGCCTATATCTGACGATGTGGCAAAAATGGCTGGCAGAACACCAGATTTTGTGATTCTCCTATCAGTGAGGCTCCAACAAAAATTACCTTTTCCAAGTTGCACCATCCCCATTTACTGGGGCTGTGTGACTGCTCTTGCCAATGGTATATGAGATAAAGTTATGTTTGTCACTTCTGGTCCTAGACCTTTAAAAGAGAACTACCTTCTTTAAGCTCTCTAATACTTTTTACTTTGCAGGAGGAATACCATGGTGAAGCTGTAAAGATTGGTGGAGCCACAGATAGAAGGATTCTGGGTCCCTGAATTACCATGGAGGAAAGTTTCCTGTCAATTGATTAAACATCCTGAATCATCCTGTGAGCCAGAAATAGAATCCTATTGAGTTATGCTACTAAAATTTGAAGATTTATTTATTAAAACAGCAAGTATTACCTTAAGTAACACACATA
>NW_012152840.1:3255715-3256545 GCF_000956105.1 Propithecus coquereli
TTTCCCCCAGGGTCATGGTGTTTTATTAAAACAAAATGATCCTTTTCAATTTGTTATTTTTTATTGTTTTCTGTGTATGAATTATATGTGATGCAATCCACGTTTTTAGAATTAAATCGTCAATATTAATTGTAACAATAAGAACATCAACAAGTAAGATTTTCAGGAACCAACTGCAGGGTTTTGCTTCATGCTCCCCAGGCTCAAAACTAGCCTGACTTGAATACAACTCACATGGCAGTCAACATGTTAAAGCAAGTGCTGAGGTTATTAGTTTCTTCTGATTGATATTTTCATAATTGGATATACTGATTAGTAAATTTTTAAAGTACCTATCTATAAACTCATTTCAAAACATTCAGGTTTTAAGTTCAGAAAATTTAAGTCAAACAGATTTCCTTTTGTAAAAGCAGTAATTCTGGTTTTGGTTTTGGTTTTTATAATTGAGATTCTAGGTTGAATCGATGCTTTGTGGAAAGCTCCTCAATTTAAGGTTTATTACATTGAACTCACCAGCCCACCAGCTGTCCACAGAGATGCACAGGTGGTCCCCTGAGTCATGGCCACAGTCTGTTCTTTGGGTGGGATCAGCCAATCTGCCTAGTAGAGAAAAGATGAAGAGTTGTATTTATTAGGCCCACTTCTAACCTGCATGCACAAAAACTTAACTGGACATTTATTTTTTTTCCAAGAATGCCCCAAATTCTTATTCTCTGAAAAAATTGTCATCTTTCCCATCACTTTCTTTTCTTCATGACTTTCTGCTTCCCACTTCCCTTTTCTTTAACATTCCTGCTCTCTACTCTGTCTCCTAGGGCTTAATTTGTTTA
>NW_012152840.1:3256595-3257770 GCF_000956105.1 Propithecus coquereli
TTACAAACTATTTCCTATAATTATATTTACTTGCTCTCAGCTCCAATTTTGATGTTGACAATCCCCTTTATACCAAATAAATTTTTATAATGGCTACAATTCTAATTCATCTCACAGACATGCCAACTGGATGAACTCTTCCACTGACCAATATAAACATCAGGCCTTGAAGCAATACTAATAGATAAAATATACAAAGCAGTGTAACATTCCTGACTCTGATTTGTTCATCTAAATTGGATATGGGGTCCGTGGGAAAGATAACAGCACATGGTTAACAAGAAATCCTCAAATATGTATGCCTGTGTTTATATATGTTTTAAAAACTAGTCACCCTTCCTTCCTTCTTTCCTTCCTTTCCTTCTCTCTCTTTTCTTTTCTTTCTTTCTTTCTTTTTCTTTCCTTCCTTCCTTCCTTCCTTCCTTCCTTCCTTCCTTCCTTCCTTCTTTTTTCTTTCTTTCTCTCTCTGCAACTCCATGTCACCCTGGGTGACAGATACCACCCCAGTATAGTGTTTTTCACTTTGATACCAAGTCACACTGCCTCATTCAATCTCATTTATTATAAAATGGGGAGAATTTTGACATTATTTTAGCTATCTGGCATAATAAAAGAGATGGTTCTTAGATATTTCCTTTCAAATATGCATTAACCAAGCTATTTTCTCTCATCAAAATGGTGCAGAAACCCTGTATTACTTGTCATTACATCCTTTTGGTTTATAGATACCAGCTTGTGCTAAAAGAGCCCTTAAAAAAACCTTTCCTTGCACTTACAGTTAAATTTTCTTTTATTGTCTTTTATTTTGCTATGCTTTGTGGTATGGTCCTATTTTTTCTTCATATTTTTCTTATAAAATACTTTTTGAACTTTAGTAAAACATTTTTTGTCACTTTTCTTATCATAATACTCTCTAATGGTTGACATACTGGTAAATACGTAAATTGAAAAAGACTTCAACGGAAGAGATAGCATAACATGGAAAGATTGTTGTCATATTAAAACAAAATAACTTAGGATCTCTTCTTACCTACTGCGAAAATTTTTACGAGCAACCTTCAGGGATGAAACATGGGCAGCCCATAAGTACTTCAACAGGTCATCAAAACTACTAGAAGGTGACTTTACATGCTATCCAAGAAGGAAAATGTTGTTAGTGTTTAGGCCATTATTAC
>NW_012152840.1:3257820-3260425 GCF_000956105.1 Propithecus coquereli
TTATGTTGATATCTTATTTCTAAATTTCGTATTAGGGAATAAAAATTACACACACACACACACACACACACACACACATACACACACACATGAGGCATGTTTTCCCTAAATAGAAAGAACAAGGGTAAATGGTATCTGGGGAATGACATGATATAGAAATTTTAAAATTTACTATATGTGCTTTCATTTGTGTTTTCTACTAATAGTAAACCTGGGATTTGGAAATTTTGGAAAAATATATCTCCCTCAAGACCAGACTTTTTTGGGGTCATATTTTTTTCTTTATGCCTGTAATTAGTAGAACTGGATGAGGATAAGGTTCATATAACACAATTTATTTTGTTGTTCTGTTAGTCATGGAAAGTGTCATTATTATCTTTATTATGTTTTTCATTTAAAAGAAAGGGTAATAAGTAAAATAGAATTTAAAAACCTATCTGAGAAAGAAATAGAGGTTCCTGTTATCTCCTTGTTAAACTAACATGCCTTGATATTGATCTGCTGTTTTTGTGCAAGAACCCTGTGGGAGAAGACATACAAAATGAGGAAGGGCTCATAATACGTGCCAATTAAGTGAAACCTATAATAAACCCACAAGGATTATTGTTAAAACTGTTAAACAGATACCTATAGGAAGTTAACATTTTCTTCTTTAGGTAGTCTGTTGTAATGATCTATAATTCTGATTCTAATGTTATAATATTTAATCACCTATGAAATCAACACAACATATAGAATTTATGACAAATAAAGTCTCTGTGCCTCTTACCTGTATACTTATGCACTTTGTGTAGGACATTCAGAGCAAGCAGGACTATGTTCTGAAAGTTAGTAAAGTCACTGATGAAGTGAGCTCTATCTGCATTAACAAGTATTCGTGGTGGCATGCCCTTCTGAAATTCATAAACTCTAATCAAAGTTGTAGGAAAGAGTGGTGGAGCTAAATAATCCACAAATAAAGCCCAGCTTCTTTGAAAATCTGCTTCGTGTTTAGAATAATATTTTAACCTAATAGACAAATGAGGAAAAAACGTGCATTAAAATCAATCTATTCAGAATTTTGCCAACTCAATTTTCATTCCAAAGCTCCCTTGCTCTACTTTTTAGAATACAGATTGTATAAACTTGGTTTTGATTTGGCCCCGAGATTTGAAAATGTGAAGAGACATCATTAGAATATTAAATCTGGAAATTACCATTCTAGAAAATATGTATTTTTTTAGTTGAATATTTTGCCCATTTCATCAGGCATGCTATATTTGCATACATTTGAAATATGACTGAGTCTCACAATTTTAAAATGTAAAAATTAAAGTCAAAGGAGATGAGGCAAAATTTATGCTGAATTTTGACATCTCTTGAAGAACACATGATTTTCATGTCAGGTGACCACTGAAAAATGAAATAAAGAATTTTTCCTGCTTTGTAGGTAGTTTCGTTTTTCTGAAATATGCTAGAAAGCAAATTTCTCTTGTCTTATTGAGAAAGAAATTTTAATTTTTTGTTTGTAGTGAATAGTTTTACATCCATACAATCTGTACTGTCTTTTTCAGTTAATCTTCTGAACATATGCACAACTTTCTGCTTTGTAACATGCGTGTTCCCTCCAAAACAATTTACACTCTACATCTTGCTCATCATGTCCTATATCCTTCAGGACTTATGAAAGTTACATGGTTTGTTAAACGTTCCCTGGTATTAATAAATCCTCAGTAGTGAGATTGCTGTATCAAATGGTAGTTCCACTTTCAGTTCTTTGCGTTATCTCCATACTACTTTTCGTAGAGGTTGGACTAGTTTCTAACCCTACCAGCAGTGTATGAGAGTCCCTATCTCTCTGCATCCATGCCAACTTTTGTTGTTTGGGGACTTTTTGATAAAAGCCATTCTCACTGGAGTTAAATGATATCTCATTATGGTTTTTATTTTGATTTTCCTGATGATTAGAGATGTTGAACATTTTTTCATATGTTTCTTGGCCATTAGTTTATTTTCTTTTGAAAAGTTTCTGTTCATGTTCTTTGCCCACTTTTTACTCTACGTAATACAGATCTGGGGGGCTAGGCGTTATGGATTCATAAAGCAATTAGAACATATCCCCTGATCAACACTGAAAGAAACACACCTATACATATGTGGTTCACATGGAGCTATGGGAGTATAGAGGATGAAATAACTAACCCTGCACTGGGTTACAGGAAAATTGGTTAGAACTCTATGCTCTTATCAAAACATTATAACCAATTCTCAAGTTTGAGAGAAAGTATATACATTTTAAGGAACTGGCAAACTCTTTTCCAAAGTGGATGCACAGTTCCCCATCCCCACCAGCAGTATACAGGTATGAGGGCTCCAAATACTCCAATTCCTCTTCAACACTTATTACTACTGTCTTTTAAATTTTAGCCATTTTAGTCAGTGTAAAGTGGTAGCTCATTGTGGATTTGATTTACGTTTCCTTAATGACTAATGATTTAAAATATCTCTTTACATACTTATTGGTCATTTGTACATCACCTTTGGAGAAATACCTATTCCAATATTTTTTCCATATATAAAAATTGGGTTGTTTTTTTATTATTGAGTTGTAAGAGTTTAAAAGTAT
>NW_012152840.1:3272954-3273584 GCF_000956105.1 Propithecus coquereli
CATCACTTTCTTTTCTTCATGACTTTCTGCTTCCCACTTCCCTTTTCTTTAACATTCCTGCTCTCTACTCTGTCTCCTAGGGCTTAATTTGTTTAATCTCTGTGGCTCTTGTCTCTTCTACTTACTAACTCGTCCACTCTTTACTAACTTATTAGGAGTCATTATTCATGTATGTGAAATAAGACCTAGATTTAATTTGTCTAAAATCAAATCCCTAACAATTGCTTACCCACTGTTTGGCCCTGGATGTATACCTTCTGTAAGCCTCAATTTTCTAATCTACATACAAGGAATACTAACAATAATTACCCCATAGACGACTGGCGAATGTTACATGAAGATGAACATGCAAAGTGCTCTACACAGCGAACACTTACTCAATAAATATTAGCCATTATTCTGATTTATCTCTTTTCTTTTTAAAATTCTTTCTTATTGCCTACTTTCGAAAGTTCCCTTTCTGGTTCATTCCATATAAAATTGTCATGTGTGGTAACTTCCTTGTATATTCCCTGCATATCCCTTCTGCTATCTTCAGATTCAATGCCCATCTCTCTCCACCTTTCACCCATTCCCATGCCTGGCTTATTCTCTCTGCTCTTTTAATCTCCTCTTTTCTCTAGTTCTCCC
>NW_012152840.1:3273634-3275098 GCF_000956105.1 Propithecus coquereli
CACTGTAAGCCAGTCTTTGCCTCTTAAGGCAGAAAATGGAAAAGTTTTGGTAAATTCAACTAGCCCAAGAAGACCAGCCTAAACTTAATGAAATTATAGCTGTCCAATTAAATTGTCCAGGCACATGTTCTACAGTTCAGCAGTGAGCAAGTATTAATCCTGCCCATGAAGTTTCAAATTGGCTCCTTACTGCCCCTATTTTAAATCTGTACATAGCCAAAGATTACAAGGTACCTGAGAATGGTACTTTGAATAAGATATACCACAAATAAGAGATACCACGCAAAGCAAAGAAATGAAAAAGCAATTTAGAAAATACTGCAGGATAAACTGTAATTAATATTCTAATATTCACAGAGAGATAAGAAAAAGTATTGTGAAGAAAAAGCAATAAGGAGATACTATAAAATCTATATTGAACTTAAACAACTCATTAAAATCATAGAAATAGCATAGTAAATAACATATCAACAAAGAGATTAGGAGACAAACTTGAGGAAATTTGATAGGAAGTTGCAAAAGATAAAAATGTGGAAAATAAGAGAGAAAAATAATATGAAAATTAGAACTATTGCATAGGAGATTCAACATAGAAATAACAGGAATTCCATAGTAGAATAGAGAAAATAGAATTTTGGATAGACTATACACTCCACAAAATGAATGAAAAATAACACGATAAATCACAATTGCTTGAAATTTTAGAAGCTTTGTGAAAAAAATGCCTTATAGTATTCCAGAAAGACAGTAAGTTATACTCAAAGGATCAATAGTCACAACAATTCAGACTTACTAGCAGCTAGAAGTTAATGAAACAATGTTTCTAAATCTGAAATAAAATAGTTTTAAATCTATGAATCTATACTCAGTCAAATTATCCATCAAGTGTTATGGTGTAATAAAGGTTTTTGAAACATTCCAAGACTCAAATTTTACCTCTCGTCAATCTGTCTTTTCCACTTAAAAATGGAATCTACCAAAATAAGAAAGTAAACCAGGAAAAGGATGATATAAGATGAAGGAAATTAGGCATGAAGAGGTTTGTTTATTTTCCTGATTAAATCTATGGATCATTTCAACTCATGCTCTAAAACTCTTTAAGGAACAAAATCTATCTTTATATTTATGTTTATATCTAATTCATTGTCTAATACATTGCTTTGCACATTATAGTATTCAATAAACACTATTAATTGCTTAAAGTATCTTTGAAGAGGGAAGAAGAGCTGTGGTTGATATTAATCTCTGAACACCAGCTTGCAGGACATATAGTTTTATAAACACAAGAGCTGTGAGAATAAAAGCATGGTCTTTGGAATCAGTCAACTGGTTATATGTCTTATTCCTGTCACTGACTATTTATGTAACTTCAGAAGAGTTACTATTATATATATAAGTGTATTATTGTAAGAATTAAGTAAAAGGTGATAGGAAAACTCATAGTCCAGGCTTACAGCTCTGGCA
>NW_012152840.1:3281103-3281633 GCF_000956105.1 Propithecus coquereli
GGAGGTGACGGTGAAGATCCCTTTTTTCTTCAATGCCCTTGTTAGCCAGAACAAGATAGCTTTGGATTTATGATGGATTTGTTCCTAAACAAATCTCCACTCATTTTTCCTAAATGTAGACACTATTTTTAAGAAGAGAACATTTGAAAAAAACCTACAGAAGTTTTTTTTTTTCCTTCCTGTGTCACTCCAATCTATGTCATTACTTAATCACATTTAGAACTATAGATAATGTAGACTAATCATATAGCCATGTATATTTAATGTATATCACCTAAACTGTTTTGTTCCTGGACATAATTCCCCATACTTAGAACTGAGCTTAGTGCCTAGTATTATTTCAATTAATAATTGTTGGTATTGAAGAGACTAGGTCTAATATTCTGCACATCAGTGAATGTAGTAATTGCTACCCACTTGTGGTTATTTACATTTAAATGAATTGAAATTAAATAAAATTAAGAATTCAGTTCTGCAGATGCATTAACCATTTCAAGTGTTCAATATCCATGAATAAGAACATGTGAGCA
>NW_012152840.1:3281683-3283362 GCF_000956105.1 Propithecus coquereli
CATCACTTTCTTTTCTTCATGACTTTCTGCTTCCCACTTCCCTTTTCTTTAACATTCCTGCTCTCTACTCTGTCTCCTAGGGCTTAATTTGTTTATAATCTCTGTGGCTCTTGTCTCTTCTACTTACTAACTCGTCTACTCTTTAATAACTTATTAGGAGTCATTATTCATGTATGTGAAATAAGACCTAGATTTAATTTGCCTAAAATCAAATCCCTAACAATTGCTTACCCACTATTTGGCCCTGGATGTATACCTTCTGTAAGCCTCAATTTTCTAATCTACATACAAGGAATACTGACGATAATTACCCCATAGACGATTGGCGAATGTTACATGAAGATGAACATGCAAAGTGCTCTGCACAGTGAACACTTACTCAATAAATATTAGCCATTATTCTGATTTATCCCTTTTCTTTTTAAAATTCTTCCTTATTGCCTACTTTCGAAAGTTCCCTTTCCGGCTCATTCCATACATAATTGTTATGTGTGGTAACTTCCTTGTATACTCCCTGCACGTTCCTTCAGCTATCTTCAGATTCAATGCCCATCTCTCTCCACCTTTCACCCATTCCCACTCCTGGCTTATTCTCTCTGCTCTTGTTAATCTCCTCTTTTCTCTAGCTCTCCCCAGTGTTTTGACTCTTCCTTTTCCCCTTCAGCCTCTGTCTTATCCAGTGTCAATTTCTGCCCTGAATTTATCCTAATTTCCAATTATATTATTATATTTCACAGGTATAAGTTATGTATCCCCCATATTCCAAATATTTCCCTCCCTCTCTTTTTCTCTGACACATGTCATACTAATTCCAAAGTCTTTCCTTCAGTTCATTCTATTTTTTTCTTTATTGGTTACTTTTATTTTAATCTACCAATTTCTCTCCTTTTTCAAGATTTGCTTTAAATCTTATTCTATTTCCAGCTTTTTCCAGCTCACAACATTCTCACTTTTATCCAGTAACTTATGCTTTGGCCCTTTATTGTCACTGGCTGTTTCATTTCTAACTTTCCTTCCCGACCATGTTATAAGCCCTTTGAGGGAAGGCATGATATTCACGTTAAGTTCTTGAACACCTGCTACGGTTGTCCCTTTTTCTCATCCCTTTTTCTCTTTGTTGGTACTTGCTCACCCTGCCTCAGACTAATATTCTCTTCCTCATTTCAACATTTTTCAGTTAAAATTTTTGCTAAGCAATAAAAGGGAATGAACTATTGACACATAGAACAGAATGGATGATTCTCAAAATAATTATGACAACTGAAATAAACCAGACCAAAAAAGAGTACACAGCTGTTTATATGAAAATTCAGGATAATGCCATCCAAGTTGCAGCAATAGAAAGCAGATCATGGTTGCCTGTGAAGTTAAGAAGTGGGGTGGGGTGAGTGGTCAGAACAGTGTGAGGAGGGACAGGAACAAGGCGGAGAGTGAGGGAGAGTAGACAGAGGGGGTAGCACAGTTCCTGCAGATGAGAATACAAAGGGGAAAAGAAAAATTTTAAAATAATATGTATGGTCATTATTTGTGGTGATGGGTTCAGAACTATATACATAATCAAAACTTATCAAATAATATATTTTAAAATGTACATTTTGTTATAGCTTTATTGTACATTAATAAAGCTTTTAAAAATCTGCTAAGCAAGCAAGATGCAAATATTTAAGTTACTTAAGTAT
>NW_012152840.1:3285612-3287829 GCF_000956105.1 Propithecus coquereli
TCACAGGGGGATTCCATAAATGCTTGATAAAGAAGGATTAGGAAAGAACGTGGGGAAAAATAGAAGAGGAATGGGAAAAAGAATAGGTGGAAAAGGAGTAGAAATGGGAAAGAGACAGGGAGAAATAATCAATTTTCCAAAAGGTGGTGTTATATATACAAGGTACTACTTCCTAATTAATTTACAATTAAATCAAAGGGTCATTGTAACAAAAAAGTGAGTCATTCTTACCTGTATGATATTGCCATCCATGATGTACAGGCAATCCCCACAAAATATTTTGTTCATTTTCTGGAGCAAATTTTTCAAAATATCTGGCTGTCTGATTCAACAGGATTTTATACATCCCCATTCTCTCGGTGTAATTCCAGGGGTTAATGATGTACTTTCCATTTTCTACACTGTAGTCACCGAACTGACCAGGACTCTCTCTCCACAGAGGGGGATACTCATCTGAGATATTTGATGCTCCTCCCAAAGAAGCAGAAACACAAGCAACCATTACACAGGCCCAAGAAGAATTGAAAGCCATCGTGTGTAAACCGGAGATTGAGATTATGACAGGACTTTTATTGGGAAATGGAGGATGAAGTCATATTACGTTTTACACCTTTGCCAATCAACACTTCTAATTCCTTTCCTGGAAACGATAGGGTGGAGATGAGAATGCCCTACCAAAGATGATGAAGTGCCTCCCTTGTTAATTATGTCCCAAATAAATACTTTTGATTGTGTATCAGTCCCCAGAATTTTTAGTAAGCCTTGCTTTCTTTCTAAATGTATTTCTGTCTCTTTCTTCTTTCTCTCATATTAACTAGACAAATAAATTATATGTTCTTACCATGGTACTTACAGTTTAAAGAAAGATGACTGTTGATCCAAATTAATCTCTAATTCGTGGAATTTTATGAACAAAATGACAAAGTAAACAATTTTAGATAGAATTTGAAAGACATTTTGGTGATATTTGGAATTTCACCAGGTCTTTTTAAAATTTCAGTTTGTATGCAAGCTCAGACTTGTACGTCAGACTTATCAACCCAAATTCCACATTAGCAGAGTCCGAGGTGAAGACTTGTATGTAAGTCATTTACTAGGGGGTTACAGAGTGAAAGAAAAGGAAAGATGTAAAAAGGAAAGGAGGAAAAGCTAATACAAGTAGAGATAATTGGCTTGCCTCCACTATGAGTATGGAAACTTAGTGCTGTCATGGGATTCATGAGGAACATTACAAAAGGCATCTTAGAATCACTGGACTCAAGGAATGGAAATGAGAAGCATGTCCATCCGCTCTCATCATCCATTGATTACAGGTCACCCAAAGGGTAGGAACTGTCCTGTAATTCTGGTTGGACAGGCCTGCGCACCAGGTGGATTCTTGCAGGTATTGCAGGTAGCAACAGAGACATACAAGCCCAGGACAGTAGGGAAGAGGTATAAAGAGTGACTGAAATTAAGCTATCAAGTTGCGCCTGCGCAGTGAGAGTCAAAGCCTGTGTGAAACTGGTCATAAGAACAGTGGCTGCAGTCCACAGAGAAGACAAGAGGACTGAGGAGTGATGCATAAGTGATCACTGGTTCAGAAACTCTGCACTATAAATTATATCCCTTTGAGAATATGCAGGCCCAGTCCTTCCCTGTATTAATGTACTATATGTTTAGTCTAATCACAATGAGTTACTAGAAAACTCTCTGCCCAAGCCTCAGATTTCATTCAACAGATATTTATTGAGCAGTGACCTCATTCCTGGTGCCACATCAACACTGGCCTACAATGATAAACAGGTAGGAAAGGTATTGTTTTTGAGATATTGACTAAAGTATTACTTAAAAATGTAAATCCTAATGAAAGAAAGTAATTTGATATTTTATAGATGAATTTTACCTTCCATTTGACTTCTTATATTTTATTATTGCATACAGGAGAACTAAACATACAAACAATGCTAGAAGACTGTAAAGAAGGAAGAACCATCAGAATGTCAGAGAACACTGGCAATGGGGTAGGGAGGCTTATGTGTAATTTCTTACATCAGAAAAAAAATTTTTTTCAATCATAATATTTTTACTAATATTGTCTTAGTCTTTTAGACAATATTGACATTACTGATCCTCAGAAATCAGGATGGTCTTTTGAACAAATTTTTACCCCATGAATCTATATGCAATAAAAAGTCTTAATTTTTCACTTCTTCTGAAAGAGGGACATTGCTTCAT
>NW_012152840.1:3289794-3291897 GCF_000956105.1 Propithecus coquereli
CTGCTCCTCTCTTTCAAATACAACTACATAGCCTAGAAATTAGCCTATAGATAATAATGAAAAGACTTCGAATGAGAAGATGCAGAAGAATAAAGACTGGCTAGACACCTCAGGACTCTTGGAATGATACCATGATGGGTTCTCTGGGTTTTCCTTGGTCTCCTGTGCAATCCCTGACTGGACACCAGAGAAGTTTGCAACCTGTAACCATCAACAAGAAATACAGAAGAACACATACAAAAAAACTACCTTCTCTGGCCAAAGACAGGAAAGCGGAAGCCCAATACAGACCTAGTGGGGAGTTTAGCCCAATTCCACAACCTGAGCACCTGCGGGCAATCTAATGTGTTAATAGGAGTGGCAGCAGTGCAGGAGGAAACCTCAAGCCATTCCGGCTTCCACTCCACAACAAAGGAACCAGATTATAGTCCCATCTGCCTTCAGGCCAGGAGTGTAGGCAGCCTTAACTTCCTGCCCTCTGCACCTGCAACTCTCCCCCACCCAGAAGGTTACTTCATGACAGCACATGACTCAGGAGAGTCACTTCCACCCCCACAGATGCCTCCAGCAGAGACTGAGTGGGAGCTCAATAGTACCAGAATAACACACACTCGAACAACATTGTAACGGCTAAAAATACTAAACTGCCATTGGAACTAAAACCCACAAAAGTAGATCAGAACCCATACACTATACATGGCTCATGCCTACTAAAATACAAAATATATATAGGATAAAGAGTCTCTTAGCATAATAACCAAAATGTCCAAGACATAATCAAATAATCAGACATACTTAGAGCCAGACAAATCACAAGTTGAATGAGAAATGGCAATCAACAGATATCAATATGGAGATGAATCAGATGTTGGAATTATCTGTCAAGGATTTTTAAACAGCTATCATAAAAATGCTTCAATATCTAATAAACATTTATAAAGCACTTCACCTAACAACAGCATAATACAAATTCTTTTCACGTGTCCATGGAAGATTCACAGAGAAACTATATCCTGGACAATAAGACAAACCTTAAGAAACTTAAAATAATTTAAAGTAGAGTATGTTCTCCAACCATAATGAAATCAAGCTAGAAATCAAGAACAGGAAAATAGGAAAATCCTCCAGGGTATGGCATGAACAAGCAAATGTTAATTGCATTTCTATATACTGATTAATGGGAACTGAAATTTTTTTATAAAAAGTACCATTTGCAATCACTTCAAAAAGAAAAATGAAATACTTAGATTTAAATCTTAGAAAAGAAGAGTGACATTACCAAAATGGCATAATAGAAGCAAGCTGGCTTCATTCCACTCAAAACCAAAAACAAATATACAGGGGTGAGCTTATCACCAGCAATATCACAGAAGGCAAATATGAGAATGAGACAGTTCCTGGGACCACAGAGAAATGAAAATATTCTGTGCAGATGGTAAGAGAATCAGACTTTGATATTTAAAATGATTCTCCAGTCTACTAGCCACCAACCATGCAGAAATTTCTTCCCAACTCACAGTTACTACACAGGAAAAAGTGAGATTGGGGTGGGCCTCAAGCTTTCCCACTATTTGGGGTTCCTTGGCAGGAGACCTGTTCTTGCCTGAGACCACTGGAAGCATCACAAGTGCCTGAACGAAGAAAAATTTCTGAGGACATCCAGAGACAAAAGGGGGAAGGAGGACAAGCATCCTTAGCCTAGGAAACTTCGCTCTGTGCCTCAGCTGAAGGAGACTCTGAATCAGAGTGGCTGTTCAGCAGCAGCTGTAGGCGGTATATTCCACATGTCCCCTGGGCATGAACCTCAATCCAGCCTTCTCACACTGCTGAAGTATCCCCTATAGGAACTCCCCCATCCAGGATGGTCAGTTCTGTGAACATTTGCGAGGACCAAGGCAAAACTGGGTTTAAGGCACCACCTAGTGTTAAAAAGGAAGCAATGACCTAGCAAAAAGACAGGCAAGTTGTAAAGACATCTCTAAGCAAACATTGCAAATAGAAATCAAAACAAGTCAGAGAAGACTGGAATAAATAAATAATACTTCAGTGCAATTACATAGACATACAGCCACAAGAAACAACAGCAAACAGGGAACCATGACC
>NW_012152840.1:3291947-3292755 GCF_000956105.1 Propithecus coquereli
GAATTATGAGTAAAAAGTTACAGAAGTTCAGAAAAGCAAGTGATATCTGTAGGTTTGAGATGGCAGTGGAGTCATTAGATAAGAGAAAATTTTACAGAGAAGAGAGCATGTAAGTTGGAATTCATCTTTAACTCACTTTCCAGCTTCACTTCCTGCATAACTTGTTTAACCCTGAAAACAGGTGTTCTAGAAGCAGCTAGAAATAGATTGAGGTAAGAGGAATGAAGGGGTAGGAACATGGGAGGGAGAGCTCATTTGTATGCACTTGGTTGAGGTTCAGGCATGTGGTGTAGCTGGGTAAGCTACTAGCACAAATTCCTGTTCTTCCAGATGTCTTCCATGGCCCAGCAAATTAGCACATTGCCTCACATATGATAGACCTTAATTCAGTGTATTTGATTGCATTTGCTATTAGCAAATGAGAATGTATTCTGAATATATTTTGACTATGCCAGGGAAAGCCAATAAAAAAGAACCCAGAATCTCTTAATTTTTAGTTATAAATTAATTATTCTGTATGGAATGGCTATATTCAGACTTTTTAAAATTTCCCTTTATGTTTGTTAGTTCTCCTTGTTTTATACCAGTTTCACAATTCTTAAAATGAAACTTGATTTCCTTGGCACTTATTTTGAGTAAAGACATTGGCCCAAGAAAGATTGGTTACCAATTTTTAACCACTTCTAGTTTATTTAGAATTTTAATGTCATCTGACATTAAATTAGTTGAACACGTGTATGATGGCCAATGTTTTTTCTTGATTAGCTATCAATAAGCATCTAATGACTTTTTCCCTCAATTTTTTTTT
>NW_012152840.1:3303520-3305735 GCF_000956105.1 Propithecus coquereli
ACTCTCTGTCCCAACCTGCGCCAGCGGAATCTTCAGCTGTTTCCAAGGGCAGAGCCTCCCTTTCAGCATTCACCTCCTTTGTTATGGTCCTAGTGACCGCCAGAGGGGAGGTGTCTGTCTCCAAACTCCCTCCTGAGGACCCGGGAAGTGTCCACTCAGACCAGTCCCTCCTCTGCCCAGTGCGGACCTAGCACAGAGCACTGGAGAGTTCAAACTGTTTCCCGCTATTGTCTCCTCTCCACACAGCCTGCCATCCCGTGCCACAACTTCGCACTGACTCTAGGCGCTTCCCTGCCTGAGAAGGTGTGGAGGTCGGTGGAGGAAGAGTCGTCTTCCTGTGTGTCAGGTCACACTGCCCCAGCCGGCTCACGCTCTATTCCCTATTGTATATCTCGCACTCTCCAGATTTTGTGGTCGATTCTCCAATTCACCTCTTTTTTCTTTTTCCAGCGCTGCTTCTCTGCAGATTCACGATGCTGTTCTTGTGGGAGAGCGATCCACTCGTGTGTAGTTGTCAGCGTTCTTCACCTCCTACTCTGGGAGCAGAGAGCCAGGAGATCACCACTAATCTGCTGTTTTCCTGGCCCCCCTCCACACTTCATTATTTTAAGGTATACCTTAACTTATTGTTAATTATAGTTACTTTGTTACGCTATCAAATATTTTTTCATTCTATCTAACTATTTAATTATATTTTTGCACCCATTAACGATCCCTACTTTATCTCCCCTCCCCACTAGACTTGCAAGCCTCTGGTAACCAACATTCTACTCTCTGTCTCCATGAGATCAATTGTTTTTAATATTTAGCTCCCACGTATGAGTGAGAACATGTGAGATTTGTCTCTCTGTGCTTGGCTTATTTCACTTGACATAATGTTTTCCAGTTCCATCCATGTTGTTGTGAATGGCAGGATTTCATTCTTTTTTGGTGGCTATATAGTATTCCATTGTGCATATGTAACACAATTTCTTTATCCATTAATCCATTGACAGGCACTCAGGTTGATTCCAAATTTTGGCTATTGTGGATAGTGCTACTATAAACATTGGAGAGCAGGTATCTTTTCGATATACTGAATTTCCTCTCCTTCAGATATATACCCAGCAGTGGGATTGCCAGGTCATATGGTAGTTCTCTTTTCAGTTTTTTGAGAAATCTACATACTGTTCTCCATTGTGGTTGCACTAATTTACATTTCCACCAACAGTGTGTGAAGGTTCCTCTTTCTCCACATCCTCAGCAGCATTTGTTATTGCTTATCTTTTTGATAAAAGCCACTTTAACTGGGGTGAGATGATATCTCATTGTAGTCTTGATTTGCATTTCTCTGATGACTAAGGATGTTGGGCATTTTTCATATACTTTTTGGTCAGTTGTATGTCTTCATTTGAGAAATGTCTATTCAGATCCTTTGCCTATTTTTTAAATTGGATTGCTTAATTTTTTTTCTGTTGAGTTTTTGGAGCTCTTTATGTATGTATTCTAGTTATTAATTCCTGGTCAGACAGGTGGTTTGCAAATTATTTTCTCCCAATCATGGGTTGTCTTTTCACTTTGTTGATTGTTTCCTTTGCTTTGCAGAAAATTTTTAGCTTGATATGATTCCATCTGTCCAATTTTGCTTTGGCTGCCTGTGTGTTGGGGATATTACTCAAGAAATCCTTTCCCAGATCAATGTCCTGAAGTGTTTTCCCTATGTTTTCTTTTAGTAGTTTTATAGTTTCAGGTCTCAGATTTAAGTCTTAGATCCATTTTGTTTAGATAATTTGTATATGACAAGAGATGGGGGTCTAGTTTCATTCTTTTTGCTGTGGATATAAAGTTTTCTTGGCACCATTTGTTGAAGAGACTGTCCTTTCCCCACTGTATGTCCTTGGTAACTTTGTTGAAGATAAGTTGACTGTAGATGTGTGGATTTATTTCTGAGTTCTCTATTCTGTTTCATTGGTCTATATGTCTGTTTATATGCCAGTACCATACTGTCTTATTTACTACAGCTCAGTAGTATAATTCGAAGTCAAGTAATGTGATTCCTCCAGTTCTGTTCTTTATGCTCAAGTTGGCTTTGGCTATTCTGGGTCATTTGTGATTCCACATAAATTTTAGGGTTTTTTTTTTTCTTTCTTTTTCTGTGAAAAATGTCAGTGGTATTTTGATGGGAATTTCATTGAACTGCTTTGGGTAGTATGAACATTTTTTTTTTTTTTTTTGA
>NW_012152840.1:3305785-3307735 GCF_000956105.1 Propithecus coquereli
AGATAATGTCTATATGCTAACAAATTGGATGAAGAAAAAGTACACAGAAACAAGAGACAAGACCAAAACATACAAGAAATGTGGGATTATGTAAAGAAGCCAAATATAAGAATCATAGGCATCCCAGAGAGAAAAGAAGAAAATACACAAGGACTGGAAAACTTATTTCATGAAATATTAGAGGAAAATATGCCTGGCCTGGCCAGAAATCTAGATATCCAGATACAAGAAGCACACAGAACTCCTGGGAGACACAATGTGAAAAGGCAATCACCACATCAGTCCAGAATTTCTGTTTGGTTTTTCCTAGTATTTCAATTTCTTTAAAGAATTTTTCATTCATTTCCTGTATTGTTCTTATGGCTTCTTTATGTTGGGTTCCATTTTCTCTTCAATTCCAATGAGTTTTCTAACAATCCATATTCTGAATTCCTCCTCGGTCATTTTAATCATATCGTGTAAGTTGGTAGATATTGATGAAGATCGAATGTTTTCTTTTGAGGGTGACTTTTCTCTCTGATCTTTCATATTTCCTGTGTTCCTTCACTGATTCTTTCTCATCAGGCTACTTTGTCGAGAACTGGGGATGCTGGGGCTGGTTTATGGCCTCATCTCCAAGTTCCCAAAGGGACATTCCTTGACGGTGCTGGGGAGATGTGCTCTGGTCCTGTATTGCCTTAGAGGTGTTTTAGCCTGTTGGGTTATCTCTGACCTGTTGTCTTCACTTCTTGTCAAAGGAGAGTGGTGAGTTTGGACCCTTTGCTTAACCCCCCAGGGGATAAATCCCTCTCATGTGTGTGACTCCACTGCCCTCCAATAGTTTGAGATGGAAGGCACTGTGTTGAGCTGTGGGGTTACCCTCTCTGTTGTTGCTTGTAGTTTGTGTGGAGGAGTCAATTATCAAGGTATTCCAATGCCTTTGTGTTGGGCTCTAAACCCCAGAATGGGGTATACAAGTGCCCCAATCTTTGGGAAACGTCTTGTCACTCCAAAGGGATACTTCAGCCCTGTTGCCACTTAGGTGGAGTGAGAAGAGCAACAGGTACCTGTGAGCCTGAGGGCGTATACTTCTGTGGTTGCTTGATGTGCTGCTAGGGGAGAGCTGCTAATATGTTACTCAGGGATCTTTTGCCACATTTGGGAGGCAGCTCCAGGGGGGTGGTGTCAGTTGGTGCAATTGCTGAGGATTCTGCCCAGGATTTTCCTTCCCAGACCACAAGCCCCAAAGCTGGCAGCAGCCTGGGCTCCAGGGGTGAGCCCAAGTGTTATGTTCTTATCAGATATCAAAACCAACCCACTGGACCAAATCAACCGTTTGCCGCCTTTTGCTTAGTTCTAAGGTCCTACAGATTCATGCCAGTCACACTGAGAAAGTGACTTTTCTCCCTTCTCCCTGCCTCCAAGGGTGGAGTCTGCCTGCGAGGCTTGGGGAGGGGGTGTTGCCTGACACCACCACATGTCTCAGCCCAGAAAACCTCTTCTCTCATTTCTCCCCTCCTCAGGGGCAGGGTCTGCCCTGCCGGAGGGAAAGTCAGGCCACAGGGCTGGGGGAGGGGCGCTGCCTGAGGCCGCCACCTATCTCAGCCCAGGAAGCGGCTCCTCTCCTTCCTCCTCACCTTCAAGAGTGGGGTTCATCCCAGTGGTGCAACAGACAAGGCCGGGCCAGGGGAGGAGCACCGCCCGAGGCCACCATGCATCTCGGCCCAGAAAGCGGCTTCTCTAGTTACTCCGCACCTCCAAGGGCACGGTTTGTCCTGTCAGAGCGAAATACAAGCGGCCAGGGCGGGGGAGGAGCATTGCCTGTGGCCACTGCCGGTCTCAGCCCAGGAAGCGGCTTCTCTTGTTACTCCGCCCCTCCAGGGGCGGGGTTTATCTCGTTGGCGCGAAATACAAGCGGCCGGGCTGGGGGAGGAGCCTTGCCTGTGGCCGCTGCGGGTCTCAGGCCAAAAA
>NW_012152840.1:3307785-3311909 GCF_000956105.1 Propithecus coquereli
TTTTCAAAAAAAAACAGTTTCATTAATCTTTCATATTGATTTTTTTGTTTCAATTTCACTTATTTTTGCTCAGATCTTTATTATTTCATTTCTTCTACTAATTTTGGCTTTGGTTTCTCTTATTTTTCTGCTTTGAGTTGCATCATTAGATCATTTATTTGAAATTTTTCAATTTTTCGATGTAAGCAATTATTGCTATAAACTTTCCTATTATTGCTTTTGCTATATCCCATAGGCTTTGATATGTTTTGTCTTTATTTTCATTTTTTTTTTTTTGAGAAATTTTTAAATATCCTTCTTAATCTCTTCATTGACCCATTGGTCATTCAGGAGCACATTGTTTAGTTTCCATGTGTATGTGTAGTTTCCAAAGTTACTCTTATCATTGGTTTCTAGTTTTATTCCATAGTGGTCAGAGAAAATACTTGGTATGGTTTCAAATTTTTTGAATTTTCTAAGACTTGTTTTGTGGTCCAAAACATGGTTTGCCTTTGAGAATGATCCATGAGCTGAGGAGAAGAACATGTATTCTACAGCTGTTGGATGAAATGTGCCATAAATATTTATTAGGTCCATTTGGTCTATAGTGCAGATTAAGTACAATATTTCTTTGTTGATTTTCCATCTGGATGATCTGTCCAATGCTGAAAGTGGAGTATTGAGGTCTCCAACAATTATTGTATTGGAGTCTATCTCTCTCTTTAGCTCTGATAATATTTACTTTACATATCCGAGTGCTCCAGTATAGAGTGCATGTATATTTAGAATTATTATATCCTTTTGCTGAATTGACCCATTCATCATTACATAATGACTTTTTTATCTCTTTTAAAGTTTTTGTCTTGAAATCTATTTTATCTGATAGAAATATAAGTATGTCTGCTCTTTTTTGGTTTCCATTTGCATGGAATAGCTTTTCCCATCCCTTTATTTTCAGTCTACATGTATCTTTATAGGTATAGTGTGTTTCATATAGACAACATATCATTGAGACTAGTTTTTTTCCAGTCAGTCACTCTATGTCTTTTGATTGGAAAGTTAGCCGATTCACATTCACTGTTATTACTGATAGGTAAGGACTTACAACTGCCATGTTGTTATTTTATTTCTAGTTGTCTTGTGGTCCTCATTTTCTTCCTTCCTTCCATCCTGTTTTCCTTTGCTAAAAGTGATTTTCTCTATAGTGTGTTTTCATTTCTTGCTTTTTATTTATTGTGAACCTGTTGTAGGTTTTTTTTCTTTGAGGTTACCATGAGGGTTGCGATAAATATTTTATAACCAATTATTTTAAACATATAACAACCGTGTTTACAAACAAACAAATTAACAAGCAAAGAGAAATCTAATAGGAATTCTACACTTTTAACTCCATCCTCCTCCGCTGCTTTTTAACATTTTATTGTTTCCATCTAGATCGTTTTATACTATATATCTCTCAAAAACTTGTAGGTATTTTTGATAGGTTTGTCTTTTAATTTTTCTAGTCAAGATATAAGTGGTTTCCACATTGCAATGACAGCAATATAGTACTCTGTATTTGTGTACTTACTGTTACCAGTGAGTTGTATACCTTCGGATGATTCCTTATCATTCATTAACATCTTTTTTTTTTGCAGACTGAAGAACTCATTTAGCATTTCTTGCAGGACAAGTCTGGTATTGATGAAATTCCCCAGTTTTTGTTTGTCTGGGATAGTCTTTATTTCTCCTTGATGTTTGAAGGATATTTTATAGGATATAATATTCCAGTGTTAAGGTTTATTTCCTTCAGCACTTTGAATATGTCATGTCACTCTCTTCTGGACTTCCCCTGAGAAGTCTGCTGCCAGATGTATTGGAGATCCTTTATATGTCATTTTTTTTTTCTGTTTTCTTTCTTCTCTTAATATCTTTTCTTTACCTGTGATCTTCGGTAGCTGATTATTCAATGCCTTGAGGTAATCTTGTTTGGATTAAATATGTTTGGTGTTCTGTGACCTTCTTGTACCTGAATATTGATACCTCTAGGTTTGGAAAGTTTCTTTGAATAAACTTTCCACCCCAATATCTGTCTCTCTACTTCCTTTTTAAGGCCAGGAACTTTTAGATTTGCCCTTTTGAGGCTATTTTGTAGATCTTGTGGGCATGCTTCATTCTTTTTTTATTCTTTTTTCTCTTCTGACTGTGAATTTTCAAATAGCTTGTCTTCAAGCTCACTAATTCTTTCTTCTGCTTCATTAATTTTGCTGTTGAGAGACTCTGAAGCATTTCTCAATTTTTCAATTGAATTCTTTGGCTCCAGAATTTCTGTTTGATTTTTTATTTCAATCTCTTTGTTAAATTTCCCTAAGAAGCTGTTGAATTTCTTCTCCGTGTTGTCTTAAAGTTCATTGAACTTCCTCAGGACAACTATTTTGAATTTTGAGTCTGAAAAGTCACATATGTCCCTCACCACAGGATTGATCACTGGTCCCTTATTTAGTTCATTTGGTGAAGTCATGTTTTCCTGGATGTCGTTGATGCTTGTGGATGTTTGTCAATCTCTGGACATTAAAGAGTTAGGTATTTATTTGAATCTTTGAAGTCTGGGCTTGCTTGAACCCATCCTCTTTGAGAAAGCTTTCCAGATATATACAGGAATTGAGTGCTGTGATTTAAACCTTTGGTTACTGCAGCTATATCAGCACTGGCAGCACCCCAAGTTCAATAATGCTGTGACTCTTACAGGCTCCTGGTGGTACTACCTTGGTGGACTTGGGTAAGATATGGGAGAATTCCCGGGATTACCAGACAAAAATCTCTTATTCTCTTCCCTCACTCTCTGTGCTGGGTTGATGGAGTTGGAAGAGGAATGACATGTGCACTCCCTTGTGGCCACCAGTACCAGGTCACACCTGAAGCCTGTCCATTTTCACCCAAAGCCTGTAGATACTATTGCCAGGCTACCTCTAATGTTTATTCGATGCTCAAGGGCTCTTTATTCAGTAGATGGCCAATCCTGCTAGGACTAGATCCTTCCCTACAGGGCAGCATGCTTCCTTCTTGCCCAGAGTGGGTCCAGATGTGATCCAGAAACTAAGCCTTGGACTCAGGGACTTCAGGAGTCTACTTGGTATTTTATTTTACTATGGCTGAGCTGGTACCCAAGTTGCAAAACAAAGTCCTCTGAACAATTCCCTTTCCTTTTCCCAAGTGGAAGAAGACTCTCCCTAACTCTCCTACTTACAAAAATTAATTCAATATGGATAAAAGAGTTAAATGTAAGGCATGAAACCATAAAAATTCCAGAAGAAAATGTAGGAAAATCTCTTCTAGACATTGGCCTATGGAAAGACTTTATGACTAAGACCCCAAAGGCGATTACAGCAATAACAAAAATAAGTAAATGGGACTTGATCGAATTAAAAAGGTTCTGCACAGCAAAGGAAATAATCAACAGAACAAATAGACAGATAACAGAATGGGATAAAATATTTGTAGACTGTACATCCAACAAAGGGCTAATATTCAAAATCTACAAAGAACTCAAACAAATCAGCAAGAAAAAAACAAACAACCCCACTAAAGAGTGGACAAAGACATGAAGCTTTTCAAAAGAGGATAGACATGTGGCCAACAAACATCTGAAAAAATGCTCAACATCACTTATCATCAGGGTAATGGAAATTAAAAATACAATGAGATATCACCTTATCCCTGCCAGAATGGCTGTTATTAAAAAGTCAAAAAACAACAGATGCTGGCAAGGACACAGAGAGAAAGGAATGTTTATACACTGTTGGTGGGAATGCAAATTAGTGTAAGCTCTATGGAAAACACTATGGAGATTCCTCAAAGAACTAAAAGTAGACCTACCATTTGATCTGGCAATCCCACTACTATCTACCCAAAGGAAAAGAAGTCATTTTATCAAAAAGATACCTCCACTCAAACGTTTATTGCAGCAAAATTCATAATCACAAAGATGTGGAATCAACCTAAGTGCCCATCAGTTCATGAGTGGATTAACAAAAATTTCGTATATATACAAGGACTGTCTGGAACGTATCCAGCCATTATTAATATCATTATAGTGAAAACGGTTACATGGCTGGATACATTCCAGACAGCCCTCATATACCATGGAGTACTACTCAGCCATAAAA
>NW_012152840.1:3311969-3313362 GCF_000956105.1 Propithecus coquereli
CTCCTGAGCTCAAACAATCCACCTGCCTCGGCCTCCCAGAGTGCTAGGATTACAGACGTGAGCCACCGCGCCTGGCCGAGTATGAACATTTTAATAACATTGATTCTTCTGACCCATGAGCATGGAATAGTTTTATATTTTTTGTATCCTCTTCAATGTCATTCATCAATGTTTTATAGTTTTCATTATAGAGATCTTTCACTTCTTTGGTTAAGTTTATTCTTAGTTATTTTATTTCATTTGTAGCTATTGTAATGGGATTATTTTCTTGGTTTAGTTTTCAGATCGTTTACTGTTGACATATAGAAATGGTACTGATTTTTGTATGTTGATTTTGTATCCTACAAATTTACTTAACTTGTTTATCAATTCTATTAGTTTTCTGGGGGAGTATTTAGGTTTCTATAAATATAAGATCATATTTTCTACAAATAAGGATGATTTGACCTCTTTCTTTCCAATCTAGATGTCCTTTATTTATTTCTCTTTTCTGATTGCAGTAGCTCTGTTGAATAACAGTGGTGAAAATGGGCATCCTTATCTTGTTCCAGATCTCAGAGGAAAGACTTTCTGTTTTTCCCATTCAATATGATACTAGCTGTGGGTCTGTCATATATGGCTTTTATCATGTTGAGGTAAGTTCCTGCAATACCCAGTTTTTTGCAGAGTTTTTGTCATGAAGGGATGTTGAATTTTACTGAATGCTTTTTCAGCATCAATTGAAATGATCATAAGCTTGTTGTACTTTGTTCTATTGATATGATGTGTCACATTGATAGATTTTCATATGTTGAACCATCCTTGACTCCCTGGGATGAATCCCACTTGATCATGATGAATAATCTTTTTAATGTGTTGTTGAATTTGGTTTGCTAGTATTTTGTTGAAGATTTTTGCATCTATGTTCATCAGAAATATTGATCTACCATTTTGATGTGTTTTGTCTGGTTTTAGTATCAGAGTGATACAGGCCACAGCAAATGAGTTTGGTAGTTTTCCCTTCTCCTAACTTTTTTGGAATACTGTAAGTAGGATAGGTATTAGTTCTTTGAATGCTTGGTAGAATTCAGCAGGAAAGGAAGCCATCGGGTCCTCGATTTTTCTCTGATGGGAGACTTTTTATTATTGCTTCTATCTCATTACTTGCAATTGGTTTATTTAAGTTTTTTACTTTTTCTGGTTCAATCTTGATAAGTTGTATGTGTCTATAAATTTATCCACCTCTTCTAGGGTTTCCAATGTATTGGCACATAGTGCTCATAGTAGTCTTTAATGATCATTTGGATTTCTGTATACTCAGTTGTAATGTCTCCTTTTTCATCTCTGATTTTATTTATTTAGGTCTTCTCTCTTTTTTCTTAGTCTGGATAGGGGTATGCCTATATTTTTTTAT